>NC_045431.1:136082588-136682588 GCF_902635505.1 Sarcophilus harrisii | reverse complement strand
CCATTTGCTACATAATTTGGTTTTCAGAACTACAAGCACTCTTTCCGTCTAATGCTCCTGTGTCTATTCTTCCTCTGCGCCTCATTTATATAACATAATTACTATTTTTACCTTTATTCTGCTAATCTTTCTTTTGAGCTTACCCTATTGTTGATGTAAATCTTAAACATACAATATAAATTTCCCATGTTAAAAAAAAACAAACAACAAATAATTTGTCCATGTTTAAACAGTTTGTCCATGTTGAATACCTTAAAATTGATCTTTTATATGTTAAATTTTCTGTTAAGTTCAGGTTTGGTTACTAGAAAGTCCTGAAAATCTACAAGTATGTCAAAGGCCCATTTTTGTCTCATTGAAGATTATATATAATTTTTCTGTGTGTGTGTGTGTGTGTATATATATATATATATATATATATATATATATATATACAGAGAGAGAGAGAGCGAGAGAGAGAGAGACTGCAGGCCTAATTCTTTTGATTATCTGCAAATATGATTCAAAGACCTGCGGTCTTTTATTGTAGCTACTAAATCCTGTATAATTGTAATTATAGCTTCAGCATATTTGAATTGTTTTTTTCTTGTTCCTTGCAAAATTTTTCTCTTTGATCTGGGGGTTTCAAAATTTGGCACTTATATTCCCATGTGTTTTCCACAAAGGATCTCTTTGAGGTGGAGATTGGTAGCTTGTTTCTATTTCTACTTTCGTCTTATGTTCTATCACTCCAGGACAATTTTCTAGAATTATTTCTTTCATTCCATTCATTCTTCATAGAACCTTCATAAAGGTTCTCTTTTTTAAAGGCCACAATTTTCTAGTTGTCCAATTATTTTTATATTTTCTCTTTTTGATCTGTTCTCCAGATTTGTTTTTCTTATGAGATGTTTCATATTCTGTTCTATTTTCTTATTCTTTATCATCTGTTTGGTTATTTCTTGGTCTCTCATCAACTTCACTGGCTTTCCCTTGTTTGATTCTAATTTTCAAAGAGTTATTTTCATTTTTGAGAGACTCTGTGCCTCCTTTTCTAATTTGTTGTTTTTTCATTATCTTCCTGTTTTACTTTTCTTTAATTTTTCCTCAATGTCTCTAATTTAATGTTGAATCATTTTTTGAGTTCTGTAAATTGTTTCTGTGAAGGGAGCTATTTCACATATTCTTTAGGTTGGAAGCTTTTATTTTTACTAAAGTGTCTCCTCTGAAGATGAATTCCCGGTCTTCCCTGGTCCCATAATATGTTTTAATGTTTGCCAGTTCATTTTTTTAAAAATAAAAGCTATTAATGTAAGCATTTCTAATAGTAGGGTGGGGGGTGCCTCAAATATTCCTTCAATTCCATTCTGACCAGGAACCCCAAACTAAGTGTTACACCCTCCTGCAAGTTCTCACAACCAGCAATGCCCCTGCCCCACTGTTTCTGCACTCACCTAGTACTGGTTCCTTTTCACCCAAGGATGCACAGCTGAACTTGGGAATCAGCTGAGGTCCACTCTGTCCTCCCAGACTCAAGCACCTACTAGACAAACAGTCTGGGAGGTGAAATTCTCTGTTGTAGCTTTAGCTACAACCAAATAGGCCAAGGGATTCCCATTTGATGTTTCTGTGAGCTAGCCTGGAAATGTTTGCCCTTCAGATATGTTAATCAGAAAGAACCCAGAGTCTTTCTTCAGATTTAGTCGGGTTGTATCAGGAGTATCCCTCTTCTGTCCCAAGTCTTCCTGAATTTTTTTACCAGTCTATGTTTACCCTGGGGCACAAATCTGTTGTATTTGTAGGGGGGATTGGAAGAGCTTGAAATTTACCAACCTACTTTCCAGAATCTGCAAGCATGTGTTTAGATAGAGAATGAGACTTGTTATTGATTATATCACCATAGTAAGCTAAATTTTTGAGAGTTTTTTCTTCATATCATATATTCTAATAATGAATTCTGAAAGGACATGGAAGGAATTTTTTTTTCTAATTACTTCTCTTATTTCTCAATCTATCTTATATAAATTGATCTAATAATAGAAAATAGGAATGAATGGAATTTGCAGTTCCTAAAACTTTCTTTGGAACATCAAATTATTTTTCAAAAAAGTAACAAATACCCAAATTTCATGGAATAGGATAAACTTTAGAATGACACTGGTAAATTATAAGGGGGAAAGCATTTCTTGAGAACAGTCATTGATTTACTTATACTTTGCATATCTCCTAATGCCTACCAAGTTGAACTGCATGTAGCAGGTTTTTAAATTGGAAAGTGTGAAAAAAAAAAGAATCAAACACCATCTCCACATATCAAAAAGTCAATTCAAGAAACTTACTAAATTCTATATCTATGAGCACAAATAAGTTATTCAAATCCTAAGGTTGTTCTTCCAACCATAGTATTTTTTTTTGAAGAATTTTAGCATACAAATTGTTAATTTACCCACAAAGGATTCTTTATTTTTTCAAAGCAATTGTAGTTATGTGACCTTCCCAGGGTCACACTGTTAGTAAGTATTAACTTAATACTTAATACTTAGGCCATATTTGATCTCAGGTCCTTCTGACTTCGGGCCCATGCTTTGTCATATAGCTACCCCCAAAGAAGAATTCTTAAGTATTTGTGCCTCCAAATTCATTATCATTCTTTCGCCTTTCTCTGCACTCTCTTTCTAACTCTCAACAACATTCTTCTTTTCATTACTTACCCTAAATTCACAGTCAATAGAGTTTATATTGTAAACTCTATTCAATTTTCATGACAGAAAACCAACTCCATCTAAGGGATGGGGGTGGGAATCTGAAAGCCTCTGTATATGAGCAGGAAAATGGAAATAGAAACATGCTCATAAATCACTTGTGAAACATTGTCCTAATTACATATATAACAAGTTTTTCAATCAAAATCTTTGTTAGAAATAAACCAAAATTGTTTTCGAACTCTGATTTTGAGAGAATGATGAATTTTTTTAAAGTTCATATCAGAAATTTGACTAGTAGTTCCATGCTAAACCCATAAATTAATCCCTATTTTCTACATTTGGGTTAGTTAGACTGAGCCACAAAACCTGGACTATAGTCCTGAGCTTTTCTTTTCACTAGTCATTTTATCTTTTACCTCTATGAGCCTTCCTTTTTTGTTGTATTAAAAAAAAATATCCCAATAAATTAGAATTGACAGAATAAAACACCAATTCTCCTTACATTTTAAACCCTTCACAATCTGGCTCTAATCTTTCTTTCTAGATCACTCCCACCAATTCAACTCATAGAGACACCACCATCCAACTATACAGGCTGATTCATTGTTCTCTGTAGTTCACATTCTACCTCTTTCATTTGCCTTTTCATAGATCTATCCTCACCTATCAGTATCCCTTCTTCCTTCTAAGAGAATTTATTAATCTCCTCCTAGGTGCTATCCCCTCCTTTAAAAAAAAATGGTACTATGCAGTAACTTTGGATGTATTGTAGTTACTTATCTATATTCATATTGTTGTCCCAATATAACTCTGTAGGGGCAGAGACCGTTTTGATTTTGACTTTGTCTTTTAAATACCTTATATAACATAGTCACTTAATAAACATTGAACTGAAGGGGAAAAAAAAGGTAATTAGAATTTGAGAATATTACTTTGTGATTCATGACTTTTGTTATAAAATATTAAGATTTCATGAATGCCATCTGTAATTTAAGCATGAACATTTTCTTTTTTTTTATTTTATTTAATAGCCTTTTATTTACAGGATATATGCATGGGTAACTTTACAGCATTAACAATTGCCAAACCTCTTGTTCCAATTTTTCACCTCTTACCCCCCCCCACCCCCTTCCCTAGATGGCAGGATGACCAGTAGATGTTAAATATATTAAAATATAAATTAGATACACAATAAGTATACATGACCAAAACGTTATTTTGCTGTACAAAAAGAATCAGACTCTGAAATATTGTACAATTAGCTTGTGAAGGAAATCAAAAAATGCAGGTGGGCATGAATATAGGGATTGGGAATTCAATGTAATGGTTTTTAGTCATCTCCCAGAGTTCTTTTTCTGGGCATAGCTGGTTCAGTTCATTACTGCTCCATTAGAAATGATTTGGTTGATCTCGTTGCTGAGGATGGCCTGGTCCATCAGAACTGGTCATCATATAGTATTGTTGTTGAAGTATATAATGATCTCCTGGTCCTGCTCATTTCACTCAGCATCAGTTCGTGTAAGTCTCTCCAGGCCTTTCTGAAATTATCCTGTTGGTCATTTCTTACAGAACAGTAAATATTCCATAATATTCATATACCACAATTTATTCAGCCATTCTCCAACTGATGGACATCCATTCAGTTTCCAGTTTTTAGCCACTACAAAAAGGGCTGCCACAAACATTCGAAGCATGAACATTTTCTACATGAAATTAAATATTCTGTGTTTATGGGTATTAAAGAGTTATCCATGGACAAAGCCTAAATAATTTGCTGACCTGATTCTGCTGCAGCATTCTGTGGCTACTTGTAGCCAATGTCTGATACATCAGACAAAAGTGAATGGAAGCATAAAAAGCAGCTAGAGTAAATATGTATAAATGTAGTCCCTCTTTCTCTCCTTACAATAAATATTTTACTTGAAAAGGATGTTTTATTCTTAGCTTCACTTGCTTATCCATAACCAATTGTGATAATGAAGTTTTCTCTATCTCTTATATACTACATGTAAATCTCAATGACTTTCAGAGGCACAGATTTAGTTTTCTTTTGATATGCTACATAACATATAATTTAAAAACATACTGTTAGTTCAAAATGTAATGTACTTTATTTAAGTTTCATTTTGTTATTATATAATGGAGTAAAATGGTGACATGCAAGTTTAGTCAATCCTTAATAGGGGATATAGGTATTTTAAGTTTTGCCAAGTTTCCAAATGAGGCCATATCTTATATTCACTCTGTCTTCTTTTATAATTATTCTTGCTTTTGTGCTTATTTCCTTCAACATATAAAAAAATGCTTATTTCTGTTATCATGAGGGCTTATCTTTAATATCTATTGCTCAGGGAGTAAATTGTACTAAAACCACATACAGCAAAAAGTAACAAGATATTTCAAATTCTTATAAAATGGCCAGTGTGGGCTGCATCTTAAATTTCTAGGAATTTGTTAAATGATAGTACTGCAAAAGATCCAGCATAATAACCAAAATACATATATAGAATATCTGTTGTTGTTCATTAGTTAATTCATTCATTCATTCATTCCTGTCCAATCCTTTTATAAGGGTCCTCAAACTACCGCCTGCAGGCCAAATGTGGCAGCTGAGGACAATTATCCCCCTCACCCAGGGCTATGAAGTTTCTTTATTTAAAGGCCCACAAAACAAAGTTTTTGTTTTTACTATAGTCCAGCCCTCCAACAGTCTGAGGGACAGTGAACTGGCCCCCTATTTAAAAAGTTTGAGGACCCCTATAGGAGTCTATCGGATAGACCATGCATACCAGATTCTTCCATTTAAAGTCAAAGGACCAAGGTTTAAATCTCTACTCTGCTTCCTTCATGAATTTTGTAAAGTTATTTAATTTCCATATATCTTAGTTTTTTCATTCATAATATGATGGTTTGGACTAGATGAATTTTCAGGTCCTTTATAGCTTTAAAGTCTATAAATCCTATAGTTGTGTTGTTGTTGTTGTTGTTGTTTTTAAATAAACAAAGCTGAAAAGAATTATTCAATATAGCTAATATCTAAACATATAAAAATACTATAGCTGCAAGCGAGTAATTTTATTTGTGAAATAATTATAAAATTATCAAAAAAAAAGGTAGATTGATATGGAATATCAAAAGACAATTTTGATTCTTTGAGGAATTATCCCCATCCTACACTAGATTCTCTTTCATTAAAAAAAAATGAAACCAAGTACATTTTGATAAAGGGTGTGTAATGATATTAAATGTATATGCACCAAGTGGAAGAGCCCATGAATTTCTAGAGAAGATATTAAACTAGTTACAGGAAGAAATAGACAGCAAAATGATATTAGTGAAGAACCTCAACCTTCCCCTCTCAGCAGAAAATCTGACCACAAAATAAACAAAAAACAAACTAGGGAGGTTAATAGGATCTTTGAAAACTTAAGTGTGATAGACCTTTAGAGAAAATTAAATAGAGACAGAAAGGAATAACTTTTTTCTCAGCTGTCCATGGCACCTACATAAAAACTGATCATGTATTAGGGCATAAAAATCTTACAATCAAATAATAACTATCTCCTTTATAGATAAAATGCAATAAAAATTATATTCAATAAAAGGTCAAGGAAAAATAGACCAAAAACCAATTGGAAATTAACTAATCAAATTCTAAAGAATGAGTAGGTCAAACAACAAATCCAGAAACAATACATAATTTCATCTAAAAGAATGATAATAATGAGACAACATACCAAAACCTATGGGATGCAGTCAAAGCAGTTTTTAGGGAAAATTTTATATCTCTAAATAGCTATATAAATAAAATAAAGAAAAGAAGAGAACAATGAATTGAGCATACAACTAAAAAAACTAGAAAAAGAACAAATTTTAAAAGCCCCAATTAAATACCAAATTAGAAATTCTGAAACTCAAAGGAGAGATGAATAAAACTGAAACTAAGAAAAGTATTGAACTAATTAATAAAACTAAGAGAGTTGGTTTTATGAAAAATCAACAAAATAAATATCTTTGGTTAATTTGATTAGAAAAAAAGAAAAAACCAAATCACCAGTATCAAAAATGAAAAGGGTGAACTTAACACCAATGAAAAAGAAATTACAGCAATAATTAGAAGCTATTTTGCCCAACTATGTGGCAGCAAATCTGGCAATCTAGCTGAAATCAATGAATATTTACAGAAATGTAAATTTCCCAGGTTAACTGAAGAGGAAACTATTTAAATAGTGCCATTAAAAAAAAAGAAATTCAACAAGCCATTAATGAATTCCCTAAGAAAAAAATCTCCAGAGTCAGATGGATTTACAAGTGAATTTTGCCAAATATTTAAAAATCAATTAATTCCAATTCTTTGTAAACTATTTAGGAAAATAGATAAAGAAGGAGTCCTGTCAAATTTTTTTCTATGACACAAATAGGGTACTGATACCTTAATCAGGAAGAACCAATCAGAGAAAGAAAATTACAGACCAATCTCCCTAATAAATATTGATGCAAAAAATTTAAATAAAATATTAGCAAAGAGATTACAGCAACTAATCCACAGGATAATATACTATGACCAAGTAGGATTTATGCCAGGAATGCAGGGTTGGTTCACTATCAAGAAAACTATTACCATATAATCGGCCATACAAAAAACAAAACTAGCAAAAATCATATGATAATCTCAATAGATGCAGAAAAAGCTTTTGACAAAATACAGCACTCATTCCGGTTAAAAACACTAGAGAACATAGGGCTAAAAGGAGCTTTCCTTAAAATTATAAGCAGAATCTATCTAAAACCTATATCAATCATTATTTGCAATATAAAGAAGCTGGATGCATTCCCAATAAGATCAGGGGTGCCCTTTATCACAAATATTATTCGATATTGTGCTAGAAATGTTGGCTTTAGCAATAAGAAAAGAAAAAAGAAATTAAAGGAATTCGAATAGGCAACAAGGAAATGAAACTATCACTCCTAGCAGATGATATGATGATATACTTAAAGAATCCTAGAAAATTATCCAAAACCTACTGAAAATAATTCACAGCTTTAGCAGCGTTGCAGGATATAAAATAAACCCACACAAATCATCAGCATTTTTATATATCACTGACAAAGCCCATTAACAAGAGATAGAAAGAGAAATTCCATTTAAAATAACTATAGACAAAATAAAATATTTGGGGATCCATCTGCCAAAACAAGCTCAGGAACTATATGAACACAATTACAAAATACTTCTCACACAAATAGTCAGATCTAAACAACAGGGAAAATATCCAATTGCTAATGGATAGGCTTAGCTAATATAATAAAAATGACAATTTTGCCTAAATTGATCTACTTGTTCAGTGCCACACTAACCAAACTGCCAAAAAATTATTTTATAGAACTAGAAAAAATAATAATAAAATTCATCTGAAAAAGCAAAAGGTCAAGAATATCAAGTAAATTGATGGGGGGAAAAAATGCTAAGGATTTTGAATTAGCAGTACCAGACCTAAAACTATATTGTAAGACAGCAGTCATCAAAACCATTGGTACTGTGTAAGAAACAGAGTGATGGACTAGTGAAATAGGTTAGATACACACAATACAATAATCAAGGTCTATAGTGTAAGGTCCGGGTTAGCTCCCTGGAGGCCATAGAATCAGCTGGAGGCAAGATAAACAAAAGTCCTTGGTCTTTAGGGGGAGAAGTAAAGGGGATGGACAAGACTTCCACAAGCTCTCCACAACCTCCCTTCTCTTTGTCCACCTCCAAAGTGATTCTGGCTCGGCTCACTAACCCTAATCCCTCCTTATAATTCTCTTAACCCCAAGCATTGAGCTAGTATTAACTGTGAGAAAAGAAATTTCAAACATGCTAATAGAGTTATGGCTCAATAGGTAATTAGCCTTAAGTGCTTGGTTGTGTGATTCAAGTGCACCTATTCAGAGTTTCAGCCCTTTACATATAGTAATCTAGTATTTGATAAGCCCCCAAACTATAGCTTCTGAAAGAAGAACACACTATTTGAAAAAATAATTGCTGAGAAAACTGGAAAATAATAAATCAGAAACTTGGTACATCTCATATCCCATGTCAAAGTAAGTTTAAAATGGAAACATGATTTGAGCATAAAGGATGATACCATAAATAAATTACAAGGGATAATTTACCTATTAGATCTTTGGAGAAGGGAGGAATTTATAATCAAAGAAGAACTAGATAACATTAGGGAAAGCAAAATGAACAATTTTGTTTACATTAAATTAAAAGGGTTTTGTATAAACAAAACCAACAGAAACAAGATAAGGGAAATACAAAGCTAGGAAAAATCTTTACAATCAGTGTTTCTGATAAAGGTCTCACTTCTAAATATTTAAAGAACTGTGTCAAATTTATAAGAATGTAAGTCATTCCTCAATTGATAAATGGTCAAAGGATATGAACAAATTTTCAGTTGATGAAATTAAAATCATCTATATTCACATGAAAAAATACTCTGTCACTATTGATTAGAGAAATGCAAATTAAAACAACTCTGAAGTATCACCTCATATCTCTCAGATTGGCTAAGATGACAGGAAAAAGGAGGGGATGTGGAAAAACTGGGACACTATGCCCAAAGGGCTACAAAACTGTGTATACCCTTTGATCTAGCAGTGCTATTACCAGGTCATAAAGGAGGGGAAAGGACTCACATGTGCATAATTGTTTGTAGAAGCTCTTTTTATGGTATCAAAGAATTGGAAAATGAATAGATTCCCATCAGTTGTGGAATGGCTGAATAGATTATGGTATATGAAGATAATGGAATAGTATTGTTCTATAAAAAATTATTAACAAGCTGATTTTAGAAAGGCCTGGAAAGATTTGTACAAATTTATGCTGAGCAAAACAAGCAGAACCAGATATACATTCTACATAATAACAGCAAGAATGTATGATGATCTACCATGAAAAACTTGGTTCTTCTCAGTGGTTCAGTGATTTAAAGCAATCACAATAGAATTTGGATTGAAAATATCATGTACACCCAGAAAAAAAATGAAAATTTAATGTAAATAAACACATATTATATTCACTTCTTTTTTTTCTGATTTTTTCCTTCTCCATTGCTTTTTCCCTTTTGTTCTGATTTTTCTCTCCCAACATGATTCATAAAGCAGTGTTTATGAAAATAAATTAATTAATCTTTTAAAAAAGAATAAAACCATGACCTCATTATATGGACACTATTGGTGACACAGAGATCAATTAATTCATTCCTTTTCATCCTCTGCAATTCTTGTTCATGTCTATCCATAAATTTTCCACAGAGAATTTATCCAACACACTTCATCCTCATCCTCATCCACATCCAATTTAACAGATGAGTCTCAGTACCTAGAGCAAAACTCCCTTTCCTTACAAAGATTCCAAAGCTATCTTTGAGGATCAAGGATGAATCTTTAATTCTGTTGCTTCAAGTTTCACACTTGCTCTAATCTCCACAAATTATCAACTGAGAATAAATCTCACACTTAATCTAATCTGCACAGATTATCAGTTGGGAATTATTGTCAGATATGTTAAAGCATTTAGAAAAGAATATTTACTAAGGTGGTACACAAAAGGTACTAAAAATCAATCTCAAAGTCTATGACACATTTTTCACATGTACATATAGCATCCAGGGGAAAGTAGGCTTAAACAGAGAGCCTATGAAGCAAAGAACATATGTGGAGTTGGAGATGGGGTATTCAAGAGGACTGGAACCTCTGATGTGAGGGCTTCTGAGCTCCTTTCAGGGCTCCTTTTCCATCTTTAGTGTCTACCTGAATCACTCAGCTCTAATCTGTGGCTCCAAAAATTTTTAGCATGTACAATAGTCAAACCCCAGTGAAACCATCTTTACAATTTGAGGGTAACACACAGACCTCAAATGTGTTGATGAGTTAGGGCAATGTCTACCCCCAAGCATGTAAACACTTCCCTAGTAGAATGGAAAGATAAGAACAATTTGTTCCAACAGCCATGGTAGAGCTGAAGCTGGCATTGTGAAACATTGTAAAGTTCATGGGCCTTTGAGGATTTAGGAAGAGAAAATAAGGCTAAAAACTTTGTACAACTATACCTCACTTAAATTCAATTCACATGCAGGTTATGACATCACCCATGATGTCATCAGTCCTATTTGAAATGGAAGGACAAACATGTGGGAAAGAGGTAGTTAAAAGCTATTGTGTGTTGAAAGTACTTTTCTATCATTTGTAGGATATTCAAGAGAACAGGGGAAAGAAGGGAAGAAGAGGACAAACAAAGATGGAAAAGAAAAAAGAAGGAAATAAATGTTTATTAAGCATCTAAAAGTTCTGGGAAATATACTGATTAATTTACAAATATTATTTCTTTTTTTTTCAAGTTTTTCTTAAACATGGTATATCTCTGTTCAGTCTGTCATTGTTTACCAAAGCAGCCACTGCTGTCAGCTAATCTGGAAACCTGACAAGAAAATGGGAACTGCAAAATCCTCCTCTAGCCAAACGGATGGAAGATAGGAGACAAGGGCTGAATCTGGAGCCAAAGCTACCTTCACTCTTTTTTTTTTCTTTTTCTCCTCCTTTTTTTCTTTTTCTTCCCCTCATTCCTGTTCATCATTAGAAGTTGCTTCTCAGGAGATTTCTCTAAATACCATAATTATTTCAGTCTTTAAAATAAATACCCTCATAACTTGCTTAATAATTACCAGAGATTACTCCATGGGCACAGGCTTATGACTGGGTTTATCTGAACACAATTCTTAAGTAATGTAACTGATGTTACTTCAGTTGAAAGCACAGATAATTTTATATTTGGTCTAAGGCCTATGGTTGATTAATCAATCATTAAGTCAGGCCTGAAGCATGTTTGTGCATAATTATTAAGGCTAGCTTGGTTTGGAGTTTAAACTCTATCTTTATACTTTCTCCTCAGTCTTAATATCTGTTGTCATTTAGAAAATCTAAGTGCATTAAACAAAAGTCAAATCTTGGATATCTGTCCAATGAATTAGGGAATCTGTTCCCTTTCTGATAGTTTTCTAATGTCTTCAGAAAAGTCTATGTAGCATAGTTCCTAATAAAATCTGGCAATTCATATTCTTTCATACTTCTAAATATATGATGATACAATTTAACAAATCAATGTAATTTTATGAAAGATTTCATAGTTTGGGATGTTTTGTTGCAAAATGTTTTCCCCAGAACAAAACAATATTTAAAAAGAATATCAAGCCTTTTTTCTCATAGGAAAAAAAAATAGTCCAGGATGGCCAACAAAGAACAGGAACTAAGGACCAGGGTCAACTAGAAGTCACTATCTCACCACAGCATAAGAAAACCAATTATAAATCAAGCAGTCTAGTTGTAACTAAATGCAACAAAAAAAGGAAAAGATAAAAAACCAAATATTTATCAGATAAAGACTAGAATTTTAATGATAAAAAATCCATGTTTCTTATATATTAATCTCAATAGCAATATTGCTATTTTTAGTCATGTTTGATTTTTTGTGACTTCAGAAACCATAGCACATTGGGCTCTTCTATCTTCCACTCTCTTTTAGAGTCTATTCAAGCTCTTTTTTTTGTTTGTTTCTGTGACTCTTATCAATAACCATCAAAATTACCCTCTAATATACTCTTTCCTTTTGCCTCACAATATCAGTCTTTTCCAAAGAATTCTATCTTCTCATTATGTTCTCATTTATGTATTTAAATTTCAGCGTCAGTACTTGAACTTTCAGTGAACAGTCTGAGCTAAATTATTTAAGTAGTTGCTTATTGATCTCTTTTCTATCTAAAAGACACTCAAAAATCTTCTCCAGCATCACAATTTGAAAACATCATTAATGTGGCATTCAGCTTTCCTTATACTACAACTCTCAGGCCATACATTACTCCTGGAAAAGCTAAAGCTTTGACTATACAGACCTTTGTTGGCAATATGAAGTCTCTGCTTTTTAGTACCCTGTTTAGATTTGTAATAGCTTTCCCTCCAAGAAAAAAACATCTTTTAATTTTATGGATGCAGTTACCATCTGGAATGATCTTTAAACTCCAAAATGTAAAATGTAACACTGCTTCAGATGATACCACTCTGATGGCAGAATTGAATATCTGAGATTGTTGAAATTTCTCTTAGCAATCTTAATTCTGGATTTTGTTTCATTGATCCTGGCATTTTACATGATGCATTTTGCATAGAAGTTAAATAAATTAAGTGAAAAAATACAGTTTTATTCTGCTCCTTCTCCAATCTTAAACCAATCAGTTGTTCCATGTTCAGTTTTAACTATTATTTCTTGACTTGCATATAGGCTCATCAGTAGACAAATAAAACAATGTGTTAGTCTTTGAGAACTTGTCACATTTTGCTGGACCTATATAGTCAAAGATTTTAGTGTAATCAATGAAATAGGTATTTTTCTGAAACTCCCTTGTTTTCTCCTTAATGCATTTAATGTTGGCAATTTGATCCTCTGCCTCATTGAAAACCAACCTGCTCTGCTGATAATTTGCATGTGAAATGAGTATAATTGTTTGATAATTTGAACATTCTTGGGTATTGCACTTGTTTAGATTTAGGATATAAACTGATTTTTTTCTAATCCATGGACACTGATGAGTTTTCCAAATTAAGGATTTTAAATAGATCAGTTGGAATCCCATCATTTCCCTAACCTCCCTGTTAACAATCCTTCCTAAGGCCCACTTGATGTCACTCTCCAGAATATCAAGCTTCAGACCACTAACCACACCATTATGTTTATCAAGGATATTAAGCTCTTTCTTGGACAATTCTTCTGTGAATACTTGCTATCTCCTTTATTTCTGTTAATTTATCATGCTCATTTTTGCCTCAAATGTCTCCTTGATATCTCTAATTTTCTTGACATTTCTTATCTTTCCCATCCAATTGTTCTCTTCTATTACTTTGCATTGCTCGTTTCTGAGAAAACATTTTTCTCTCTCCTTTATATCTACTTAGTCGGCTATATGCGCTTTTTCTTTTACCTTTTGCCTTTCTTCTTTCCTTGGCTATTTGTGAAGCCTCATTAGACAGTGATTTTGTTTTCTTGCACTTCTCTTTCTTTGGGATATTTTTGTTGCTGCCTCCGTGTGAACTTCTGACCATAATTTTTCAAGCACTCTACCAGACCTAATCCTTTAAGTCACTTCTATCATTTCCACTTCATGTGGATGGATATTTGAGGCAGATGTTATTTAGGTTATATCTATATAATCTGATGACTTTCCTCTTCTTTCTTCAATTTTAATTTAAATTTTGCAATAGAAAGCTCATTATATGAGGCACAGTTAACTCCATGACTTGCTTTAATTGACTATATACTTCTCCACTTTTGATTCCAAAGTATATATTCAATGTGATTTTGATATTGACCATCTGGTGATGTCCATATGTTGAGTTGGATTTTAGGTTGTTGAAAAAAGAGTGTTTTCTGTGACTAAAAAGTTATCTTAACAAAACTGAATTAGTCTATGACCGCTTCATTTTGCACTCCAGTGACAAACTTGTCTGTTATTCCGATTACATTTTCATCTCCTACTTTAGCATTCCAATCCCCTATAATAAATATAATATCTTTTTAATTAAATATAAATATAATAAATAAAAATAATTAAAATAAAAATAATATCAGGTCTTCACAGAATTGACCAACATCTTCTTCATCAGTAGTTTGAGCATAGACTTGTATGACTATGATGTTCATTGATTTGCAATGGATTCGAATAGATATTCAGTATCTATTTGAGATTATAATCAATCACTGCTTTTTCTATCCTTTTATTGACTATGAAGACTATTCCATTTCTTTTAAGAGATTCTTGCCTGTGGTAACATATTTAATGATCACCTAAATTAAATTTACTCATTCTCATACATTTAGATTCACTGACACTCAAGATGTAGATATTTAATATTTCCATCTATTGTTTGACCACATTCAGGTTACCTTAACACATCCTTGCTTTCATGGATTTTATATTCCAGGTTCCTATGTAGCACTGATTTTTAAAGCATCAACCTTTGTATTCATCACCAGAAACATTTGCAACTAAATTTTGAGAAAGCTGATTTCTTGGTGGCCCATACTAAAACCCTAATCAGAATTAGTTCATTATGATTTTGTAGGAGGCCTTTTTGCAGATCTCATGCTTATATGTGTCACTCATGAGGCTGCCTTGCATAACTATAGGATCATGAAAATGCTGACTTGCATGAAATATCTCTATCCTATTTTGCCAAATTCCATGCTGACATGACGGAAAGCTCCTACTTTACCTCTGAAATGTTCCTGTGTTGTGCTATCTCTCCTTGCCCAACTCAAGGAAGGGCTCATCTATCATAAGATGTGCCATCTCCTCTTGATCAAACCAAAGGGTAACTTATCCATCATATATGACTATCTAGTTAGCAGAAATATTTCCTTATCTTCCCATCTCAAAACTTCATGATCTCACTGGTATTCATATTTTAGCCTATGCATTATGGTATCTAATAAAATTGTTGTTTTATATTTAGCATAATTATAATCCTATAAAAGTAGTGCACTGAAGGGAGGTGACACCTCATATAGAGAGGAAGTTCTGGCATCCACTTGGTTGGAAGGGAGTCAGACTCTTTTAATAAAGCGTTTTCAGCTTGGAACTTTGCCTCAGTTTCTCTTGTAATCATCTGGGGTAGTGTTTTCCCCCACAGCTTCAGCTTTGGCCTACTTACTTCATTAATTCTGAAGCTATTTGTAGCTGTGCTCTGCTCTTTCCTGTTAGTAGCATTTTGGCTTCTAACCTGAGGCACTCTTTCAGGGTCATATCTTTTATCATTTTAGTAATAAGAAATTACCAATTTAATAATAACTTTAATTTTAATGAGGTTTTCTTGACAAAGATATTGAAATAGCTTTCCACTTCTTTTTAAGAGATTCTTGCAAATAAGAAGAGCCCAATTGTTTTGTTTTGTTTTCCAGAAGAGATTTTAGAAAAGGAAAAGAACTCATATATATATATATATATATATATATATTCTACAAAATAAAATATACACATCATACCACTACAAAGTATTCTTCACAGAAATCAAGGACAAATTAAATAATCAGAGAGGTATCAATGGTTCATGTTTGGTCCATATTAATGTGATGATAATATCAGTGTAACATATATTAATTTACAAATTTTGTATGATTCTGAAACTTTATAAAGCTGAAAAATTAAAATATAAAAATAATAAAATTCATCTGGAGAAACAAAACAAAAAAAAAAAACAACTATCCTTTGATGAAATAAACAAAGTTTCCACTTTTAGAATTTGGTTAGATATTTTTACCATGACAGCATCATTATAGTTGACATTTATCTTAGTGCATAGTTTTTGAGTCATAAATTGAAAGAAAAACCATTAGTTTTGATTACATGATAAGAAAAAAGCAATATAATAAATTTGTAGTGTTTTTAAAAATAAGTTCAATAAGGATGATATTAGTCTATATAAAGGTTAAAATAAAGAATATGGCATATCTTTATTTTAGTGACTGAATTTGAGAGCTATAATTTTTACAACATAGCTATCTCCAGAGAACTTTCCCAGTAGTCATAAAAGCAGCATGTCCATGAATTATATTTTAATACTGATTTATAAGCCATGTTCATTTCACAAAGTCCTAGATGTACTTTAAATAACACAAGCATTTTTTAACAACAACAAAAAATCACTGGTTAAAATTATCTTACAAATATGACTTTGAAGTCTACTAGTGTGGTAGTATTTTAGAATATAAATTCAATCTGTTTAATTTTGACCCAGAAAAAGTCTTTATGAAGTATATAAAAAAGACTGTCACTCTTTGGGAGTACAGCTATTTTGACGTTTGTTTTCTTCATATGATATACTGAGTTATCAATTGCAAAAGTTTTCATTGATGTTCTTAGAAGTAGTGGTCATAATTTTGACAAATCTTCTCCTTTTCATGGAATCAATGTTGAGAGAGAAGAGTTAACACACAGAATGAATCATAAGAGTGTTTTGTATTCTCAACTCCTACAGTCATAAAGTAACAGATTGCTAAATACATGTTTAACAGAATTTTCATTCAGGGGCAGAAGTTTCATTTAATGGGCAAACCTAAAAAGTAGTCATTAAAATAATCATTCAGACCAACAGGATGATTTCAGAAAGGCCTGGAGAGACTTACATGAACTGATGCTGAGTGAAATAAGCAGGACCAGGAGATCATTATATACTTCAACAACAATACTATATGATGACCAGTTCTGATGGGCCTGGCCATCCTCAGCAATGAGATCAAACAATTCATTTCCAATGGAGCAGTAATGAACTGAACCAGCTACGCCCAGAGAAAGAACTCTGGGTGATGACTAAAACCCATTACATTGAATTCCCAATCCCTATATTTATGCCCACCTGCAGTTTTGATTTCCTTCACAAGCTAATTGTACAATATTTCAGAGTCTGATTCTTTTTGTACAGCAAAATAACGGTTTGGTCATGTATACTTATTGTGTATCTAATTTATGTTTTAATATACTTAACATCTACTGGTCATCCTGCCATCTGGGGGAGAGGGTGGGAGGTAAGAGGTGAAAAATTGGAACAAGAGGTTTGACAATTGTTAATGCTGTAAAGTTACCCATGCATATAACCTGTAAATAAAAGGCTATTAAATAAAAAAATAATAATATTCATTCAATTTCAGTCTGGAAATGACTCTTTAATGAAATGCTTATGAATCTGTTTTGAAGCTATGCTACTTAATATATTTATTAATGACTTGGTTAAAGGCATAAAAGGTATTCTAGAAAAATATGCAGATAACACAAATTTTGCAAGACTCAATAAGACAATAGATAAAAGAGTTATGATAAAAAAATAGACTACATCTGGAAGAATAAAAGGTCAAGAATATCAAGGGAAATAATGAACTTAAAAAAACACAAAGAATGATGATCTAAGCCATACCAAACTTAAAACCATGTTATAAAGTGATGGTCATCAAAACCATTTGATACTGGTTAAGAAACAGAGTGGTATATCAGTAGAATAGAATAAGTACACAAGACACAATAGTCAAAGATTATATAATCTACTGTTTTATAAACCCAAAAATTCTAGCTCTGGGATAAGAACTCACTATTTGACAAAAACTACTAGAAAAATTGGAAAATAGTATAGCAGAAATTAGTCAAAGACCATCATCTCATGCCCTATACTAGGGCATGCCCTATACTAATATGAATTGAAATGAGTTCATGATTTAGACATAAAGAATGCTACTATATGTTCAGTATTTATTGAGTTTTTCTTCTCAATCTGTTTTTCAGTTCCGTTGTTTTTACTAAAACATACCTTATATTCTCTTCTTTTTTTTCAATGACTGTTTTTATTTTTATCTGTATGTCATTACTTTCTATTTATTCCATTATAATTTGCAGGGATTTTGGTTTTGGTTTTGGTTTTTGCTTAGGCAAGATTTTGTGACTGTTATACCAAGTTGTTAAGACTCTTTGCCAATGTTTTTCTTCAATAGCTCTGGCTTCTTTTCTTTCTTTCTTTTTTTAATCTGGTGCTTTTATTTCATTTATTTAAAAAATAAAGAAAACATTGTTAACAAAAAACCCACTTAGATTATTTACTTCAAGACTTTGCTTTTTAGATATTTCAGGCTCTCAAGAAAAGGTCAAACTGGAAATAAACAAATTTTCAGTGATCTCAAAGTATTCAGATCCATGGAAAGTCTAATCACTAAAGCCCCAGTTTACCTTTGCAAGTCTTGTAGATTTGAATCTAGGCAACAGTAGATTGCCCTCCCTCCCAAATCACTGCCCCTCTTGGATCACTGCCTTGTTATAGCAGAGGGGCTTGCATAATTCCATGAAACTATGAACTATGCTTTTCAAGGTTACTAAAAATGGATCTGCTATGATGAAGAGTTCTGGCAAAAGGTGATTCCCTAGGGAAAGGACAAATTATCCATGACTCAAAAATCTTCTTTTCCAAGAAGACCTAAAATATCTGATACCAAAAGATAATAAGCATCTAAGGCAGAAAGTATCCAAAATACATAACATCACATATATCTATATATTATTATTAATAGCTAAGCCTTATAAAGCATTTTAAGATTTATAAAACACTTTACAAATATCTCATTTTATCCTCACAACTACTTGGGAGTTGTAATTATTATTATCCCCCCCTAAAAAAAAAAAAGATGGGAATCTAAAACAGACAGAAGTTGTGACTTGCCCAAAGTTCCACATCTATTTAATATTTGGTCAGGTTTTCCTGACACCATGTTCATCTGTAGCTTTGAGCTCTGGAGACTTATATACAAAACTTTGATATGATTCTATCAAATTGATTAATATTGATTGAAATAGAATAGGGGTACAAGTGAATTATTTCTCTCATTCCCCCTCTTTAATCCACAGAAAGGATCATCACAATCTAAATGCAGACCAGAGAATTTACATTTTAGGTTGGCAAATTCAAATAACTGAAAAAATTTTTAAATTCCCAACCCAAATTTTACATTTGGCATACATAATTATCTAAACTTGTTATAACTATTTATTAATACCAACTGAAAAATTGTCACTCTAGCTATTTCTTTCTAGCTATTTTTTTAATATGTCATCCCTCCTCTAGGAGAATGTGATTTTGAAAATACAATTGAATTCATTTAAAAATTGCCAAAATAAATGCAGTTGTCAGAAAAAGTTATGGAATAAGATATATAATACATTGAGTAGTTAACTTCAAGACAGTGTACCATGTTTGCCATATAAGACATGCTCAATATAAAATTTGCTTTTCTCTTTTAGATAACACAAAATACTCTATCATTATCTTTATTTAAAGTTAAAATTAAAGATCTTTCTGTTAAATACTCAGTAGAACAACAATTTGGCCTCATAAATTGTTCCATCAAAACCCAATTATCCTCACATTAATTTTAAGAAAGACCAAAATTTTAGGCTAATTAGCTCAAATCTTACACCTGTATCTTACTGTAATAGCTCAGCTATACTCCAGTATTAACCTTTGAAATAAAAATTAATATTGTATTTTTATTGATAACTTGCCATGATTACAGAAATTTTCCATGGAAAGAAAAGAGGACTATGATACAGAGTGAGCTTCCTTATTTCCTTAATTTCATGTCATTTTCAGGTTAGAGTTATATAGTCAATTTTATTGAGTCAGTGTTGGAATCTTTACAAACTGTTAAGCCATTAGAGTTGATAGAGACAATAATTATCTAATTTAACATGGTTCAATATGATTGATTTGATCTTAGAAGGAGATATTTGGGGCCAGAACTTGAAACAAGGTACTAAGTACAACTGATAGAAACGATGCTTGTGTTCACACCTTTAGAGAGCTCATAGAAGCAAGAAATATTTAAGTACTCATTGGAGTTCACATGTTTGGGAGATTTCAGGGTTTAGAAAGAGATATCTGAATTCACACCTCCCTTGAAGCTTTTAGGGCCAGAGGGCACGCTGGGAGATATCCCACAATCCCACTCTTGGAGAAGCAGCATAAATTCAACTCCAGTGAGCCACTCGAGAGAGTTACTTGGGAACATTCCCAGGGGTCGGAGAGGAGCACTCTGGGAGGAAGCCTCCAAGCCCTCTCTCTGAGGCAAGAGAGATTCATTTTCATCTTCCACCTTGGTGCTGGCTGGAGGCTGAAGAAAGCAGAGGCAAGAGCAAAGGACAAAGCTGCAAGAGCTCTTAGAACCAAGCAGAAAGATAGGCCTCTAAGAAAACTGACCTGGCTATATTGAAGGACACAATAAAACATCTGAACTTTTATCAGCTGGCTGCGATTTTGGGTGATTATTTACTTGTAACTAAAACTAAAGCTGCCTCCAGAAAACTTCCCTGAAAACACCAACAAGTCAGGTTAAAAAGGTAGATTATTTTCCATTTTTCAGGAAATGTCATACTGGGCAAATTGAGTCAAGAGAAAATAATCTTATCTCATGTCAAGAATCATTCTCCCAACCCTTCCCTATGAGTACTTTCAACCTCATAAAGCTACTGGCATCAAGGATCATTGGCCTAATAGAATTTCTTGATGATCATACCTTGAATCAGATTCAGAAAAATACCTAACAGTCCCATGAGATCTAACAGCTAGTTCCAATAATCATAACTTCATAGCTTAGGTCTATTTAGTGACCAAGGGCTACATGTCCCTGATGTTGATTAAAAAAGCAAAGTATTTAATTTTATATTTCTAAAACAACTCATGTACTTAGGAAATCTCTAAAGGGGTTGCTTCCTTCTAGATCTGTGTCTCAGGTATCAAGACAACTCAAAACTCAATAGAGAATGGTGTTATAAGAATTAATGTATTAACAATACACAATTCACCAATACACAAACTTCAGAGAATTTTAATTTTTGCATTATGTGGGTCTGAATGGGAAAATGAATCTTTATCTTTCAATATTATTAGAGGTTCAAACAATTTTTTACACATAAAATACTTAATCTGATTTTGAAAATAGTGTCAGCCCTACTACTATTCATATAATCATGATGAAAGAATGTTATATAGGGTAGTATCTTATAAAAAATAACCTATCAATTGTAAAGTCTCATGTTCTCTTATCTGTGATTCAAATGACAATTACATTATATTCTATAAGTGCTCAAAGAGGGGTGAAGTTTAGCAAATAGTCAATGTGACTTGAAAAGAAAGCTGATTAAAAGTTCCATGTGTTGAACAAGTGACTGTAATGAGAGTTGTCATGGCCAGTATTTAAATCTTTTACTCCATATATAAAACAATAACACCACTTTATGAACATATATATATATATATATATATATATATATATATATATATAGCTGGTGGTTTAAGTTCTGGGAAGGAGTGCCTAGTCGCACGAGATCTGTTTAGCATTATACTGCTAGTTCCACGTCCTGCAAGTTCATATACAGTGAATAGTTGACTCAATAAAGACATTAAAAGATATATGAGTTTCCAAATGATCCCAAATAACATCCACTTTACTATTCAAAAATATCATTTCTTCACTTTGGGTGGAAAGGGCCTTAGTTCCTCAAATGGAAATGCTGCAGAGTTTCACAATATCCCATCAGTGGAATTCATCTCAAAGAACATCACAGGCAAAGATTTCTTAAAAGAATTTCACCATGCTTTCCTCCCAAAAATAAAAATCATTTACTATTATTGTTATTGTCTACATTTAAATATATATATATACTCTAATAATCATATAATAGACATTTTATAAATAAATCATTTATAGATAAGGAGGTAGCACTTAATTGGCAGAGTAAAGACAGGAACTCATGGATCTTTCCCACAAATTGCTCCAAATTCCTTTAAATAATGACTCTAAACAGATTTTAGAGTGTCAAAACACACACACACACACACACACACACACATACACACACAAAAATGAAGTAGAACATTTTCCAACCAAAGATAATTTGTAGGGTCAGCAGAAAAGGCTTATTAGTAAGTTGAGAGGACCTTGGGAAACCAGCAAACCCAAAGTGGGTTTGGGCAGTGTTTGGGCAGAGGTGGTGGTTTCCAGAAGCCTCAGCTCACAAGAGATCTTTCATTAACACTGAGAAAGAATTCTATTGCTTCATCACACTACATCTAACAGCCAGTGTGGGGCAGGGACACTCCTAACAGTTCCAGGGCAGAAAAGAGTGTTTGTGGTCAGATTCCAAGAAGAATCTTTGAAAACAGCTGCACAAAAGAAAAAAAATTTGAAGTTTGGCACAGTGCATCCTCCACCCTGGAAATAGAATCCTACTTTAACAAAAAGTGATGGGCTAGACAAATGAGCATACAACAGAAAAAGTTTCTGACTATAGAAATTTACTATGGTGACAAAAAAAAGATCAAAACCCAAACTCAAAAGAAGAGAACAACTTATGGAAGAGATGAAAAGGGATCTTGAAAATCAAAGAAGAGAGGTATAGGAAAAATTAAGAAAAAAGAGTGGGGCAAAAGAAAATACAAAAATCTAATGAGAAGAAGATTACCTTAAAATCAACATTGGCCAAATGGGAAAGGTGAAGAAAATAATGCCTCAAAATTAGAATTGAGCAAATGGAAGTTAATAACTTTATAAGAAATCAAAATACAATAAAACAAAACCAATTATTTTTTTAAAAATAAAAAAAAACAATGTAAAATATCTCATTGGAAAAACAACTGACCTGGAAAATACATCCAGGAGAGATAAGTTAAAATCAATGGTCTAATTGAAAACCATGATTTTTAAAAGAGCCTGGGCATTATCTTTCAAGAAATTAACAAGAAAAACTGTTCTGATTTTCTAGAACCAGAGGGCAAAATATAAACTGAAAGAATCAACTGATCACCTCCTGAAAAGAGATACCAAAATGAAAATTCCAAGGAACAGGGTAGCCAAATTCTAGAACTCCTAATTCAAGGAGAAAATATTGCAAGCATTCAGAAAGAAACAATTCAAATACAATGGAGCCACAGTCAGAATGAGATAAGATTTAGCAGCTTTTACATTAAATAACTGAAGGCTTGGAATATTATATTCTAGAGACCAATGGAACTGTAATCACAAACAAGAATCCCACTTACCATTAAAACTGAGTATATTCCTTCAGAGGAAATGGTGGAAATTCAATGAAATTGAGGATTTTTAAGTATTCATGATGAAAAGACCAGAGCTGAATAGAAAATTTGATTTTCATATACAAGACAGGAGAAACATAAGGAGATATTCAGGAAAGTGATATCATAAGGGACTTAATAAGTTTTATTTGTTTACTTCACTACATGGGAGGAAGATACTTGTAACTCAGAATCTCATTATTATGGCAGGAAGACATGTGTGTGTGTGTGTGTGTGTGTGTGTGTGTACGTACGTACACATATATAAACAGAAGCAAGTATGAGTTGAATATGAAAGGTAATACATAAAAAATGAAATGGGACTTCCGTCCAACATGGCAGAGAGGACACACGCATCTAATAGGCTCCTTCTTGACCTCAGAATACTTTTTTTTCATGAAAAGACCTCGGAATTAGTGCTTGACTGAAAAACTCCACGATTACATTACCAACAGAAGATATGCTCAAAATTTGACAGAAAAGGTTTGTTTTTGCTCATGGGTGGGGGCAGGTAGGGGTGGTTAGATCAGGTGCAGACTGCAGGTAGGTAGCAAGAGCACAGAAGGCAGCTCACACTGAGTAGACATGAGGGGGGTGGGGTGTGATCTCAACCGTTTCTACGGGGAGAATTTTACCACAGTGTGGCTACTTTGCCCTGGCAGCAAGCCAGTAGGGGGTAAACACTATAACCCCAAAAAGCTAGGGTCTCTTGGGACCTGGCCATACCCACACAACACCCAGAGTGACTCAGCACACTCTCAGAGTCTCACAGCACAGATGCAGCACAGCCATTGCTGTCCTGCTAGTGCCTCACTGCTGCCTCCTGCAGTCTATAGAGGAAGCTTGGTAATACCATCCAGCAGACCACATTTGCTTTTTTTTTGTTAGTTTGTTTTCTTTGATTCTTCTTTGACAAAATGAGCAAAAAATTAAAGCGGGCTCTAACAATAGACAGCTTCTATATTTCATCTATTTCTGATGAAAAAACCGGAACTAAACAAAAAGTTTGGTATCCAAATATAGGACTCAAGAGAAACATAAGAAGATAAAAAGAAGTCTTGGGAACTATATTTCTGTTATAAATATACATGAAGAACACATATATAATTTGTTCTAGAAACTAGAGGTGGAAAGGAAATTGTACCAGAAAAAGGATAAAGTGGGGCTACTATATCTCACAAAGAAGCAAAGGAAAAATATTACATTTGAGGGAAAAAAGGGAGGGGGATGAACATAGTGTGAGATACACACTAGTGAAGTAAGCAGAGTCAAGAAAATAATATGCAATGATTACAGTCATATAAATAGAAAGAAAACCACCAAAATTTTTTTTTAAATGAATGCCCTGGAATTATCAGGAACAAACATAGTTCAAAAGAAGAAATTTCAGAACATACCACAAATCTATTAATGATTTCCCTCCCCCCTTTTGTTATTTTTTGTCTCTAAAAATATTGTTATGATGAGGTATGGATCATGGCAGGAATATGGGTAGGTCTCCTAGTTCTCCAAAACACCAAGTTAGGGTGGGTTCGCAGCAAGAAACACTACACAAAAGGCTGTGATAAGAAAAGGCACTTTATTAAAGAGAGAGACACTAAGATATTCTCTTAGTGCCCAATGTCAAAGAATTGCAAAGAGACATTTTCTCAGGGCTAACTTATATACAGAAACAAAACAATTTGGGTTTTGCATCTTAAAGGAACATACTTGAGATAGGGTGTGGGAAAAGAGTCTTTCCCAGGGAATGTAGTTTTTGCATCCAAAAGGTGGATAATGTATGGGAAGAGAGTCTTTCCCAGGGAATGCAGATGCTCTTCTGGGCGAGGCTGTATTGTCTCATCATTTCCCCCCTCAAGCAATAAACACAAATTCTTTTGGAAAAGGGTTGGTGGTCTCAAGTCTTCTGTAGCTACTTCCTGCTGGAAATGATCGTAGAGCTCAACCTAAAGAGGGGAAGAAGGGGAAGTGGTGCTTGAGGGAGAGAAGTAAAATCTGAAGGGACAGCCACAGTGTCCAGTGGATGCGGAGTTCGTATATCAGTTATCTCAGGGTTCCCGGGTCACAGGAGAAGTTGGAAGTTTGCACCTTGAAGCCTAAAAGAAACAAATCTCACGAGCAATCTGAAAACGTAAGGACCAAATATGAGCAGAAGGATAATAATCAGAAGAGGGGTTAGTATAGGTGTCAGTAGGGACCATATCCAGGAATCCCACCCAGAGGACTTGGGGGGTGTGAGAAACTTCTCATGGATGTCTTGCATCCAGGCAGCCTTCTGTAAGATTCTCAACTTTCCTCAAGTTGTTAATATATGTGCAGCAAGAGGTGTTGACTAGAGCACAGACACCTCCACTGGAGGCAAGAAGATAATTTAAAGCCATGTGATTATCCAAAACCATATTAGCCAACAGTCAAGAGATTCCTGAATCTCCCTCAAAGAATGAGCCGTTTTGTTGGCAAACTGGTAGGTTGTGGCCGTCAGGTTGGAGAGAATACTTTCAGGCTCTAAATATCCAACCCAAGGAAATAGAATCGCAGCCCCTTTCTTCAAGTATGACAGAGTGTTTTCCCAAAATCCTCGCTTATGTCTCCTCAGAGGAATGGGGGCTGCATATGTGGCACTGGCATTGTATACAGTGAGAGGGGTAATCAAGTGGCCTAAGGTGCAAGACCCATAGTGTTTGAAGGGCCTCAAGCACCGGGTAGAGAGGATCACAGGTGGGAGTGGGTTCCAATAAGAGGAATTTCTTTTAATAGGCCTCTGTGAGGTGCTGGAGGGGAATTGGGAACTTAATTTGCAAAGGAAGGCATATCCCTTAGGTGCACAGACAGTACCTGAGATTAGATTCTGAAGCAGTCTCCTGGTTGCTTTGCCCCATGGATAAGTATAGTCCCAAAGCATTTTATCAGTTGGGAGGTTAGTATCAACAAATACCAAAAGCAACTTAAAACTTGTACAAGGGCTGATATGTGTGAAGTCTAGCTGCCAATCATCACCAGGGTATGTGCCTCTCTTCTGGATTGGCTTCAGGAGAGGTGGGGGCTTAACAGCTCCCTCAGGCTTTACCTGAGCACAGATTGGGCAGGCCTGGCACACCTGTTTCATTGTTTCCCCCAGCTTGTGGCCTGTGAAAACACCTTTCAACAGGGAATGGAGAGCATTTCTCCTAATGTCTGTGGCCTTTCTCTATCCATTCTTAAGAAAGCTAGACCCATTTGTGAACCACTTCCCATCTGGGTCCTCAAGTGGGGTGTCCTTTAAGTCAGTTCTGCTAGACTAGACAGAGTCTATAATTTCCTCACAATTATGGACAATCTCTTCCAAATGAGAGATGGTAGGGAGAACAGTGGCAGGATTTAAAGTGCTAACACTAACCTTAACCCTAATCCTAAATTCTAACTCTAAATTCGAGTCTATGGACCCTAGGCATAACCCTAAATTAGCAAGTCCCAACTCTAACGCTAAACCTACTCAACACTGATCCTAACTCTAACCCTAGCCTCCAGACTCTAACCTTAACTCTAACCCAACTCTAACCCTAACCCTAACACTAAATGTCTCCCGACTCTAACCCTACCCCTAACCCGACTCTAACTCTAACCCAGCCCTAACACTAACACTCCCAACTTTAACCCTAACCCTACCTCCTAACTCTCCCAACTCTAACCCTAACCCTAAATTCTGCCTCCCGAACCTAACCCTACCTTGCTCCAAACCTAACCCCAACTCTGGCCTCCCGACTCCGGGCTCTAACCCTAACCCTAACCCCTGTCCCAATTCTAGCCCTAACCTTAACCAACCCTAATGCTAAATTCGTGCCTCCCGACTCTAAACCTAACCCTAAAGATAAACCCCCTACTCTAACCCTAACCCTAACCCGACTCTAACCCAACCCTAAATGCGCCTCCCGACTCTAACCCTAACCCTAACCCTAAATGCTCTTCTGGGTGAGGCTGTTTTGTCCTCATCAGTTATATAAGATAGATCTCAAGTAGAAAACAGAAGTACATAGGGGGAAAATGTTATTTTAAAAAGACATCAACATGACAAAAGACATCAAGAAACAAATAAAGAAGCAAGAAAAAAAATTGTATTTCTGACAAATTCTTGCTTTGCCTTGTCTATAGTACCACCCCTTAGGATCTGTAGGAAAAAAGGAGATACACTCTTCTGGTCCTTCATCTGATCAAGAAGTAAATGGTTGATGGAAGAAAGTATGTCATTTTAAAACTGTGGTAAAGAAAGTCAAATAAATGCCTGAAATTTTTTGCCAAAGTTCAAAGGAAAGATAGATTTTATTCTAATCAACCTTCCTAGGTCCATTGAAGTTTTAATTATAGGGTGGGCAGTGATTTTATTACTGGCACTGAAATAGAACAAAGGTCAATAGCTCTACTCAGATGTTTTAAGTCTCATTTCAAAGAATTTCCACCTTGAAAGTAGAAAGGAGTTGAAAGGATTTTACTTAGTCAAATGGGAGAATGACTCTGCTCTAGGAGTGACAGCTAAAGAAGAAACAAAAGCTCTCAAAAGACAACAGCTTTTATCTCAGCCTAAGGATATCTGCTGAAGGACTAGTTGTCTGGCCTTTGTGGTTTAAATCACAAAAAAATGAAACAGTCCCTGAAGCAATGTGGAGTAGGAAGGGAACTGCCAGGCAAAGTTAAGTAAGCAAATATATCTATTATCTGTTGTTTCCTCAGACCTTTAACCTGAAGATTAAATAGAGTTTATGCCATTCTGTCCTCCAGTACTCTTTCCCTGGTCCTCTGCAAAAATTTGCCACAGAAGGTTTATCAATGTGCTGTATAACCCTCACATTTTCTTCCTGATGACATAGCTTAAGTTTAGGAGGAATAATAATACCTTGCTACATCACTAGTAATCACCCTGGAACCTTTGTAATATAAGCAAGTATTCTTAATACATGAATACAAAAATAGGCCTTTTCATACATGCATATATACACATATAAATATATGTGCTTATACTTCAATAAATATAGATTTGACATAATACATAGCACTTATATACTACTTCAAGATTTATAAAGGGCCAATGTTTCCCTGTTACAGTTTCTTTCCTCTCACCTCCAACATAAGGAGGTTCTATCTAATAAAATAGAAAGCTGACCCTAATACTTGAACAACTTTCTCTTCTCTGATGTTACTTCCTCATCATCTCAAGACAACTAGTAACTTGGTGACTTTTAGAACTGGTGAATGTCTAAGACTACAAGAATCACCACATTTTGATGATCTACTGATCAGACACATTTTTAGCTGGAAAGGAAAAATATAGTATCCAGAAAAGCTATATGCCACTGAATCCTCATCACAAATCTGATATAAATGTTAGCATGTAATGCCAGAGAAACTGAAGCAGGATAGAGATTGTATCCTGTATTGAATGTGGGATTTTAGAGATTCATTATAGGGTTTTAATGATTAAGAAGAATGATGCCAGAATAGGGGAGGCACCAGACATTCTGATAAGTAAGGAAGATCTGGGGTCATGATGTCTAAAGATAGAAGATCTTTCTCCTTATCAAACATACTAATGAATAGGAGGGAGGGGTGATGTTGCAACCAGGGGGATTGGGACAGAACAACTGTCCCATATATATATACATATATATATATGTATATATACATATATATGTATGTATATATAAAGTTGTTCTGTTGGTAATAAATTCTTTTATTTGCCACAGTGAAAGCAAAATAAATGGGAACTCATGAGCTTAAAGTTTTCAATAAATGCACATTGAATTTAGACTTAATTTTCTGGGGAGCTCAAATATAATGAGTTGCACCAAATCTACATATTTTTATGGTTCTATTAATGCTTAATTGAAAACTGAAGCTCTGAATCTTCATGGCACACAGATTTTCCTAAACAATGGTCTCATCTTAATATTCCACCAAGATAATGCAAATGTTCTCTATTTTTTCTTTTTGTTCAAGTGCAAACTTCTATTTGGTTTTTAAAGACTTATAATCTGGCTTCCAGATTCATTCTACACATGCTTTTTCTTTCAGTCAAAATGGCCTGATTTCTTACCTGCACCACAACATTCCATCTTTTCTATATTTGCTTTTATTGAGGCTGATCTACTATAATATACCCCTGCCTAAAATGTTTACCTCGTGGAATTCCTAGCTTCTTTCAAAGTTCAGCCCAAGTGCCCAACAAGCAACTTATCCTTATCATCTCATCTCTACAAGTTGCACATGATACTATTTAGTGTTAAATTTTTTCCCCAATTAAATGTAAGCTTCATAAAGGCAATTTCTTTCCCCAGCACTTTGAAACTGCCTGAGACACAGTAGATAATTAATAAATACTTACTAATTTGACTTGCTGAAATAAGACCAAAATTTTAAGCCTGAATATTTTGTCAAACTGTTTTCCTTCTTTCTTTCTTGTACAAATCCATAAAATTTGGAGTAAAAAGCATTTAAACTCTCTATTCAATTGCATATCCTCATTCCAATTAATCTAATTACAAAAGATTGAGACTAACTAGAATTAGTAAAAAAAAAAAATATATATATATATATATATATATATAAACTAAATGTGAACAAGTCATTAATTATAGGGTAATAAAGTATTTTGAACATTTGATAAAGGTAGAGGATATCATACAAATGTAGGTATCATAGGTTTCTTCTGTTAGATTGAACAAATCACATACCCAGAGCCTGTGTGTAAAACAGTAAGTTAATTTGTAATCTTTTAATTCATCAGCAAGACATTCTCCTGATGAAAGAACTATTGCATGAGGAAGGAAGTTTGTCCATTTCCCTTCCCCTCCCTCAAAGAGAAGTCAAGAAATTCTATTATTGATATAACTGATGATCTGGGGTAGTAACAGTGGTCATTGGTTCCAGTCTAACTGACAATTTAGGAAAAATCTCTGAATGGATATAGAGAGCCAATCCTTGGACAACATAGAGAGCTAATTACATTGAGAGCCCTTGTAGCAATCTGAAACTGAAGAGACATTTATGAGAACTCTAGGTGGATAGGAGTTGGAGAAAGATATAGTAACCAGGAATAAGGAATTTATCCTTTGGATCTATGTGTTTTCTACACTACTATTATTTTTTGTTAGAAATAATTCCAAGCACTTTGTGTGCTGATAGAGAGTATACCTTCAATGGCTTTGTTTTGTTTTGTTTGTTGAGGGACTGCTTTTTGTTTTAACTGTTCCTTCTATACTCATTAAGCAATTTTGGCTACCTGAAGTTAGTACTCCAATGTGGCCTTTTAAGTGATGGTACAATTGTTACAACCAGTCCCTCAGGGGAACTAAGTTAGTTGGTCTTTGAGATCAGAGGTAGATTCAGCATTTTAGGCTTGGATAGTAGTTAGTAGCTACTAGTATTTAAGAGCCTTGAAAAGGCTAATTTACCTTTAATATTACCTTCTCTTCTAAATATTGTCCTCACCAGCCTATCACCTAGTCCTGAAATTGAAAAATCTAAGCCATTAGGTAAATTAATTTTCTCCTGTTAATATAAATACCTCTGGGATGAGTAACACATTGAGTTAGATATTAATATCTTAATTCAAATTAGGTTATCAGAACTCTTTGAAAGCTCTACACAAAATGACAAAAAAATGATCATTATATTAGGGGTAGGTGAAGAGAAGGAGATGAAGAAATCCTAGAGTCAATGGACAGATTTAAATAGGACATCATAACTGCGAGTGAGAATATGCAGAGGCTGAAATCCTTGGATAAAAGTCGGGATAAGGTGGGATGGAGTGAGGTGGGAAAATGCTCTGATTCTATAATTTCATAGAAAATGACTGAAAATTGCACAATATTGATTATGTCATCTAATATTAAATTCTTTCCACACTGGGAAGACAAGGAAATCATAAAATTAGTGCATTTCCTCATGCCACTCCACCTCGCGCAAAAGTCTGAGTAGACAAATTCTAAAAATTAATTCAGAAGTGTCTGAAAAATAAACTTACCGTAATTACTGTCTTCTTTATGATTAATCTTTCCAGTGACACATATATTTATTTCTAGGAAATGCAATTGGTTAAAATTCATAAACAGTATGCTCAAGTATTGGTATAGATTATGTCTACATTAGATTGACAGATTGAATCAAAATTATGTATATTTTGAACCATTTGTACTATGCATGTAAACAAAACCATCAATAAAGATGAAATTAAAACAATTAGAAACTATCTTGCCCAATTATATGCTAATGAGGTTGAACATCTAAATAAATGGGTGAATATTTACTATAAATAGCAGAGATGAAGAAGAAATAGAATACTTAAACAGTCAAAATGCAGGGATAGGTAACATATTATATGTGATGAAATTAGGTGACAAAATAAAGCTCTGCTCTGATGCTGCCTTCTCATCAAAGAAAAAGGAAAGAATTTGGAACTACTACTACTTCTGATTGCCATGAATTCTCCGAATATCAAGAAAGCCACTGGGCCAGGTCACAATCTCAGAGAGCAATAATTATTGGCAGATGTCAAGGAAGAACTTAATAAGCCAAAAGAAAATATCTTTGAATGTAGAAAATGAAGCATAAATAAATCAAGCATCTTTTAAATATGAATGTTTTAAATTTGGTGAAGAAAGGACTAAGGTATTAGTCACTATTCATTTTCTCTGAAGTCTTAAGTATTTTACTGATAACAAGATTTTCAGAAGCTGTTGACTAGTGAGTTTAATATGGGGAATATTAATACCTTCCTGAAAATATGTGGCCCAATTAAATCTTACCCCTTAATACACAGTTAAAATTTCTTTGTTCTTATAATATTTGGTCATTTTCAGTCATGTCCAAGTCTTTGTGACCCCTTTGGAGTTTTCTTCACAAAGATGGACTGCTTTGCCCTTTCCTTCTTTAGTTCGTTTTACAAATGAGAAAACTGAGGCAAAAAGGTTTGAGAGATTTGTCCAGAATTACAAAGCTATTAAGTATTTGAGGCTATATTTAAATATATAAATAAATTTAATAAATAAAATTAAATATATAAATCAATTCTTTACTCCAGGTCTTGTACTCTATCCACTGGACCATTTAGCTGCCCCATATTAACATACAGTAAACAAATATATTTTCAGTAGCATTCAGACTTTTAAGAAAAATATGCCACATTAACAAATGTAGCAATTGTCTAATAGTAGGATAAAGCCACGCCAGCATACACTTGCTAGACCTCCAAAAAACAAACAAAACAAAATTAAAATTATATTGAAAAAAATTCCACTATCTTCTAGAATATTCCAAGAAACAAAATTGTCTCTAACTAAAAATAAAATTGTACTTTATAGAAAGAAAAAAGAAAAAAAAAAAAACTTTTTTTTCCAGATTGGGAAGAAAGTTTTTCTGAAACAGAAATGATTATAGAAACAAAATTTCCAGAAACTTCCTAAGTAAAAGAAAAATAAGTTTTTGCCTCAGAGTGCATGAAAAGACAAATAGTCTTTCAAAGCAAGGGGTTCTAAAAGAGATTGCTTCAGGATTGATTAACATTTTAAGAAATCTTCCAGAGGAAAAATCCTCCAAGTTTCTCACAGAAAATTGTTAACTTGCAAGCACAAATTGTAAATCAGCTAGCTTGTTAAAAAAAAAAAATCTATTTACACTTATGCCAAGCCAGCAAGATTTGGCATAAGTGTAAATAGATTTTTTTTTTAACCTAACCTAAAACAATGAGTGTTAACAGAACTGAAAGCCAGAGCTTTTAATGGACATTCAATAAAAGCTTGAGGTGATTTGAGCTAAAATATCCCCATTTTGAACAATCATGGGTTTCTCTTAAGAAAGAATGCCAGAGAAGCCCAGGATAGAAAGAACATTGTCCCAGTCTTGTAGAGAAACTTTTATCAAACACAATTTATTGCAAAAATAAGTGCCCAGAAATTATATTCTTATGGATGAAGTTCCTGTGTGAAGTCCCCACATGCTACAAATGCTGTCCCTCCACATCTAGCATAGGGCTCTCACTGTGTGACTCAAAGAGAAGAAGAAAGGACATCCAATTGTCTATTCCATTTGACCCCATCTTCTAGAGAAATTTTAATTTCAGACATGAAGGGAAACAGAAAGTAAGATTAGAAGCCACCCCTCTGTTCTTATCAAAGAGAAGAAATACTGGGCAAGAATTATAACTATTTCCTTAAATAGTATTAACCTTGGAGACATAAGTTCTAGGTTGAAGCTAATTTCTGATCAGCTTTTCATCACTGCCAAAGGGAAACACAACACAAAACTTTATATTCAAGGCTTGACTCACTTCTCATCAAATAACAGTTCCATATTGAAGCCTCTAGAGTGCAGCAATCTGTACTAGGTCGAGATGGTCAGTTTTTCTCAGATGAGTTTCTTCCCAGAGTTTTTTCCTTTAGCAACTTGAAGAGGGGTTGGCATCTTCCATCTTTTTTCTTGAAGCTGGAAGCCAAAAGTATCCAAAGTCCAAAAGACTTAGCAACTTAAAGAAAGTTTAAAGACTAAAGGGACTAAAGGGATTAGAGCTCTCCAATTGGCTAACTCTGTGTCAATCTATGGATTCATCACTCATTAATCATGTGGAAGTGGCCTGTGAGCAAAATGTTCTTGAAAATAAATAAATGACTCTACAAAGTACTTTTATTTAGGAATCTTTTGAAAATTCTCATTTGAAATGGTTGTAATTATAATGTTGATTTTTCATTCATGCAAATTTTAGAATCATTATCAATACTTAGGAAAATAAGTAAATCAATAGTTGGTTATTGGAGTGGAAGTACCCCTAGACATCAATTTGAAATTTTCTCAAGTTAAAATTTAATAAAACAATAGAATAAGTTTAAATTTGGAAACCCTGAACACAAACCATAGAAATAATACATTTGGACAATGTTAATAATAACAAAAAAACCACATAATTTTTTTAAATTATGGGCAGGACCTGAATTAAATTTGTTTCCTGAGAGTTTTATGTCCATATAACATTGTAATGAAATGAGACTAGCATTTTCCATTTAACAATGAACAAAAGGAGATTTAATTAATCATATCATGGAATGGATAATGAGAGCAAAGAAAGGATATTTATCCAGTAAAAAGTTGAGCCCATCTTCCCAGGGTTGTTCATGCTGCTGGTCAAAGTATCTAAGACTGAAAGAGGAGCTCCAGCTCTTTGTATCCTGATTTATATCTAGGTAATCATGAAATTGCATCAATCAATTGCACATTAGTCCTTGAGCCAATTAAACTTTGAGGACTTTTAAGAAAAACTAGCCTAACTTGCATGGAGAAGGGGAAGGAATTTCAGAACATTGTTCCTACCACACTTTTGACTCCTGCACACTCTTAAAAACAAAATTGTTTGGGTAATATTATCCCATGATGACTTGTGAAATTGTTTTAAAACATACACTCAAAATGTCTAACCTATGACCCAATGATAATACTGTGATATGAGAGAGAAGATCCAATCTTAAATAATGTGCATTATGTCCTTCTTGTTTTAGATAGTGTGAAGCTTGGTGATCCTACTTCACAAGTACATTAGTGGGGCCCTTCCCTTCCATTTTAGAGAATGAATAAATAATGAATTTTGCCTTTTTTCTTTACTTCATGATGATGCTAAACTAAAACTGTTGAATACAAAAAAGCTCAGAAAGGATATCTCATATTTTTGTCTGACAACTTTTAAGAAGAAAGAACAGGTCTAAAATCTCTGAATAAGGAAATGGACAGTAATTTTTATTACCATGCCTTCCTACTCAACTGTTATGTTTCTGTGAATGTATGGTTCTTTCCTGATCTTTGATGAATGAATGTTCTAAGCATTACCCAGGCAACCAGTGAAATTCAGGAGAGTCATCAAGGGGAGAGTCAAGGATACTTACTTGTATCCTTGTTGTATCCAACTTGTATTCAAGTTGATTCATCAAAGCTATCCTAGATCTATCCTATATTGTCTCAGGACAAATGGAAGAAGTAGCTTAAGAAACCATGTGTGAAGAAATCATGCAGCAGTCTTGAGAAGCCTAACCCAGCAAGATGTCAACCCAATTGTGTGGTTATGCCATGCATAGAAGCAAATTTTTTTGAGGATTTCACAAAGAGAAAAAAAAATTCCAAAGAATTTCAAAACTACCTTTTGTAGCAATCACTTCAATCCTAGAATGCAAAAATAAAACATTTATTGAGTACCTTCTATGTGTCAGGCACTATGATGAGTGCTGAGGATATAATTAATAAAAAAAGAAAGTCCCTGCTCCTAAGAACTTAAAATCTATAGGAGACAAAACACAAAAGGAGTCAGAAAAGCCAACTGAGACAGGCAGAGATGAGATAACAAGATTTTTTGGCACAAGAGCATTTTACTCCTTGGAGTTAAAGGCAGGCACAGCAGAAGATTCAAAGCAGAGTTAACTAAGAATCCAGTTGCTGCCATCTATGAATGAGAGCTTTGGGAGGAGTTTGGTACTTTATCCTTTATCAGGGAGATTAATTAACTACATTGTGATAAGATTAGAGATGTTGAGAATGACCCGAAGGGGACATGTTCCCTGGAATTGAAACTAGGTAGAACAGCATATACAAAGTGAAGTAAGTCCAGTTTCTGCCTTTGTAAAAGAAATCGTTAGAAAGAGTTTTATAGTCTAGTCCCTACTCCAACCCTTGAGGCATGGTGATAAAATTAGAAATGCTAAATTTAACCTTGGAGGAGCATCATGTGCCATGGATTTGAAATCAGGGAAAGCAGAAGATGCAAAGTGGAATGATACTGTCCTCTCAAGTTTGAGTCCATTCTCCCCAAAAACTGGACCATATGTTTGGACAAAAAATGTGATTCTTCTGTCCATGTTATACTTTCTCATATTTATCCTCTTCTTCTTGTTGTTATTGTTTGTCCTTCATTCTCAAAGAGGACTATAACATTGGGAGGTAATGCCATGACACGCAAGTGAGTTGGATTTAAGTGAGGAAGAGCTAGGCAAGGTCACTGGCTCACTGTCCCCTCCAGTCATCTGGGTCCAATGGTAAGATATAGACCAGAAGGAATGGAGATGACTCTGGATGCAATGACCTTGGCTTTTTTTAAGCTAAAGTCTTCAACAAGTGTCACTGTGACAGCCATTTAGGGATGAAAGGTTAAAAGCAATTGAGGTAAAGAATCTCTTTTTTCCAAAAGATAACTACTGATGCTAATTGGTTAATTGATATTGGAAAGCACATTGGTAAGAACTTGTAAGCAATAGTGTCAGAAAACAACCACAACAAATCAAGACTATCTTTCAGGTCTTGAGAGAAGTAATCAATCAGTCTTCAAAGATCTGATTTGTAATTGTGAATGAGTTGGAAACTAGCCCTAGAGTCTAAGTTATAGTTATATAACTATAAAGAGGATCAAAGATAAAGAGAAAAGATATGTGTGCCCACATACATATACATATATATAGATACATATATCTTTGTTTATGTGTTTATACACACACACACACACACACACACACACACATGCATGTACACCAAAATTCAAAATCTAAAATAGTTTAATAAGAAATGTTTTAGTTTCTTTTTTGGTAGCAAGGAAGCCAAAAATAAAGGAGAACTCCCTCTGGTCCATGCTTTAGAAGGTTTACATTATATAGGATTTAGGCAATAGTACTCAATCATGAACTAGACAGATATAATCAAACAATTTTGCCAAGAAACCAATTTGAAAAGAAGGGTGGATTGAGACGGATATGAGTAAATTCAATAAAATATGCATTCAATAAAATTTGGACAAAATCAAAACACAAGGGGAACCCATATTATGAACTGGGGTAGATGTGGAGACTCAAAATAAAAATGCTTTGGTTGGAACTGTGACTTGAGGGAACCCAGAATTCTAGGCAGTCTTCTCCAGAAGTTACTGAGTTCAAACAATCGCTAATCACATAAAGTTGGATTTAAATAGCATTCTAATTAATAAATTTTCTGAACAATATAATAAATGATAATGAATAACACTATGTATGTATGGATATATGTATATTTAATATGTTTGTATGTGTATACTTTATGTAGGTAGACAAATATATAAAGACTCTTTTTGTATATGTGTACCTAAATATATATGTTTCTATATATTATTAAGAAAATAAGATATCAATTTAATATTTTATATTTGATTCCATTCCAAATTAACAATTAACAATTAAAAGAAATCTGTTAAACAAGAATGATGTGGGTGGATGCCAAGGGACCTAGTCTGTTATTTCTGCAAACTGTCTAACCTTCAAGAAAATTGGGTTTATTATGACTGTGCTACTAACTAGCTATGCAGGTGAACTCCACAAATGAGCTTTCTATAGCAACAAATTAGAAGAAGGGTGATGCTACATTGATGCTAGCCCTGCATTCCAGACTTCCATATAATCATACTATTTTACATCATTCACTTCAGATTTTGTGACCAATTATTTGTTTTCCATCAGTGGCTTCCTGTTTTCTGTTTTCTAGTATTTTCCAAAACTATATGAAGGCCAGCAAATTTTTTCTCATGATGTTTCGATTGACTGAGGAACCAAGAAAACCAATTCTTTGGCAATTGCTAGAATTATCAACAAATTGAATATGTTTGGAACTTTATGCCTTATTTTATCTTAATTTCAATTGTAACATATGAAATATGCAAATATATAAATTATGTGTATATGTATATATCCGCATGAACCATATTTGTATTTTCTTATAATAATATTTGTATATCAATTCCTCACTTAATGAGCACTCATTCTACTTTTAGTGTTTTGCTGGCAGCACTTAGTTTTCAGCATTTAGTTGGCATTCAAGAATTGAAAACACAAACGATTATCAAGTAGAACATAACTAAATGAATTATGGTATATTAATAGAGTAGGATATTATTGGACAAAAAGAAATTATAAATATGATGAATCCAGAAATAGATGGGGAAACTAAGATAAATTGAAACACAGTGAAATGAGAAGAACCAGAATAATTTATGTAGTGACAAACAAAACATCAAGAAATACAACTTTGACAGACAAAAGTATTAAAGAAGTAAACAATAGTAAACAAAAATGATTAAAAGAAAATACACTCAGTAATAAAACTGTCAAAAACTATAAAAAAATATATATATATTTCCTGAATGCCACGGATATGGAAACTGATGAAACTTGGACTCATCAATGACCTCTGATCTAGAATAAGATATGCATCCTCTGACCTGACCCAGAGGTTGATTTGCTTTGCTAGAATATACATAGATAAGCCAAAAAAGGAGCACCAATAACACACTTTAAATGCACTGAAGAAGATGAAAAAGTGCAAAAGGACAATTTTATTACTATTCTTATGTCTGTATATAGATTCACCTTTCTTTTCTACATAGTAAAATATGTCTCTTTGTTGATAGTTAAGTACATAATAAAATTAAAAATTAATCTTTATGTATAGTTCTGAATAAAAAAAGATAGAAACAAAATGTTTGTATAAAGCATAGAAATCAAACTAAATTAATATGTTACTGCTTAAAACATTCTTGCATGTTGTCCTTGTTGATTCTGAACTTCCTGTGGAAAAAGTAATTGACAACAAGATACAAATAAAATTTCAATTGAACTAGAAAATATATTAATATTAAAAAAACTATCAAAACAGTGTCTAAAGAGACTGTTGAATGGAATAGATTGATTTCTCCTTTTTGCTTTACTTTTCAATGTATTAAATACCATTTCAAAAATTATTTTTAAAAAGACTTAGGAGAACCATTCAAAAATATTTGAAGAATGTAGAAAAGAGTTGAATTAAAGCCCTATAATAGTTTCTTTAAAGCAAAAGAAAATAAACAGATAGCTTTATATATATTGCAGATATTAATAAGAACACAGTAGCAACAACAACAACAATAACTGGCATTGCTCTGGAAATGATGTACAATGGAAATGGAAAATCTGTGAGGCAAGTCCTACAAGACAATGGCAGGAAACAACTAGAGGGAAGACCCTAGAATGGTTATTTTGGTAATATGAAATAAATAACATAAAAAGAGAGAGAACAGATAATTATAGCAGTCACAAGAAAGAAATGAGGCTTAAAAAATGGAAACAGAATATTGAGAGCAAAAGAGGTTCTTTTTGAAAAGGGTTGCAAAAAAAATAAAATTTAAAAACTAATGTTAGAACTAACTAAAGGGGAACAGAAAAAGAAAGATTAAATGAGAAGAGGAAATCAGGGCTGAAATGAAGAGAGCGAGTGATGGCCCTTTTAAAAATTTTGCCTTTTTTTATCTTTTTTGACTTTACATTTACTTTTATAAGACTTTTATTTCAATTTTTTTCTTCTACCCTTCATCTTCTCTCTAATCCCCAAGATGGCAAGGAATATGATGTTATACATATACAATTATATTAAACATATTTCCACATTATTCATGTTGTGAAAGAAGAATGGGAAGAAAAGGAACAAAAGAAAGGAAAACAAAAAATAAATGAAAATAGTGTGATTTCATTCACATTCAGATTCCATAGTTCTTTCTCTGGATATGAATAGCATTTTCTATTATAAATCTTTTTGGAACTGTCTTGGAAGAGTAATGCTAAGAAGAGTTAATTTTATCATAGTTGATCATATACAATGTTGCTGTTACCATGTACAATGCTGTCCTGCTTTTGATCACTTCTCTCAGCATTAGTACATGTAAGTCCATGTTTTTCTGAAATCTGCCTACTCATCATTTCTTACAGCACAATAGTATTCTATTACATTCATATACCACAACTTGTTCAGCCATTCCCCAACTGACGGGCATTCGCTCAATTTCCAATTCTTTGCCATCACAAAGAGAGCTGTTATAAATATTTTTGTACCTATAAGGCCTTTTCTTTTTTTTATGATCTTTTTGGGACACAGACTTAGTGGTGGTATTACTATATCAAAGGGTATGCATAGTTTAACCCTTAGAAAAAAAGTTAAAGTAAAATAGTTGAAGGAACATAATACTGTGTTCACAGCAGAAGAGGGAACTTGAAACTAAAAAGCTTCTGCACAAACAACATCGATACACCTAGGATAAGAAGGGAAATAATCAAATGGGGCATCTGGGTGGCACAATGGATCAAACATTTGGCCTACAGTCAGGAACTCTCATTTTCATGAATTTAAACAACGCCTCAGACACTTTCTAGTTGTGTGACCCTAGGAAGTCTCTTCAGATGAGTTGGTTCAGTTTCCTCATCCAGGAAATGCTGAACTACTCCAGTATTTCTGCTAAGGAAACCCAAAAAAGGGATCATGAAGAGTTGGACACATCTGAAAATGACTAAACAACAAAATCAAATGGGGAGAAAAATTGCATCAAATTTATTTAATAAGGGTTTGTCATATATATATATATATATGCACACACACATACATATACAAGCACACAAATAATTATTGTTATTGACTAATAACAATTCTCAAAAGAACTGACTTAGATACTTGATACATACTAGTTATGTGACCCTAGGCAGGTCACTTAACCCCTATTGCCTTTCAAAAAACAAAATAAAGAAAAAGAAAAGAAATTACGTTTGATCAATACATAGAAGCATTAGAAGATATGTGTGTGTGTGTGTATACCAATACAAAGTGAAGTAAACAAAGCCAAAAACTATCACCACAATATACACACTAACTACAATTTAAATGGAAAGAACAATGATATACTAAAAAAAATCAAAACTAAATGAAACAAAATTATAAAAATCAAATAGGAGGCAAATGAAGAAATAGGAGAAGATAATCCCAACCTATCCTTCTCACAGAGGTGCACAGATATTAAACATTGCATATATTTTTAGACTTTTTCAATGTAATAATGGTTTTTGACTTTTTCATCTCCAAAAACACTAATGTTATTTATGATGGCTTACTAAGAGGTAGAGGGAATGTAGAATGATACGTGGCACATTTGGGTGATATAAGAAACAGAAAGCATAAAGAGACAGAGACAGAGAAAGAGAGAGATGGATATAAATACAGAGACACAGATATAGAGTTCCAATAATTATTTGGATAAATAAAGTGTCCAGGACTAGCATAGATCACAATAGTTTTTCAAACTCTTCTTCTGATTTAAGAGATCTCTGGTGTGCTTTAATGCTAAAAAAAAAAAAAAAAAAAAAAGTTTGTTTGTTTGTTTGTTTTTAATTTGCTCCAGTTTATTTCTAAAATGTGTTTTACTACATTTCTCTCTCTGGTTCCTCAATTTCTTCTCATTGGTATAATTTCTCAATTTACAGTACTATACCCCACCACCATCAATTTTTTTTTTATATTGCAAGTTTTTTTTTAAAAAAGTTAATCCTACTTTTTGTGTTTGTATTTAAGTTTGGGGATGAAAAGAGAACCAAGATGATAGAAGAAAGGCAGGGATTCACATGAGTTTTCCAAAATTCCCCTCTAAAGAACATTAAAATGACATCTCAAAACAAATTCTGAAGCAGCAAAACAAACAAAAGGATGGGATAAAACAATTTCCTAGCCCAAGACAAGTGAAAATTTTGGCAGGAAGGGTCTGTCTAACTGGGATGAGAGTAGAGTGCAGTACAATGACAGTGGCACAAGGAAAGCTAGAAGGTCTTAGGAATGTGTGCATCTGCAGCTGGAGCATCTGCATTTTGTCCTTTGAACTTAACCTATTCTACTGATCAACTAGTATATTTTCTTAGCCAATACCGAATAGTTTTGGTAACCGCTGCTTTATAATATAATTTTAGATCTGGTACAGCTGGGCCACCTTCATTTGATTTTTTTTTTTCATTAATTCCCTTGAAATTCTTGCCCTTTTGTTTTTCCATATGAACTTTGTTGTTATTTTTTCTGGGTCATTAAAATAGTTTTTTGGGGAGTCTGATTGGTATAGAGCTAAATAAATAGATTAGTTTAGGTAGTATTATCGTAGATAGATTCCTAAATATTTTATACTATCAGTAGTTACTTTAAATGGAATTTCTCTTTGTAACTCTAACTGTTGGATTTTGTACTACATTTTGTTCACTAATTCTCTGAAACATTTTATTCTTGAAGGCCATCAACTGAGTAAGCTGTTTACTTTCCAAAGTGAGCTTCTGATTTTCTGATTTACTATCAGCCAAAATAATAAAACTGCTTTCTGCTGTAACCTTATCCCTTTCTTCACTGGGTAAATATAAACTACTTTTTAGTTGTATTTTTGACTTCTCTATTCTTTACAATGCTTGAATCTTTCACTTTTCTAAAAAACTTTTTCCCCAGAAGCTTTAGTTTTATGATTATTTTAATTTTGGCAGCTGTTTGAATTGTAATAATTTTGCTAATTTCACCAACAATTATATCCATATCAGTTTCATATTTTTTTCTTAAATTGCTGCTTATCATTGGGGAGCACCATAGTAGGGGATTCTGCATTAAGTTCACTGACAATCTAGATTGAGGCCGTGAGTTAAGATGACACAATCCATGTTGTATGTTTTAGTATCTGTATCTATAAAGTTGTCATTTATCTTGCTGCTCCGTTTAACATGTTATTTGAAACTACATTTTGTTACAAATCTACTGGAAGGGAATTGCTGCAGAAAAAAAAAATTACTAGATTCCCAAGAAGGAAAGACACTACCTTACCTAGCTATTTTCATGGTTGTGAAGTTGCTGCCACGAAATGTCTCTTTATCATCACCATCCTCCTCCTCATCTGCTGATGTAAGCAGAATTCTCATAGGGAAATGGATAGGTCTGATGTGAAGAATTTCTCTGCCAAATTAATGGTGCAATAAATCCAGTTGATTGTCAATATCTTTTCTTCTGGCTACCCAGCAATAGAGAGAGACTCTGATAATCCTTAAAGTGGCTTGTCATTTCTATTGCAGATATCAATTTATTGCTGATAAAAACTTCTTTTTCTGTGGAAGTTTTATGCAGTTGATTTAGCTTTTGACAAAGAAAACCATTTCAAAAACTTGATTTCTTTGTGCAATAGCACTTTTTTAGTTGTACATTTTTGAGAATTTTCTTTTTCTATACTCAGAGCCGGAACCAATGCTCTGTTTTTGTGTTTTGAAGAAATTTTAATGACAATTTTAATTTTAAGGACAGAAGAATTGTTTATTTTTTGTTTCTTATTTTTTTATGCAAGAGAAGTATTTAACTTACCGACTTTTGAAGTTTTTTTTTTTCTTTACATGTCTCTTAATTCTCTGAGTGAAAAGCAAGAAAGTTCCAGAAGTCCCTCAATCCTCCATTTCTGAAGCAAACATTGCATCTTTTCCAGGGCATTAAGTCCAAGAAGAGGCCACGAAGCCAGCAGCCTGCCTCTGTCACTCGGGCTGGGGTGCCTTTTTTGGATTTTCAAACTTCCCAGCTGTTATTGTATTGATGAAAATCCTTAAGCCTTTAACATTGTTTTTCCTTTACAATATTGTTGTTATTGTATAAATAAGTATTTCTGTTTCTTTTCACTATGCATCACTTCACAGTTTTAGGTTTTTCTGAAATCATCCACTTCATCATTTGTCATGGCACAATAATACATCATTCTACTAATATACCACACCTTATTTAGATATTCCCCAATTGATGAGCACCACTCTCAGATTCCCATTTTTGATTGTCTTAAAAAGAGTGATAAATATCTTTGTACATCCTTAGAATTAGTCTTGCTTAGGACTAATCCCTTTCTTATATATCTTCCTCCTAATTTCCCTACCTTATCTCTACATTTGGCTATTTTCCTGTTAAATGAAATATTGTTTTGTTGTTGTTCATCCTTCATTCTTGAAGAGGACCAATGGATCCTCTTACCTCATGGGGATGATGTCTTGATTTGTGAGTGAATTGGATTTAAGTGGGGTAGAACTTTGCAAAGTTATCAGTTTCACTCTCTCCTCCAGAGTTATCAGAGCCCAGTGGCAAGACATTGACAATAGCCCAGGATGCAGTAGGATTCCTTGGTCTTTTTAAGCTAAGATCTTCCCCATATCTCAGTTTTTGTGAGGCCTTACACAGTTAAGTGATTTAATCAGGTCATATAAGTAATATTTGAACTCAGTCCCGTGACTCTAAAACCCATGATTTTTCTATTATAATATTTTCATCCTCAAATCTTAAAATTCTGAATAAATATTAGCAATTATTGTTCTATGACTACAAAAATTCAGACAAATCAAAAATAATTTACTAAAGTATTTGGTCAAGAGCTATTGGGTGGTACAGTGGATATAGCATCAGGTCTAGACTTAGGAAGACATTTTCCTGAATTCAAATCTAGCCTCACATACTTACTAGCTATATGATCTGGGAAAATGATTGAACCTGTTTGCTTCAATTTCCTTATCTGTAAAATGAACTGGTGAAGAAAATTACAAACTACTCTAATTTCTCCACCTAGAAAACTCCCAAATGAGGTTCACATAGTGCATAGAATGCTAAGTCTGGAGTCACAAAGATTTGAGTTCAAATCCAGTCTTATTTGTAAACTGCATCACCTGTTTGCATCAGGTTCTCCATTTGCAAAATGAATTGGAGAAGGAAAAGGCAAATCACTCCAGTATCTTTGCCAAAAAAAACAAACAAACAAAAAAAAACTATATTACCATACTTAACTGGTGTGTTTGAAGTGTCAACCTTTCTCCTCTCACACCAATCTCCTTTGGTTGAAATGAATGAAAACAACTATTGTGATGGCAGGAAAACTTAAGCCACCAGTAAAAATGTATAACGCCAAAATATCTACAAGCAACGTCTCAGAGAAAAATACAAACTGAAACTAATTCAATATTTAATCAATGTAATGAGAGTGCTTGAGGAAAAAGAAGGAAAAAAATAAGAATTAGGAAAAAAAGAATTAAAAAGGAAATTGATAGATTGTTAATTTCTATTAATAGAAATTATTAATAGATGTATACTTGTAAACTGATTCTGTGAGATATATTTCCCTAACTTTTTACTCCTTTCTCATAAAGATATAACAGAATCATTCTCAGGTCTTGTCTTCTTAGATTCCCTTTTCTATTTAGACTTATAATCTCTGATGATAACATGGTTCAGGGGTGGCAAGAATATTATCAGGTAAGCAGTTTATTCTTGTTAATTCTATTAATGTATGTTTCCTTTTTTGTTTCTCTTGTTCTGTTCAAGTCTGGCCAATTTTATTTTTAATCAGAAATACTTAGAAGTCTTCTATTTAATTAAAGATCCATTTTCTCCCCTGTAATATTATGCTGAGTTTGGTTGAGTAAAATATTCTTGAATAAATCCTATATTCTTTCTCCTTTACACTGCTAACTACTAAATTCTGTGTAATCCTGACTGTAACTCTTTGATACTTGAATTCTGTCAAGTGGCTTTCATTATTCTTTGACCTGGATGCTCTGGACTATTGCCTATATTTTTTCCAAGTTCACTTTGCTTCTGTCTATAAAAGATGTAGGCAAAAAATTTTTTTAAGATTTCTTGAAATATGATTCCTATGCTTGGTTTTGGGCAAAAGCATCCAAATATTCAATGATTCTTATTTTTTTTCCTTATTTCTAGGAAATATTTTATGTTTTCTCTTTATTGGTAGATTTTTTTAGCTATGTCTTTTTCACATTGAACTCATTGACTTCTATTTGGTGCATTCAGATTTTCAGGAAGTTTGTGCTAAGTATGGTTTTAAGCCATCACAATAAGCTGTTAATTTCCTTTTTAATTCTTTTTTTCTAAGTTTTATTTCTTTTCCTTCTTTTTCCTCAAGCACTCTCATTACATTTATGAAATACTGAATTTGTTTCAGGCTGTTTTTCTCTGAGACATTGCTTGTAGATATTTTGGAGTTATTCTTTTTTACTGACTTTTTTTTACTGACTTGAATTTGTTTCAGGCTGTTTTTCTCTGAGACATTGCTTGCAGATATTTTGGAGTTATACATTTTTACTGTTGGCTTAAGTTTCCCTGAAATTATAATCGTTGTTTAAGGTAGAATTTTTTTTTCATTCATTCTTCAAGCCTAAATTTCTGACTTCATATTTTATGTTGGAAGTGGGGATCCTCCATTACTATGGGAAAGATTTTGGTAGATCCTATTTTTTTTTGGTAGGTTTTTGAATGTTATATTATCCCAAGATCTTCGGGAAAGACCAAGGATCTGCATGCTTTCAATACTTTCAAAGTAGTCTTATCTAGAACAAAATCTGATTGTGATCCTCTGGCCTGAGCTCTGCCAGTTCCTTACCTAGGTTTCAGTCTAAGTAAAAGTAGAATGCTGTTGAACTCCACTCCTATTAATTAGCTGAGTAATTCTTTTGGTTCAAAGTAATGGAATTGTGAGCTAGATTTTTTTTTTCTGCTCCAGAGAATGAGCCACAGTATCGCTACTTATTTCTGATCTTCATCCTTTCTCAAAATAAATTGGTACAGGCTCTTTCGCAGTCCATCCTGGATATATGATTTAGAATTGAATAATGGACCACGAAGCTATGAGGTGGCCTCTGTCCTCATTGGGATTTCCTGAAAATATCTGATGATGCCCTAGTATGAGTCTAAGATCTTCTCTCACTTGTTTTGTAGCCTCTCCTTAGTCATATCCTTTGAACTACATGCTCCTACAGCCAACACCCAGTGTCCCAAGACTACTTTGTTTATCTTATGCTGAACTGAGCTGTACAAATGATTCAATATACCTTTTTCTGAATTTCCCTATCAAGATTGGCTGGATATATCTTTTAAATCTATTTAGAGGAGTTTGGGAGAGGGAAGCCCAGTACACTACTTCTTACAACTCTGCCTTTGTGGCTCCCTGTATAGAATATACTCTCAATTGAAATGATTTTTATCCTTCATGATACATATAAAAACAGGATTCTGATCTGGACATTTATTAACTGATCTTTCCTATTCATATAATAGTCCTCTCTAGTTGCAACATATGCATTAAAGAAATACAAAGTGTGATTCTATTATGTGATGCTGCAGATATGTTACCAACTTTGTTCTATAGTAATGGCAATGTTCAGATTTTTATATTTCCATTTGAATATATTTCATATAAAACTTATATCTCTTTTCTCTCTGATTTGATATGATTTAGTGCATGATGAGTATGTCACAAGAATTCTATTTTAGAAGCAGTGGAGCAAATATATGCAAAGCATTTGCCTTAAGCCAGAATGACAATCTTCAGATTGTTCTCTTTTCTTTCTGTACCATTAGAATCCTATTTTCCCCTTCAATAAATTTGAAATACAATACTCATTTTGGTGTTGCAATGAACATCACATTTTTCATACACCATTTTTGACAGTTGGAAGAATAAGGTGGGAAAAAGAATGTTTGTTTCAATGGAGAGATTTTTCTATCTAAATGATACCAAAACAAAATAATTCTGTGTTTGACCTTGACATTTATTAAAATTCCTTTCTGTTTTTATGTTGTATGTTTTATGTTGAAGGTAATGCTTCCACAGAATGTTGAATTTCCCCTCAATCACATGAAACTTCCAGTCCAAGCCAATCTAAAAAATGGTTATAAAGAAACTAAAGAATACAAAGCATTGTGGTTTGTATTCTATCAATAAAAATCATTTCCTGCCCTGAAGGAAGTAGGAATAAAGGGAGAGGCCACAGCAGACATAAGGAACAACTAATGTATAGGCAACAGAAATATAGAGGAAAAAAGAAAAGGCCAATCAGACTAGAATGTTAACTATATGAAGAGAAGCAGTTTCCAATGAAATTGAAAAGATTGGGATCAGGTTGTATAGTGCTTTATTAAATGTCATTTTAAATCAGTTTTTATTAATGTCTTTTTGGTAATCATCAAAATTTCCCCCTTCTTCTCTCTCAGAGTAATCCCACATAACAAATAATATTTGAAAGTCAAAGAAAAAAAGAAGAGAAAAAATAACCTTAGGGATTAAAACATTTGAAAAGACGAAAACATGCACAACTCTGTGTCAAGGAGAGAGAAGGGGAACATGGAGTGTGATTTAAAAATAACATTTTACTTTTCATCACTATTTGAAGCTTTTCTGCATTCATCACATTCTTTCATTATCTAAGGATAGATTTAAAATGGATTCTGGATTTTCATGATTATTTATTCTCATTGTTGACAGTAGTAGAATAATTTAGATTTTGTCACTCTAGTACCAATACACTACATGAGAAATTGGCAATAATGCTATAAAAGAGAAGTTGGGAATGCAATTCTATATTACCAAATGTCAATGAAAGAAATATATGTTGAAGGCAATACAATTTTCATGATATCCTTTAAAAAAAAGGATACCAAAGTATTTCCTCAATGAAAAATGAAGGGGAATGGGCTCCTCGGGCTCATATTAATTGGATCTCTACCCCCAGCTCAGCAACTCTGTGTAAAGTTCCTATTTGAAGAGCTATTAATTAAAATGATGGTTGTGGTCTTCAAATGTATGAGTTTTCCCTGACAAAAGAGAAAGTAAAAAGATGCCCATGTACAAACATAAATGAAGTATGTAAAAAGTATTTTATATTTACACAGAAAAAGGAATGTTATGCAATAAGAAATAATGATTTGATTAGAATATAACCCAGTAATTTATTATTACTATTCTGGGACTAGTGGTCCCAGACTAATAATTATAATTGCTTTCTTGGTTTTGCCCACTTCATTCCCTATCCACTCATACAAGTCTTCTTGGTTTTCTCTGAAATTATCCATTCATCATTTTTAAAATGATGCAATAATTTTCCATTACATTCATTTGTCTAGCCATTTCCCAATTGTTGGACATCCCTCCAGTTTCCAATTTTTTTCTACCACTGAAAGAGCTATTATAAATATATTTGTTCACATGGAATCTTTTTCTCTTTCTTTTGCAGTTTTGACATTTAATTATATAGATTGAAGAGTATTATTATTTTAATAAATTTGGGGCTAGTTCCAAATTGCTTTCCAGAATGGATAAACCAGTTCATAGCTCCATCAATAGGGAATTAACCAATCTGTTTGACTATAATCCTTAGAACATTTCTGAATCTGATTAACTGTTAAACTTTGCCAATTTCTTGGGCATGAAACTCATTTTAATTAACAGCTTAGATTTCTTCCTCTGAAACTATCAGTTTGTTTCCTTGATCATTTATCAATTGGGGAATAGTTCTTATATTTATAAATTTGAGTAACTTTCCTGAATATTTTAAAAATAAGATCTTTATCAGAGAAATGTTCTAGAACAATGCTTTTCCAATGCTTCTCTTTTAATTCTGTCTCTATTAGTTTCATTTATATAAAAATTATTTAACATAATCATGCTTGTCAATTTTATTATTATAATCCTCTTTATATCTTATTTGGTCATGAATTCTTTATATACTTGTAGTTTTGAAAGATAATTTTTTCCAATAATTATTTCATTTTTTATAATGTCACACTTTATGTATAATCTATATACTTATTTGAAGTTTATCTAATACAAGATGGATCTAAATCTAATTTCTTTCAGACTGTTTTCTAGTTTACTAGAAAATAGATAGATAAACAGTCAGTTGTTTTAATCATATCTGACTCTTTATGACCCCATTTGGGATTTTCTTGGCAAAGATACTAGAGTAATTCATCATTTCTATTTCCCACTCATTTTATAGGTGAGTAAATAAGGCAAACAGGATTGGGTGACTTATTAAAAGTCACACAGTTAATGTCTGAGGCTAAATTTGAAGGCAGATCCTTCTAACTCTAGATCAGTGCTCTATCCACTGCACTACCTAGCCACCCTTCTTGTCCCTTTAGCTGGGAATTTTGTGTGATTTTATCAAATATGTAATTACTATGCAAATTTTCTTCCGAATATTGTATGATTAATCTGTTCTGTTGATCAACCTTTTTTATTTCTTAACCAGTATCACATTAATTTATTAATGGCTATTGAATGCATTACTGTTTGAGATCTGGTCCTGTTCAGCTTCTTTCTTTCTCATTTCCCCTCACTTGTCCTCCATTATATACCTTGAGATTCTAGACTTTTTGTTCTTCCAGATAAATACTGTTGTTATTTTTAGTTTTTGAAAGTAGTCGGTCCTTTCATACTTTTATAGATTTAGCATGAAATAAGTAAATTAATCTAGTTGGATTATCATTTTTATTATATTGGTTCAGTAAACCTATGAACAATTAATATTTCTTCAATTATCTGAATTATGGATATTATTATCTTTTGCAACTAATATGATCATTTATATTGTGAATGCTAGCAGCTAAAATAATAATTGAGATGACACCTTCAATAAAGTATTAGGAGATAAAATAATAAAAATTATCAGATAAATTATTATATTTACCATATTTTGCTTTGATCTATGTAAATAGTATGTTGCTGTTTTATTTATATAGTTCCTATGTATGCCTTGCCAACAAATTCTCAAGCATTTCATACTTTCTAAAGTTAGTTAAAAGAAATTTCTGTTTCTACTCTTCCAATTCAATTTTTAGGGAGTAATTTACAAAAAATATGTGTTTATTTTATATTTCACAACTTTACTGAAGGTTTGAAATACTGGTTTGGCTGATTCTAGAGTTCACTATATAAACCATCATATCATCTGCAAAAAAGATAATTTTGTTTATAGCACCATAGAGATAGTGCTGGTGATGATGATGAGCATCTTACTTTATCCCTGATATCATTGGAAGAGCCTCCAGTTTAATCCAGTTTAATTTGACCATTACAAATAATACTGTGGGTAACAATCCTTTAAAGGAAATGGCATATCCCTTAACCCCTAAAAGGGTAGGAAAAGTAGTACTGGGATATAACCTCAAAAATGACATAATGATGTTTCAATCCATTGCAAATCAATGATCATCACAGTCATTTAAGTCTATCTCCAACTATTGTCAATGAAGATGCTAAAGTTGATTAATCTCATGAAGGCCTACAACATGCAGTATTTGCATGTAATACTGCAAATATCTTGGTTTAAGATAAATATTATTTTTATTTTAAAGGAAAATATGTTTATTGCTCTCCTACCAGATCTTTGCCTTATTGTGATGAAGGAGCTCATGTAATTCAATGAAGCTGTGAATTATACTAAACAAGGTCATGATGGAGAATTCTGGCAGGAGCTTAACCACTAGAGTGGAAAATGGCAAGCAACTACAGTATTTTTGCAAAGAAAACACTATGCACAATATTAAAATGAAAAATTAATTATACTGGAAGTTGAGTACCTCGGGGCTAAAATTATCCAACACACTAATGAAGAAGAATGGAAGACAATTCCTAGTAGCTCCAGTACTAATGAAGTAGCCAGGCTAAAACTGAAATAGAAACTTAACTGTGGATGTGTCTAGTGATAAAAGGAAAGTCTGATGCTTTAAAGATCAATATTGCATAGGAACCTGGAATTAAGATCAATGAACTAGGTAAGCTGGATATGGTCAAACAAGAGGTAGAAAGATTAAAGGTCAATATCTCAAGTGTCAATGAACTCAAATGGATGCGAATGGGTGAATTTAATTTAGGTGACCATTACAAATAATACTGTGGGTAACAATCCTTTAAAGGAAATGGCATATCCCTTAACCCCTAAAAGGGTAGGAAAAGCAGTACTGGGATATAACCTCAAAAATGACATAATGATGTTTCAATCCATTGCAAATCAATGATCATCACAGTCATTTAAGTCTATCTCCAACTATTGACAATGAAGGCCTACAACATCTTCTAGAAACATCAAAAAAGATGTCATATTTGTCATAGGATTTTGGAATGCAAAGTAGGAAATCAAAATATAATTATAATAGACAAGTTTGACTTTGAATTACAAAATGAAGTAGGCAGAGTTTTGTCAAGATAGATCTCTGGTCATGGAAAACACTGTCTCCACAATACCTCTCACCCAAATCTACACATTAACATCATCAAATGGTCAATATCAAAATCTAATTGAATATGTATTTTGAAGTCAAACGTGGAGAAGCTCTATCAGTTATTTAAGACATAGATTCACTGTGGCTCAGATCACTAGCTCTTCCTTGCAAAATTCAGATATAACTTGAAGAGAGAAGGGGTTATAGGTACAACCTAAATGACAACCCTTATGAATATGAAATGGAGATGATGAATAGATCCAGAGATTAAAATACAATAGAAATAGAATAAGGGATTAGATTTGGTAGATACAATGCCTGAAGAACTATGGACAGAGGTTCACAATATCATACAAGAGACAATAATAAAAATTACCAAAAAAAAAAAGAAAAAAAGCCTCTGATAGGATGATTTCAGAAAGGCCTGGAGAGACTTACACAAACTGCTGTTGAGTGAAATGAGCAGGACCAGGAGATCATTATGTACTTCAACAACAATACTATATGAGGATCAATTCTGATGGACCTGGCCATCTTCAGAATTGAGATGAACCAAATCAGTTCCAATGAAGCAGTAATGAACTGAACCAGCTACACCCAGCGAAAGACTCTGGGAGATGACTAAGAGCCATTACGTTGAATTCCCAATCCTTATATTTTTGCCTGCCTGCATTTTGGATTTTCTTCACAGGCTAATTGTACAATGATCCTTTTTGTACAGCAAAATAACGGTTTGGTCATGTATACTTAGTTTGTATTTAATTTATACTTTAATATATTTAACATGTATTGGTCATCCTGCCATCTAGGGGAGAGGGTGGGGGAAGGAGGGGAAAAATTGGAATAAAAGGTTTGGCAATTGTCAATGCTGTAAAATTACCCATGCATATAACTTGTAAATAAAAAGCTATTAAATTTTTTTTAAAATTTAAAAAAAAGCCTCTGATAAGGCTTTACAAATAACTTAGAAAAGAAGGAAAATGAAAGGCAATTAATTCAGAATTCCAGAGAAAAGCAAGGAGAGATAGTTTTCTTAAATGAGCAATATAAACTTATGGAAGAAAACAATAGAATGTAAAGGACATTCTTCAAGAAAATTAGAGATATCAAGGGAATGTATCAAGCAAAAATGGGCATGATAAAAGATAAAATGTCAGAGGCTTAACAAAAGTAGAAGTGTTAACAAAAATATACAGAAAAAAAAATAAAAGATCTTAACATCACTAATAACTAGGATATTGTGATTACTGATCTAGACTCAGACATTCTAGAGAGGGAAGTCAAATGAGCCTTGGATAGCATTGCTAACAATTAGATTAGTGGAGGTGACAGAATTCCAGTTGATCTCTTTAAAATCCTAAAAGAACACTGTTAAAGTTCTGCACTTAATAAGCCAAGAAATATGAAAAACTCTAGAGTGGCTAATAGTTTGGAAAAGAGCCATTTATGTCCCAATTCTAAGAGCAGTGCCAGAGAATGAACTATTGTGTTCATTTCACATGCCAGCAAAATTATCTGAAAGCTAAGCTTTAGCAACATGTGAACCAAGGGTTACCAGAAAAGCAGATTGATTTTCAAAGATGCTGAGGAATTAGAGAACAAATTGCTAACATTCACTAGATTATGGAAAAAGCAAGTTAGTTCCAGAAAAACTAACAAACTTCTGTTTCATTGACTACCCTAAAGCCTTTAACTATGTGGATCACAACAAAATATGACAAATCTTCAAAGAGATAGGAATGCCTGATCATCTTACTGGCTACTGAGGAACCTGTATGCAAGTCAAGAAGCAACAGTTAGAACTGAACCTAAATCGGTTGAAGACTGAAGGAGAACATGATTATATATTGTCACCTTATTTAATTACCTTATATGCAGAGAACAGCATGTGAAGTGGTACAGTTAGTGAATTAAAAGTTGGAATTAAGATTGAGAAATAACAAAAATCTCAGATATGCAGAAAATATCATTCTGATGTCAGAAATCAAAGAAAAATTAAGAAATCTCCTAATGAAAGTGAAAGAAGAGAGAATAAAAGCTGATTTGAAACTGAACCTCAAAAAAAACTAAGATCTTGGCAATTGGTCCCACTAATTCCTGGCAAAATGAGGGGAAAATAGAACCAATGTCAAGTTTTATATTCTTGGGCTCAAAGATTACTAAAGACAACAATTGCAGCTATGAAATTAAAAGACATTTGCTTCTTAGAAGGAAAGCTATGGCAAATCTGGACAGCATATTTAAAAAGTAAAGACATCACTTCGCCAACAAAGGTCTGTATAGTCAAAGCTTTGTTTTTTGTTTTGCTTTGTTTTGTTTTTTCAGTAGCAATGTAAGGCTGTAAAAGTCTTACATTGTATATTTATTATACATTCAATGAAGCTTCTGAAGTTGAGATGCAACAAAGCATGAACTAATTCTCTGATGCTTGTGCTAATTTTGGCCTGATGATTAATGCTAGAACACAGATTTTCAACCAACCAGCACAACACCATCCATATTTGGAACCATCAGTTCCAGTGGAAAAATTTTGAATATTAAGGATAAGTTCCCTTACCCTGGTGTAAATGCAGAGTCAGCATTTACTATCGCCAGCTTCTCCTAATTCCCAGGCCCTCAGAGAAACCTCTGTCACTATCTAAACCAATTTTACTAAGTTTTCCTCTTTCTGGAGTCTTCAGAGGTCTCTGGCTACTATTTCATAAGAACAGTAGTTGAAACACAATAGAGCCCTCTAGAGCAGTTGTATACAAGCTCATGATCTGTACTCACGTGTCTACATCCTACCCTCTGACCTCCTGCACAATCTTAGTTCCTACTCCCAGCAGAGATCCAGGTGAAAAGAGAACGAACTTCCTCCTCCTTATAGCTTAAATAGGGTCTATGAGGTCACTTGCACAGCCAGTCAGAGAAGGAGGCACTTCCCATTAAAGAAGCAATCTCAATGCTGACAGAGTTCCCGCTCACAAGGTAGTCCCTGTATGCTCACAGCAAATCACTTCTGGGCATCTCAAGCATTACTTACTTCCTATTTGCACTGAACATGACTTTTCTCCTCGGACCCTTACATCCTGGCAGTGTATTTTTTAGAGATGTACACCTAGATGATGAATTTGTCAAGGCATTACCAGAACTAGCACTGTTTGGGAGGCTGCCACAGAACTGCAGGTATACAAAGACATTGTGCTGACTTTATTATTGTATGTCTGTGAAACCTACACAATATGTCAATGCTATGATAGGAAACTGAATTACTTCCATATGAACTGTTTTAGGAAGATTCTGAAGATCACTTGGAACTTTTTCTCAAACTAAACTTCCAAGAATTCAAACTCTATTTCAGAATACAACTCTGAAAGGCTGGCCATGCTGTTTGATCCCATTTGGGGTGTTCTTAGCAAAGATACTAGAATGGTTCACCATTTTCTTCTCCAGCTTGTTTTACAAATGAGGAAACAGAGACAAACAAAATGAATTTTATTTACCATGGATCATATAGCTAGTAAATGGCTGAGGCTAGATTTGTGAATTTTCAGGAAAAAGACTTTTTTCTAATTCCAGCCCCAATATTCTATCCACTGTGCCACCTCGTTGCCTTTATCATTGTTTGCTATCTTACAATTGCTTGCTCTTGTTGGCTTTTCTATGTTTTTTTTTTTTGTTTTTTTTTTTACTGCTTGTGTTTTTTATTTCATTGTTATTACCAGTTTCTGTCATTTCACTAAGTCTGCTTGGAAGTCCTATTTTTTAGTAAAGTATCATTTTTCTTCTTGTAGGATTATAATTACTTTTGCTGTGTACATTATTTTTGATTTTAAAATTAGAACTTTTGCACTCTGAAAAATCATATTGGTCATTTATAATGATGGCTGCTAAATTGTGTGTAATCCTGATTGCAACTTTTTGTACATGAATTCTTCCTGATTGCTTGTAACATTTTTTTTTTCTTTGACCCATAAGCTCTGGATTTTGGCTATAAGATTCCTAGAAATTTCCATTTTGTGTTTTCCCCACTTTGAGAGAACTATTTTCATTTTTCCCTCCATTCTAACTTTTAAAAAAATTATTCTTGAAATATGCTATTAAATAAGTAGAACAGAAGTCTGCGCTTGATTGAAATGCCAATTGAGTGTGCAGTAAAATGGAGGCTGGGTTGGGCATTTATAGCAGAGAATAAAGTGTATTACTAAGAGGCTTTACACTAAATATATAGAATGCTAACTCTTTAAGGGCAAATATTCTTTCATTTTTATTTTTGTATCCCCAGAGGCAAATATATAATTAAGCAATGTTAAGTTATATTAAATAATATATGACATAAATAAGTAATAAATAAAAAATTAAATAATAGATAGTAAATGCTATTTAATTGGTTAATTAGCAAAACTAGAAGGACTAAATGCTAAAAATTTCTAAATTGAGCCTTGAGAGACTGGTTAAAAAGTGATTCGTCATAGTGCCATCTCATACAATACTAGAGGAAATAAAGATGAGTGATTATTAATTATTATACATTCCAGATTATATGGCCTGCTTCTACCCAGTCTTTACAGCCTTCATCAGGGGAAGTAACTAGTAGAGAAGAGGCCAGTTATTCCTACCAGCAGCTAAACAACATTTACTCATAAACAGGAATTGAAGCAACAAACCACTCTAAGTGAGAAAGGAAACAACACATGTAGGCAAAATCATGACCTGACAATTGTCTCCCTTCACAGTTTAATGGATATAATGTAGAACTCTGAAATCAAGAATCTTTGGAATAGCAATGCTTCTAGTTCAGCATCCAAAGCTTTGATCCTGGAAAGTATCACTCTACCCCTACTGGTATTATATCCCTCTATTGAAGATGCCAGGGAAGGAGAGAATCTCATCATCAACATTTTTGGCATTAACAACATCAGAAAATGTTATCATTTTATCCATAAGTGGAATTAAAGAACAAGCATTGGTTTGCTTTGCCACTATATCCTAAGGATCATAAGACTTTTCCATTAGATTACTGCTGAAACCTGTCATATATGTTACATTCTCTTCCCACCAATTACATTGGGGACCAAAGACAAACTTTTCTATCTGTAACTTTAGTGTAATATAGAGCTTTTGAAATACTAAATACTTAACAACTGCTTTTTTCATTCATTCATTTTATTTATCAGAATGAACACTTTTGAAGCCTCATAGTCTCCAAATTGGAAAAAATGTCTGTGGTATTAGGATATGTAACAGAATCAACTATCAGCATGAGTGAGAGCAATAAGAGTAATAGTGGGTTTATGACACTATAAATATCTCTTCCTTTAACATGTGCTATAACTGGATATTGAATTGAGGTCAAACTGAGCAGAACAAGATCGGGCATTTGGAAAATTGTGCAATGTTTTCAATAATCCCACATTACTCACTGCTTCAAAAGTTTAACTCTTTAATACTAATATCCTCTTGATTATTTATAAAGTTGTAATTCATTGAATATCAACATTGCATGACAACTCTTTTAAAGGACAATATAAATGATTTGTGATGAGCACAAATAGGATATAGTCAATCATCAGCAATGAATTTATGGAGAACATGTATGACAAACAAATGGCAGTGGAACAGTTCATAATCTAAATCATACAATAATACCATTTGAAATATAAAATTAGAGGAAGAGTTGTATGGGATAGTGTGGGAAAGTTTTAATTCTTGCATCAATTTATTTTGATTCAATAAATATTTATCTACTTACTGTTTTTCAGAAAAAGAATCTGATTGTCTGACTCTCACTTGTCAAGGATAGCTCTATCTTGAATTCCTAGGTGACTCTCTTTTCGGCTGCCAGGAGTCCTATTCTTTACATCTGTTTCCGCTCCTGAGTGACTATTTTTCTGTATTGATTATTTATTGAACTAAATGAAAATTTTTTTAAAAGAATAAAAAAAGCAAAGACAAAAGGAAAAAAATTGTTTTTAAATTTCACATGTCAAGAAGAATATCAGGATCAGGAAGGATTCAAAATATATAACAATAAAATTCCATTTCAAGAAAGCATACATGATAATTGAAGAAATTATATTTGTGAATGTCAATCTTTTCTTTGCTTCTTTGTAGATTATTCTTTCGTCTCAGCTGTGTACCTTTTGCTTTATTCTTTTTTCTCCTTTCATCCCCCCTCCACCTCCCCAAAATAGGCTATACTTAAGGACAGATTTTACACGCACACACACACACACACACACACACACACAGAGGTATATTGCTATACACACATATATAAACCTAGATGCATACATTTCCACATATACTCAAATATATATAATATGCATTAGCCCATATGTAAACATGTATCTAAAGTTGTATTGATATGGCTGACATTAAAAAGTTTGACTTTGTCTAAGATCAGTGATTACTAGCCCTACCTTTTTTTTTCCAATAAATTCTATTCCTGATCTTATTTTTATGTCTTTGTTTATCTTTTATACTAACTTCAAAGAAAATTCTTCTATTTAAATTTTGCTCCTTAATTTGCCTTGCTATTATTTAACCTCCCCCACCAATTTATCCCTCCCTTGTCTTCTCCTCTCACCCTTTCCTTCCTTCTTTTTCCCATTCCTGTCTATACACCTTATTCCATTACTGTTTATCTAAACACAATTCTGTATTCCATCTTATTCTATGCTAACCTTTCTCCCCCTCCTCCATTCTTTATTCCTTTCCCATTAATCTGCATTTTTTTTCCACTGCCATAAAGCTACACAGCCTTCTATATCCCATCTTCTTCTACCATTTCTCCTCTTACCTCTCCCCCTTATTTCTTTATAGATTTTGGAGGGTGCTATACCCTGCATGATATATATATATATATATGTGTGTGTGTGTGTGTGTGTGTGTGTGTGTGTGTGTCTTTCTTCTTCTGCATCTCATTTGTATAACATAATTATTAATTTTACCTTTTCCTAAAGTTTTCCTTTTTAGAGTCAAATCCAATTTGAGCTATCCAAGTACTGATGTTGATCTTAAACATATGGTATACATTGCCACATTAAAAAAAACAATCTGCCCTTGTTAAGTTCCTTTAAATTAATCTTTGATATTGGCTCTTATATATTAAATTTTCTATTAAGTTTAGATTTGATTGATAGAAAGTTCTGAAAATATGCAAGTTGTTGAATGTCCTTTTTTTCATTCAATATTATGGATAATTTTGCTGAATATGAATGATATTTTTGGCTATAAGCCTAGTTCTTTTGATTGCTGGTATATAGGATTCCAGGACCTGCAGTCTTTTATTGTGGGTATTGAGAAGTTCTATACAATTCTAATTGTAACTGCAGTATATTTAAATTATTTTTTTCTTGTTCTTACAAAATTTTCTCTTTGATCTGGAGGTTTCTGTATTTGACAATATTCCTATCTATTTGCCATAAAAGATTTTTTTGAAGTGGTAATCAGCGGATTTTTTTTCAATTTCTACTTTCCCTTCATGTTCTATCACCACAGTACAATTTTCTTGGGTTATTTCTTGTAATATTGTGTCAAGGTTCTTTTTTTGGTTATAGCCAAATTATAGTTCAATTATTCTTATATTTTCTTTTCTTGATCTTCAGATCTATTGTTTTTCTTATAAAATATTTCACATTCTATTTTTTCATTCTTTATATATATATATATTTTTTTTTTTTTTTGCTATTCCTTGGTCTCTTATGCCTTCACTGCCTTCCCCATGGCAAGTTCTAATTATTTTCTTCTTTAAGACTCTGGATCTTTTCTAATCAGTTAACTTTTTTTTCATAATATCATTGTTTTTCTTGGATGTTTTTTCTTTTCTTTTAGTTTAATTTTAGTATTTCCTCAACCTCTCTCATTTGATTTTTTTTTCTTATCCTGTCATTTTATAGTTGATCTTTTAAAATTTTATTTTATTATAACTTATTATTGACAGAACCCATGCCTGGGTAATTTTTTTACAACATTATCCCTTGCACTCACTTCTGTTCCGACTTTTCCCCTCCCTCCGTTCACCCCCTCCCCCGAAATGGCAAACAATACTATATATGTCACAGTATATCTCATTTGATTTTTAAAGTCTTTTTCAAGTTCTTCTATCAATTCTCTCTGGGCAGGTAAACATTTAGCATCACTCTTTGGGGTAGAAGAGGATTTTTTTTTGCCTCACTGTTCTCCCTGTGAAGATAAATCCCAGTTTTCTCTATTCTCATAGTAACTTTCTATGGTTGGCTTCTTTCTTTTATGCTAGTTCATTTTTTTGAAAATGAAAAGTATTAGTATAAGCACCTCTAATCAAGTTGGGGTGGAAGCATGGAGCACTTCTGTCTTCACTTCAGCTCTCCCCTCTGGCCTGAATCTCAAACCAAAAGCTCCACCCTCCTGCAAGTGCTGGCACCCAAAAGCATCCCTGTCCACTACTTTTACATTCACCAGGTGTGCTGGTTCCTTCTCACCTTGGGTCATATTTTGTAGCACAGCTAGGCCTGGCTTCCTAATCAGCCAAGGTTCCCTCAGTCTTCACCAAGAGGTGAAAGTTTCTGTGGTTCCTGCTGAGGCTCCAGTTGGACTCAGCTAACATCAGACCTCCTGTTGGCTGTCTCAGTGAAGTTAGCCTGAAAGTATTTGCACTTCACACTGGTTAATCCCTGGCTTGGGGTCTTTAACCCCAGGTGTTTAACACTCTTTCCTGATATACCTAAAAAGATCCAGTGAGTTCTAAATCAAGGAGGAGGAGGTAAAAATAGTATCACAGATTACCAATGGTTTAAGCAGGATTAACCATCTAAACCAAGGTGGCAGGGATAGGCCTTGATACAAAGCTCCATTTCACTCAATAAAGATAGTGACATAAATAAATAAATGAAAGAATAGTTCAAATCTGTAAATTTCCTCTTTCCACCAGAAAACTGAGTAAGTCTGTACAACTGTAAGGAAAGATTTGCAGGAGAAAAAAATATTTTCTACAAGGACCTAATGAATAACTAGAATCAATAAAGAGGCTCTGGAAGACAAAAAAAAATAGAATTGCAATAAATAATTTGGAAGAAATAGATTCATGGTAAATTCTAGAATAGAAAGTGATGTTTCCAAGAAATAGATTCACTTAACATTAGAATAGAATAAGCAAATCATTGACTCCATAAGAATACAAGAAATATTAGAACAAAGTGAAAAGACATCTTATATCTAAAACAACTGACCCAAAAAACAGGTTAAAGACAAATAATATATTAATCATTGGACTCCAAAAATCATGATAAAAAATTTGGACTCTGGATTTCATAAATTTTAATTGAAAATAATCTAGTTCTTATGCTCAAAAAGTTATCAAACTGTGCACACCCTTTGATCCAGCAGTGTTACTGCTTATATCCCAAAGAGATCTTAAAGAAGAGAAAGAATGTGCAAGAATGTTTGTGGCAGCCCTCTTTGTAGTGGTCAGAAACTGGAAACTGAGTGGATGCCCATCAATTGGAGAATGGTTGAATAAATTGTGGTATATGAATATTATGGAATATTATTGTTTGGTAAGAAATGACCAACAGGATGATTTCAGAAAGGCTTGGAGAGACTTACATGAACTAATGCTGAGTGAAATGTGCAGGACCAGGAGATCATTATATACTTCAACAACAATACTACATGATGATCAATTCTGATGGACCTGGCCATCTTCAGCAATGAGATGAACCAAATCAGTTCCAATGGAGGAGTAATGAACTGAACCAGCTACATCCAGTGAAAGAACTCTAGGAGATAACTAAGAACTATTACATTGAATTCCCAATCCCTATATTTTTGCCTGTCTGCATTTTCTATTTCCTTCACAGGCTAATTGCACAAAATTTCAGAGTCTGATTCTTTTTCTACAGCAAAATAACGGTTTGGTCATGTATACTTATTTTGTATTTAATTTATACTTCAATATATTTAACATGTATTGGTCATCCTGCCATCTAGGGGAGGGGTGGAGGGAAGGAGGGGAAAAATTGGAACAAAAGGTTTGGCAATTGTCAATGTTGTAAAATTACCCATGCATATAATGTGTAAATAAAAAGCTATTTAAAAAATCTCATCATAGAATTAAAAAAAAATAGAAAATAGTTTAGTTCTGTTAGAACTAGAAAGAAAAATGAACATGTCTTGAAACAATGCCACAAAGAATAAACTCCAGGAATGTCATGGCTAAAATCCAGATCTCCCATATTAAACATATATGTATAATAATAGCTATAGCTAACATTTATAAGGTGCTTGCAATGTCCCAGGCACTATGATAAGTGCTTTAAATTTATTATCTCATTTGTTTTTCTTGACCCTGGGCAGTAGGTATTATTATTATTAATGAGGAAACTGAAGTTAAGTGAACTGTCCAAAGTCACAAAGTTAATACATTACAAGTCTTAATGTGTGAGGTTGGATTTAAACTCAGATTCCTGACTTCAGAACTCCAGGACTTTATTCATCATACCCTCTAACTGCCCAGAAAGAACCATGTCAAGGAAATACCAAGAATATTGCAAGTACTACCAAGGATCTGGCAGATTCTATAATAAATATTTTGCCCAACTCTATGGCAGCAAGTTTCACAATCTAACTGAAATGAATGAATATTTACAAAAATATAAATTGTCCAGATTAACAGAAGAGGAAATAAAATACTTAAATAGTCCCATTTTAGAAAGAGAAATTGAAGAAGTCATTAATGAACTCCCTAAGAAAAAGTCTCCAGGACGAGATGGATTCACAAGTGAATTCAACCAAATATTTAAAGAACAATTAATTCCAATATTATGTAAACTATTTGGAAAAATAGGTAAGAAAGGACTACTGCCAAATTGCTTCTTTGACACAAATATGTTACTAAACCAGGAAGAGCTAAAACAGAGAAAACAAATTGCAGACCAACCTCCCTAATGAATATTGATGCAAAAATTTAAATAAAATATTAGCAAAGAAATTGCAGCAACTTATCACTTAGATTATACACTATCACCAAGTGGGATTTATGCTAAGAATGCAGGGCTGGTTCAATATCAGGAAACTATTAACATAATTGACCACAAACAAAACCAATAGAAATCAATGATAATATCAATAGATGCAGAAAAGCCTTTTGACAAAATACAGCACCCATTTTTATTAAAAACATTAAGGAGCATAGGGATAAAGAGAGATTTCCATAAAATAATAAGCAGTATCTATCTAAAATATACAGCAAGTATTATTTGTAATGAAGAGAAACTGGATGCATTCCCAATAAGATCAGAGGTGAAACAAGGGTGCCCATTATTACCAATATTATTCAACATTGTATTAGAAATGTTGGCTTTAGCAATAAGAAAAGAAAAAGAAATTAAAGGAATTAGAATCGGCATTGAGGAAATAAAACTATCACTATTTCCAGATAAAATGATAATATACTTAGAGAATCCTAGAAAATCATCCAAAAACTTACTGGAAATAATTCACAGTTTAGCAAAGTTGCAGGATATAAAATAAATCCACACATATCATCAGCATTTCTATATATTACTGACAAAACCCTTCAACAAGAGGTAGAAAGAGAAAATCCATTTAAAACTACTGTAGACAAAATAAAATATTTGGGGGTCTACCTGCCAAGACAAACCCAAGAACTATATTGAACAGAATTACAAAATACTTCTCACACAAATAAAATCAGATCTAAACAATTGAAAAAATAACAATTGTTCATGGCTAGGCTGAGGTAATATAATAAAAATGATAATTCTGCCTAAATTGGTCTACTTTTTCAGTGTCATACCAATTAAAATGACAAAATATTGTTATATAGCACTAGAAAAATAATATCAAAATTCTTCGGGAAGAACAAAAGGTCAAGAATATCAAAGGAATTAATGAAAAAAAAAAATACAAAGGATAGTGGTTTAGCAGTATCAAGCCTAAAACTATATTATAAGGCAGTAGTCATCAAAACCATTTGTTACTGACTAAGAAATTGAGTGGTGAATCAGTGGAATAGATTAGATATATATGATGCAATAAATAAGGTCTATAACAATCTAATAATTGGTAAACCCCTAAACTCCAGTTTCTAGAATAAGAAATCAACCATTTGACAAAAATTGCTGGGAGGACTGGAAAATATTATGTCAGAAACTCAGCATAGAGCTACATCTTAAATCCCATTCCAAAAAAAAGGTCAAAATGTATACCTGATTTGGGCATAAAGGATGATATAATAAACAAATTAGGAGAATGATAGATAAGTTATCTATCAGATTTTTGGAGAAGGGAGGACTTTATGATCAAAGAACTAGAGAACATTATGAAATGCAAAATGGACAACTTTGATTACATTAATTTAAAAAGTTTTTGCACAAACAAAACTAACAAAAACAAGATTAAAAGGGAAGTTCAAAGCTGGGAACAAATCTTTATAGTCAGTATTTCTGATAAAAATTTCACTTCTAAAATATGTAAAGAACTGTGTCAAATTTATAAGAATACAATTCATTCCCTAAATGATAAATGGTTAAAGGATATGTATAGACAATTTTCAGATGATGAAATTAAAGTTATTTATAGTTATATTTTTAAAATGCTCTAAATCACTCTTGATTAGAGAAATGCAAATTTTAAAACTGTGAGGTACCACCTCATGCCTCTCAGATTGGCTAAAATGACAGAAAATAATGATAAATGTTGGAGGGGATGTGAGAAAACTGGGAAATTAATGTATTGTTAGTGGAATTGTGAAATGATCCAATCATTCTGGAAAGCAATTTGGAAATGTGCCCAAAGGGTTAAAAAAAACTATGCATATCCTTTGACCCAGCAGTGCCATCATTGGGTCAGTATCCCAAGGAAATCATAAAGGAGGGAAAAGGACCCACATGTACAAAAATGTTTGTAGCAGCTCTTTTTGTGTTAGTAAAGAATTGTAAAAGCAGTGGATGACTGTCAATTGGAGAATGACAGAACAAGTAGTGCTACATGAAGGTAATGGAATATTATTGTTCTATAAAAAGTGATGAACAAGATGATAATACAAGGGCCTAGAAAAGATTACATAAACTGATACTGAGAGAAACAAGCAGAATCAGGAATATATTGTATACAATAACATCAAGAATGTGTGATGATCAACTATAAAAGGTTTGGGTTTTCTCTGTAGTTCAGTGATCCAAAGCAATCCCAATAGACTTTGGACAGAAAATGCCATCTACATCCAGAAAAAGAACTAAGTAGACAGAATGTAAATCAACATATGTTATGTTCACTTCTTTTTTCTGTGATTTTTTTTCTCTCTCCCATGGTTTTTCCCTTTCGCGCTGATTTTTCTCTCCCCACATGATTCATAAAGCAATGTTGCATTAAAAATAAAGTTATTACAATTTTAAAAAGGATACTGCAAGCAACAAGCTGAGAATCAAAATCTGAAGTCATACATACTATGTAGCAGTTTATATGAGGATATAAACAATAGATTCCAGTGACATGACATGACATGAGAATTGAGTTTTCAAAACTTAGACAGTATTCTTTGGCATTTGATTTTGATGAATCCCCAGTAGTGAATTATGAATTAAGAAATGCTAGTTGAGCCAGAAATCAAATAAGAATGAATACAATCACATCTTTGTTGCATAGGTGCTATGGGCTCAAGATAAAACTCAGATTCTAATTCAACAATTCACAAACACATAAAGAACCTTTTCAAGGAAATGCTGCTTAATGTCATCATCACAATTCACCAAAGAGCTGATAGCAATGAAAAATGGAAAAATAATTAGACTTTGAACAAGGGAATTAATATGAACCCATATATTCTGCTTTGTGTTTAGGATTAACTGGATTATCTATCTTTCAGGTGAGAATGTCTTAATTTGCTGAAATGAGGCAATTCAAATTCTCCCATTTGATTCATTTCAAAACCTCTTGCCATCAAATTGCATTTTCTCCCTCATTGACTCCCTTTTCCTTCTTTCTAGACTTTGGTAAAATGGTATTTCTCCTTGGCAAGGACCAATATATATATATATATGTACATTGGTACTCTAATAATCTCCTTTCTCTATTAAATTGTCAATGTCTTCTATCAGTTTGTTCTTTCCCCCAGTATGCCAATCATTGAGCTAAGCCTTGTGCTAAGTCTCGAGGATATAAAGAAAAACAAAAATGTGGTCCTTAACCTCAAGGCATTCTTATTCCAACTAGCAAGCAAATAATGTTGTACATGAAAATTAGCAAGATTTTAGTTAATACTGAGTGTACCAAGCATTAGGATTACAAAAAAAGACAAAAATACTCCTGACACTAAAGGAACTCATATCTAAAAGAGAGAGATATAATATGAAAACATCTGCATACATAAAAAATATTTAAAAGGTAAATTAGAAGTAATCTCAGAGTATAAATTAAAGGTAATCCAAAAGAATTAAGTGGAGAGGAAACCCAGAAAAGTCTTTTAAAAAAATATGGCAATTGAGCTGAATTTTGGATGAAACTAGGGAAGTCATGAGAAATAATGGGAATGTAAAACATTCCAATCATAGAGGACAATTTGTGAGAAGTCAGTCAAGTGACATGCTGCTCTGTGTTAAGAACAATATCAATATCACTGGATCTTAAAGTATGTGGAAGGTAATAAAGTATAAAAAGAACTGAAAGACAGGAAATAACCAAGTTGTAAAGAGATTTTAAAGACAAACACAAAAGCTTCCATTTGATCCTGGAGTTGAGGGAACCTTAAGTATTTCTTAGGTAAGAGGCTGAGATAATCATACCTACTCTTGAGGAAAATCATGTTTATAGCAGAGTGAAATATGAAGTAGAATATGGAGAAATGTGAATCAGAGAAACTAACAAAAAGACTAAAATCTCTAATATTGATGTAATGATCATCTATCTCAATATAGATATAATAGTTGGGGACCTCACTGTGCCTTTTTACATGTAAAAATATTTTGAAAATTAGGCAAAAGTGCTAGAATAGAATGACATATTCAAGCATCAAAATCTACTAAAAAGTAAGCTGCTTAATAATACAAGATTAAAAATCATGTAATTATACTATCTACAGCATGATTAATAATTTTTTTCTTTTTTAATAGCCTTTTATTTACAGGATATATGCATGGGTAACTTTACAGCATTAACAATTGCCAAACCTCTTGTTCCAATTTTTCACCTCTTACCCCCCCACCCCCTCCCCTAGATGGCAGGATGACCAGTAGATGTTAAATATATTAAAATATAAATTAGATACACAATAAGTATACATGACCAAAACGTTATTTTGCTGTACAAAAAGAATCAGACTCTGAAATATTGTACAATTAGCTTGTGAAGGAAATCAAAAATGCAGGTGTGCATAAATATAGGGATTGGGAATTCAATGTAATGGTTTTTAGTCATCTCCCAGAGTTCTTTTTCTGGGCATAGCTGGTTCAGTTCATTACTGCTCCTTTGGAAATGATTTGGTTGAAGCATGATTAATAATTAACAGCAATTCCTGAGACATCCAACACATCTTCATAGCAAACATCTTCACCCTAGCACCCGAGACCTACTAGGACTCATCATTGCCACAACCGGAAAATCAGCCCAATTTGGCCTTACACCCATAACTGCCTTCAGCCATAGAAGGCCCCATCCCTGTCTCAGCACTACTCTACTCACTAATCCAAGTGTAATCTGCTGCTTCCATTCATTTTTGCTAGTGTATCATTGCAAATATATAATGATTTCCACTGAAGTAGGTATTCTGGAAAAAATAAATAGGCTGGGGTTTTTATGCCCCAAACAAACAGGAAGATATACTAATGATTCATGTGCTACTTAGTTCCTCTAGATAAATAAAATAGCAAGGAAAGATTCTTTGCTCTCTTAAATAATAACTCGATTAGTCAGTATAGAGCAGATGTCATTACTACCACATTTTATCCCTTGTTATCCCTTGTTGCCAAAATATCCCAAATCTTCTAGAAAATCAAATAATACTTTAACATTCAAAGACATTAATAAACAAATCTAACCTTAGTAATGTGAGAAGTCTGACACTTGCAGCACTTCAGGAGAAGCTTAGTTTAAATAAAAGAAGGATACAAAGAAATAGCTTCAAACCATATTAGAAAAAAAACAAAACACCTGAAATAGCAAAATCCTCATAGTTGAGTTGTCATTAAGAGCTCTTCAAAGAATCACAGAATTTGATAGAAAAAGTTAATAGTCATCTAATTCAAATTCAAACCAAAAGAATTCCACTGTAACATAAACAATGTCATTGTCCAACCTCTGCTTGAAAACTTTCAAAGACGATCAATCTACAAATTGTTCAGGCAGCAAATTTCACTTTTGCATAACTTGAGATTGCTTGTCATTTTCCTTGACATCAAACAAATTGAGCTCTTTACAATTTCTATCTAACACTTCTAATTCTGCTTTCTGGGAGAGAAACAGAAAAAATATTCCTTTCCCTTATGACAACCTTTCAGATATTTTAAGATAGTAATCATATCTCTGGAGGAGTAATACATAGAATGTGAGACCTGGAATCCAAAAGATTTACCTTCCCTAGTTCAAATCTGGCCTCACTATTGTGTTACCATGACCAAGTCATTTAATCTTATTTACCTCAATTTTCTCATTTGTAAAATGACCTGGAGAAGAAAATGGTAAACCATTCCACAAATGGTGTCATGAAGAGCTGGACATGACTGAAAACAATATCTCCCTTACTACTACCACCCTAGCACATTCAGTTCCTTCCTTTTATGTGCATAATGTAAGGACTCCAGGCCTATGTGTATTTTCTTCTGAATATTTTCCAGTTTCTGGGTATCTTTCTTAATCTATGGTCCCTTAAATGGTAACCCATGGTGGTATTAGCTATTTTAGCTTCAATATCTCACTTTCTCTGGGAATATCTTCTATTTATGCCATATATATCTTGTGTATACAGTTATTTTTGCTTCATTACCACAACTAGAATGTGAGTTCCTTGAGGGCATGGAATGCTTTTGTTTTTGTTTTTGTTTTTTATATTACCAGTGCTTAGCACAGTTTATGGCATATAATGTTAGCTTAATAAATTCTGGTTGACTGACTGATCAAATCACATTTTTTCATGTTTCCTCCATTTTATTGTTAGGAAGTTATTTTTTAAAGAGACACAAAACTTAGCATTCATCCCCAGAATTTCATTTTAGCAGATTTAACCCAGTGCTCTTCCTGGCAAGTGTCATAACAATCCTGATTCTATTACACAATATGTTAGTTGATTCTCTCAGGTATCATTTGCAAATTTATACTTTATTTAAATATTTTTTAAGGTTGAACTGCATTGAGCTAACCATCAATGGGAATCTCTGCCACATGGGCAAATGAACCATTAGCAGCTATTATTTGAGTTTGATCCAACCACTTATTAAGCTATCTATTATATTAAATTATATGTATCCATGTATAGTAATGGATATTATGGATATTAATGTATGTCAAATTAATATGCATATATTAAATTATAAATATTTATCTAATTAACATAATCTCCACCATATTAAAAAAAATGGCCTTAGATACTTCATCAACTTTGATTAAAAATTAGACAATCCATATCCACAACATTTTCCTTATATGATAGTTTAGAATATGACTAGAAAAGAGATATTAGTCTGATATAACCCATATTTGATGAAGACATGTTTTATTTATTATCATAGATTTCCTATCTGAATGTTCACCAGCTGCTTATTTAATGATCTATTCTAATTGTTTTCCCCAAATCTAAGCCAAGTTAAATGATAAAGTTTATTGCCGTTGTTTTTTTTTTCTTTTTAAAATAATTAAAACTGGGATGTTTTACTAAATTTACTCAATTTACTAATTTACTCAATACTAAAGTATTGAGATATCATTCTGGGTTCCCAAAATCTTTCAAATATCACCAAAAGTGCCTTAAAAGTCACATCTGCCAGTGGTTTCAGGACTTGTTTGGACCAGTTAATTGAATTCATCATGGAAAGACACATTTCCTCTTATGACCTCCCTACTTATTTTGAATATCAAATTCCCTGTTGTTTTCATCATTTCCATTGAAAGTCCATACTCACTTTTAGAGAAAGCAGAAATAAAATTGAAATTGAGCATCTCTATTTTCTTTGTATTGTCATTTATCAGTGTTCTCTTACTTCCATTTCTGACCCTTCTTCCATATTTGTTTTTCTCCTAAAATAATTTTTTTAAATGTTTAATTTTACTTTAATTTTCCAGGTAAAATCCTTTAGCTGGATTTTTAATATTGCTGACATTTTTACAAGATTTCAAAGTATACAAATGTTGAAGGAGAATTAACATCTCTGATGTGAGGATTTGATGAGTCCTGTTGAGTGCTGCTCATCCATATTTGGTATCCATATATCACTCAACTTTTCACCTGTGGTTCCAGAAGCTATGACATGTGCAGTGGCCACACCCCAAGTAAAATTGTCTCAGCAGAAGGACTAAGCTAGATTGAGAATAATTGATAGTCCTCAACCCATTGGTGAGTTAGGGGAATATCTACCCCAAATATGTAAAGATTTCCTTCACAGAATGGGCAGATGAGAAAATGCAGCAATGGTGCTCTAGAGCACTTAGAACTTAGACATCAAAAATACCAATGGTTTTTCTACATTCTAGGCTATTGCCAATTGTCTTGACTTTTGTCTTGCCACAGGACACAATGAGTCTGGAAGAAAAATTAGAACTGCCAACTTTGTGCAACTCTGTCTCACTTAAATCCAATTCACACAAAAGCAAAGACATCATCCCATGCCAATACCTAGTTTTAATTCAAGGTCACAATTCTAGGGGGGAAAGAAATGCTTATGGTTAAGAGGGAGCAGGAATTCACCCAGGCAATGACCAAATTGTAGTCCAGGAAAGAAGTGACCAGACCAAAGCTTAAATAATATAATTTTGGAAGCTTTGAAAACTTACAAGTCTCCAGATCTAGCTATGAAAACAGCAGGGCATAAAAGTCAGATGCTCAGGCCATGAGTCACCTCTTATCTTTACTATGTAAGCAGAGTCAACTTTTAACATAAAGTTTTAAAGTCAGAAATAAGCTGGAAAAATGAAGAACTAAAAAGGATATGAACTTTAAAGGGTACTGTGGTCTCAAAGAAGTTCAAGCCATAAACTCAGAACAGTGGCTTGAAACATTTACAATCAAAACCTCAAAGAAAAATGTAAAATGGACACAAGCTCAGCAAGAATACGTAGAAGAGCTAAAGAATATATATTTTCAAGAGCAAAAATGATTTTAAAAATCAAATCATTGTTTTAGAGGGAAAATGGAAAAAGAAATGCTAGTGGGAAAGAGCATTAACAATTTAGTAAAAGAACAAAAAAATAAAGAAAATAATTTTAAAAATCAGAATAAGTCAAATGGTAAAAGAGATATAAACCTTACTGAAAGAAGAGGGGAAAAGAGGAAAATAGTGGCAAATGGTTTATTTTCCTAATTAAAAAAATGAGTAGGGGATCTCAGGTTTAAGGGTAGGTGAAGGAGGAACTATGGAGGAATAAAGTAGGATCATCTTAGTACATATTTGACATCCTATTGTCCAAAAGAAAAAAATGATATATAAGATAGTTTGAAGTTTAATCTTCACTATTAGCATTATCTGCATCATTTTCTTAAGTCTAGACGATCAACAAAACAACAAGATCAGATTTGTAGCAGATGAGATATTATTTTCTATGTATAAATGCTTTCAAAATTTAACAAATGGCTTTTGTGAACTAGTTCAAGCTAGCTCTAGAATATCCTTGAATGAAACACTTTGGAAAAAACTACTGTGGTAAGTGCACTAGTGAATTGATGAGAAAGACATAAAAGGATTATATCTCAACAGTGAGAGTATTGTTGAAATTATGTATCTTAAATTTGAAATGGATTTAGTCTACACAAATTCATGATTTTCTTCAGTTTTGTTCAGAAACAAATGAATATAAATGAAAGCAACATATGGTAAAAATTATCCAAGACTTAGGTTTGTCAGGGCAATATCAGTGACTGAATAAAGGAATAAGGGGCTCAACATAAGAAGAATATGAAAATATAAACTAGTTCACTAAGGCAAGAGTCGGGGGGAGGGAACTGTAGAGAACAGAGAAACATATAACTAGTATTTCAAGGAGGCTGAGGAAAATATGAATGGATTGGAGATCACAATGAAAGTGCTGAAAAGGCTAAGGGTTGTAAAGCAGAGGAGAGAAAAAAGAATGATCAAATAGAAAAATTTCAAAAAGTAAAGAGTAAGATTATCTGTGTGTAGCTGAAATGGGGTAAAGAAGATCATATAAAATGAGTAAATTGAGAGGATGAAGTTTAGGATATTTAAAGTAGTTTAGTATTTATATAGGGTTGAGATTAGCATTAGAGTCCCTACTATAAGGTCAGGATTTGGGGAAGAGAGTCAGGCACTGAACTGATTGGAAAAAGAAGGTGAACATCCTGAGGGTTGGGAGACAACATCTATGAGAATTTGCATTGAATAGCAAGTATGAATTGGGTGAATTTCAATTAAAGAGAGGTTACTGGTTGATGGTAGTAGAATAAAAGCTTGGAAATGGCATTGGGACACAAGAAGTACTTGAAATTTTGCATCTATGTGATAGAAAAGAGGAAAAAATGAAGTGAAATCGATATAGAAGAATATCATCTGAGGTACTGGAAAGGGTAAATAATTATAGAGTAAGTAAAGGGTAAATTATAACATAGTAATTATTAGCATTCACGTAAGAAGTATTAAGTATAGTGTAATAGTTAATAATATTGCCTTATATCTAACCAGATATACTGCTTTCAATAATGTTGTCTTGCTCTAAGTCATAAATTTATATGATTTATTTACTGATGTAAATAGAAGAATCTGAATTGGAATTTACACTTTGGCTCTTACTTCAATGGTTTTTATACTACATTTTCCACAAGTATTTATTCATTTTTAATTTTTTTAATTAGTGAAAATGTATTGTATATGTCTTTTAAAAGACCATGTTAGGATATATTCAAGAAATCATTTCAAGATTCATTAAGAAAATTATATATAATTGAGAAAAATATCAGCTTCATTTGGATACTATAGACATACAATTTGAATAAGGTATAGATTATTTTATAATGTTAACATAGATGGACTATTATTTAAATTAATTGAAAATCTATCAAGTCACAAATATGAAGAAATGATATCTATGCACTGAATGAACTAATTGAGCATCTGAATCATAGTGACATTTTCAGACTTCTTCTTACTTGCTTATTTTTTGTTAGAAATTTTGAGAGCAAATTTAGTTTTAAAAGGGATAATGAGTGGAATTAAATAACAGATCTACATTTTAGAAACTGAAAATGGAACTTGAGAAAATTCTAAGATGAGCCATCATGTTGAAATGAAAAAATAAATTCAATAGCTCAATATTCAAGTCCCAGCTAAATTATAATTTTACTAGGTTATCTTGGGAAGCTGATTTAATTCCTTAGGGCCATTTTTTTTTCATATGGTAAATGAGGTGACTGGACCAGATAACATTCATGATTCTTTGTATTTTCTAAACTCTAGCATTCCATACACTAGGTGACAACTAGACATGGGCAACCTGTTGAGCATTATATGATATTTCCAAGGCTAGTGTGATGATGAAGTCCATTTTTCATATTACCTTTTTTTAGCATTCAGCTGAGAAGGATATGCTAACATCCACTGAGATCTCTGTGTTAATTTCATCCTGTGTCAACTATAAACTTTTTACTTGTTTTTATTTTCTTTGTGTCTTCTTTGTATCATACTACCACATATTTCCTCATTAGGGTATTCTGTCCCTGCTTTTTCCTCTCAAACTACATAAGAATTTATCCATTTGACACATAAATAGATCATATACTTTTATCTACCCTCATCCTAAATTTGATCTTTTTAAGGATTTCTAGAAGTTTTTACTATCAGAAATTCAGCCCTTTCCTTGTCTATTCTCAAGTAAAAGTTGACTTGACATTTGAACAACTGTGATTTAAGGCAAATTTGGTATTCCTTATTAATAAGATGATAGAAATAATGAAATATTTGTACTTCTAAAAGATTTGAAAAGTTTATTTTATTCTATAAAACAATGAAAGTTGGGAGCATGGAGGTGTTTCATAGTTCAATTGATTATATTTAATAATCCAATTCTCCATATTTTCCAGACCATAAATAGGACTGAGATCTTTGTTCCCACAAGGGTAAAAAGATGGACTTAGGGAAAACTTCAAGAGAACTGAGAATTTAAATCCCAAAGTGATAAAATGTCAGGAGATTTTCTATGAAGTTACTATATATTGATCTCATACTCAGTGATGGGAAAATCAGACAGAATTGATTAGGAAAAAATGTCTAAGTCTTCATCAGATGAGGAACTGAGACTAAGACAGTTTAAATTACTTACCCAAGGTCAAGCAGATGATAAGTAGCAGAACCAGGAAGCCACTATTTGAATTCTAATCCTCTAACTCCAAATTTAACATGTTTTTATTGAACCATACTACAAATTTGATAGTGTTTTAACATAGTAAAGGAAAAAATAATTTTCAGGATCTATAAAGAATAGGGTATAATTGGTTCTTTTATCTTTTACATAAGTGCTTTTGTATAAATTTTAGGAATTTATAGGAAAACTTGAGAAAAGTTTTCATTCTGTCCAAAACAGAACAGAAAGTATTAAATGACTAGAGAATAAGTTATGTGTAAAAAGAGATTGAAGAAACTAACTTCACGTATTGTAGAAAAAAAGTGAAGAGGAACAAAACAATCTATAAATATCTTCAGTAACAATATAAAGGAAAGAATGGAATTTTTCAGTCTCAAAAGACAGGACAAAGCAATGGCTGGAAGCTAAGGAAGGCAAAAATATAGGTTAGATATTAGGAACGTATTATGTAATGTGTCCTACTCCTTTGTTGGGCCAAGGTAAATGAAGTTCTCTTTGTCCTACATTGTACAATCCTTCTCAGAGGAATAAAACAATCACTTAGATAATTCTGTTGTACATTTAACTAGCAAATTTATTCACCTTTGTGTTGTTCTTAAACTATTTTGAACTATACCATAAATTAACCTGTGGAACAACTTGCTTTAACTATTCCTCTGACCAAATATGCCATTAATGAAGAGAAAGAATAGTAATTCATTAAGAATAGACATATTTATATGTATATTTATGAATATTACAAATAATCCAGAAGATTTAGTTGTATATCATGGGGAAAATTGCCAAACACATACCAAACCACATTGAATCACACAAATTTTGAAAAACCACAAAGAGAACTTCAAAGATTTAATGCTAGGATGATAAATTATGACTGAAACTGGATAGGACATTTATTCAGTATCTTTGTCAGAGATGCAACTTTGAGAAATAAATTATATGGAAAGCTACGTTTCAGCTGTGTGATTGGAAAAGGGAATAAAATGAATCCATATGAAAATGCCACCATCATCCATTTATCTCAACATTATCCCTTTTATCTTAGTATCCACCTTTTTTCTACTTTCTCTTTCCCCCATGTATGTGCATTTTAGAGACTCTCCATAAAATGGTAATATTAGACAGAATTTTTATCATTCTTCTTCTTATTCCTCTTTCCCTTCTTCTACTTTCCTTTCCTTTCTCATTTCTATTCTTTTTTCTCTTATTGCTCCTTTCTTCCTATCTTCATTCTGCCTTCCTTTGTCACTTTCTCCCTTTGTCCCTTCTTCATTTCATTCCATTTTTCTCCTTTCCTTTTTTCTTCCTTTATTTTATCCTTATTTCTTGTCTTTTCTTCTTTCCTTTCTTTTTTCTTCCTCTCAATTTTCTTGATGATATTCTTTTAAAATTATTTTTACTATACCCAAATCAATTTTCCTTTGTAAGAAACACAAAGGAACAAAATAAACTGACAAAGGGGCTATGTTTGATGGCAAATCCATAATTCTATACCCCTATTTCTAATGAAAGAGCACTTAAGAAAGTTGTTTTTTTTTTTTGTCAGGGGTGGAGTCAAGATGGTATAGTGAAGTCAGAAAGTTGATTGAGTTCTCCCAGTTTCCCTCCAAAGCGACATGAAACCAAGCCTCTGAACAGACTCTGACAAAATGAAACCACTTTCCAGCTCAAGACAGATTGGAAAAACTTTAAGAAAGATAAGTCTCTCTCTAGGGTGAAAAGAGTGTTAAGTCCAAATCTCATAGACTCTGGGAAAGGCAGTGAGAGGGTCTTAACCACAGTAAATAAGGAACAAATATTCTAGAAACAAAGGAGGGAAAACTAATTGAAAGAATTCATTGATCATCTTTGGAAAGAGATTTACCAGAAAAACCCCAAGGAACATTGTTGTGAAACTCCAGAACTTAAAATATGAAGGAAAAAATACTGAATGCTTCCAGAAAAAAACCAATTCAAATATCAAGGATCAATCAAGGAGCCAGAATTCCACAGGATCTGGCAGCTTCTACAATAAAGGATCAGAGGGCAAAGGACCTGGGTTACAACTAAGAATTAACTACCCAGCTAGACTAAATATCCTCTTTCAGGGGAGGTGAAGTAAGAGACTTTCAATCATTTTTATTGAAAAAATAAAAACCAATTAAACAGAAAATTTAATCTATAAATGTAGAACTCAAAAGAACCATAGACAAGTAAACAGGATAAAATATATTTATTTAGATGATAAATTGTTTATATCCCTAGATGGCAATATGACATTTGTAACTCTTGAGAAATGTATCTGTCATTGGGGCAGACAGAGGAGGAAATCACATGTACTGAGGTTGTGGTTCTAAATGGATTCTGATGTGATGACATCAAAGAAAAAAATATTAAGGAATAGAAAAAGGTCTGTACTGGAAAAAGAGGAGAAGGGAAGTATAATGGGATATTAGTTCACATGAAGAGATGTAAAAGACCTATTACAAGTCATGGAAAGAAGGGAGGATGATAAATAGTGTCTGAAGCTTGATCTCATCAATTTTGGCTCTAAAAGGGAATAGTTTAATCATTCAGTTGGGCATAGAAATTTATCTAACATTGTAAAGAAGTAGGAGGAGAAAAAGGAAAGAAAATGTAGAGGCAGGAAAGAAGGGACTGTAGAAACTCTAGGGGAAAATTAAGAGAAGGGGTAGTGATGATAGATAGAAGATAAGGTAGTGAGTGAGTGGGGTGGATAAAAAACACTACTAAGAGAAGGAAGGAAGGGTGATAGAAACTCAGCATAGACCAATATCTCATAGTTCATACCAAAATAAAGTCAAAATGGGTAGATGATTGGACCATAAAGGATGCTAACATAAGCAAATTAGAACAAGGGATAATTTACCTATCAGATCTTTGGAGAAGGGAGGAATTTATGACCAAAGAAGAACTAGAGAACATTATGAAAGGCAAATGGACAGCTTGATTACAGTAAATTTATAAGTTTTTCACAAACAAAACCAACAAAAACAAGATTAAAAGAGAAGTATAAAGCAGGAAAAAAAATCTTTACAATCAGTGTTTATGATAAAGGTCTCATTTCTAAAATATATAAAAAACTCTGTCAAAATTATAATAATACAAGTCATTCCCCAAATGATAAATGGTCAAGGGATATTAATAGAAAATTTCAGATGATGAAATTAAAGCTATCTATAGTTCTATTTTAAAAATGCTGTAAATCACTATTGATTAAAGAAATACAAATTAAAACAATTCTGAGGTATCACCTCACAAATTGACTAAGATGACAGGAAAAGATAATGATAAATGGTGGGGCAGATGTAGAAAAACTGGGACACTAAAACATTGTTGGTGGAGTTGTAAAATGATCCAACCATTCTGGAGAGCAACTTGGAACTATGCCCAAAGGGCTATAAAACTGTGCATACCCTTTGACCCAGAAGTGTCATTATTGGGTCTGTATCCCAAGAGAATCATAAAGGAAGGAAAAGACCCACATGTGCAAAAATGCTTGTACAAACTCTTTTTGTGTTAGCAAAGATCTGGAAAAGCAGTGGATGCCCATCAGTTGAGGAATGGCTAAACAAGTTATGGTACATGAAGATAATAGAATATTTGTTGTTCTATAAAAAATGACGAGCAAGCTGATTTTAGAAAGGCCTGGAAAGATTTAGACAAACTGATGCTGAGCAAAACAAGCAGAACCAGGAATACATTATACACAATAATAGCAAGAATATTAGATGATCACCCATGAAAGGCTTGGTTCTTCTCAGAGGTTCAGTGATCCAAATTAATCCAAATAGACTTTGGACAAAAAGTGCCATCTGCATCCAGAAAAAAAAAAAAAAAAAAAAAACTAAGGAGATTAAATGTAAGTCAATACTTGCTATGTTCACTTCTTTTTTCTGTTTTTTTTTTTTAATCTCTCCCATATATTTTCCCTTTTGCTCTGATTTTTCTCTCCCCACATGATTCATAAAGCAATGTATAATGCAGCCAGGAGTTAAAGTCAGATCCTTTATTGTTTCCTTCAAAATAGCCCAGTTAATATCCAACTTTGAAATGATTAGGAAAATTGATTTTTAAGTAATTAAGTTGCTAATTTTAAAAAATATTTTAACTGATTTTCTAGCACCATCATTATATCATCTAGAAAGAGTAATGTTTTGATTTTCTTATTACCTATGCTTATTTCTTCCATTTCTTTTTTGTATTTTGTATTTTATTGCTATAGCTCACATTCCTAGGGCAATGTTCAAAAATAATGGTAACAATGGACAACCTTACTTTACTCTGGAGTTTTCCTGAAAGATAAGATCATTTAAGGATTTTATTAATTTATTAATATTTTTCCAATTACATGTAAAAACAATTTAACATTTTTTTAAAATTTGAGTTTTATGTACAGTCATTCAGATATTTTCATATTAGTCATATTGTAGGCTAGAACAAATAAAGTTTTTTTTAAAAATATGATTTATAATCTTTAAAAAAAAAGACTCAGTTCTCTTTATATTTGTGTGATCAGATTTTTATCAGAGATATGCTGAAAAAAAATTCTGTTTCTTGCTGACCTACTAATCTTGATTGCATTGTTTTTGCTTGTGCCAATATTTCTAATTGGATGCAATCAAAAGTATATATTTTACATCCTGTACTGCTTTCTAATTCTTATTTGGTACAATAGTATTTCCTTAACCATTCCCTTAGAACTGACAAGTAAACTATTCCATGCCCCTAATTTGCTTATGATATGTGCCCATTTTGACATTATTTGGGGAGACCCAGAGCTAAAGCCTAAAACCATTTAAATAGTTCTCCATTGAGAAGACAGGATTTAATTATCCTCAACGTTGACAAAGCATAGGTTGTTGAAGGCTTTTGGAAAGGCTACATAAATTATATGTAAAACCATTTGCTTTAGAAACTTTAGCTACATGCAAAGGGAGTTCATTTTTATAAGGCCAGACACAAATAATTTGATCAGCTCATAAGTCCTAGAAGACTTCTCCCAAGTTATGGAAGTCTAAAGCAGGAAGCCTTTCCCAAGTGACTTCATTAGTCTTCAGGAGCCATAACTCCAGGCACCCTCAGTTTTCTGTTTGAATTGCTCAGGTTGGAGCCAAAATGGAAGAGAAAAGACAGAGACTCACCTGAGTTCTCATCAAAAGTGTTTGAAAGAACTTCAAATGATCCCTCAGAACAAATGCTGAAGTAGCAGAATCCACATTTCACATTTGGATCTGGATTGCAGTCCCATGTCTCCGTCTCAAGAAGAAGAAGATTAGCACATTAGAGCTTACAGTCACAGGGGGCTTGAGACCATAGTCATGGTATCATTGCAGAAAAAGAATGCTTGTGGCCACTCACAGACTAGAGCACAGGCCAAAAGAGTAAAAATGAGCAAACAGAAAAAAATATATATCTTGATTGTAAATAATTAGTATGGTGACAGAGAAGGTCAAAACACAAACTCCAAAGAAGACAACAAAGTCAAAACTGCTAGATCCTAAACAACAAAGAAAAATATGAATTAGTATGAGGCTATGGAAAAACTTTCAAAAATCAAGTAAGAGAGGTAGAAGAAAAATTGGGAAAATAAATGAGAATGATGCAAAAGAATCATGAAAAAAGAGACACTGGCTTGGTAAAGCATGTGCGCGCGCGCACACACACACACACACACACACACACACCTTAAAAATAGAATAGAACAAATGATAAAGAGAGGCACAAAAATCCAAATAAGCAAAGGATGCCTTGAAAAGCAGAATTGGTCAAATGGAACAAAAAGTATAAAATATTTATTGAAGAAAAGAACTCTTTAAAAAATAGATTTGGACAAGTGAAAAAATGACTTATTGAGACATCAAGAAACAATGGAATAAAATCAAAAGAGTGAAAAAATAAAAGACAATGAGGCTTCTTACCAGAACTTGATATGTTTTGTATATATAGAGAAAGCTGGACTTCATGAATCTGTGAACCACCTCTAAGATCTCTACCTTCAGTATCTGAGGCCAGAGATTCACACGTGGAGTAGATCCTGGAACTACAGGTATTTGAGCAACTTTTAACCATCTTGCCCAATGAGATCAGAATTTTGATGAAGTCACAGCAACAACTGGACAAACACTGGAAAAAATCTTGGTGAAAAATTGGGTGCTAAGTCACTGGAACTGATAGAGACAATGCTTAAGTACTTAGTTCACACCTTTAGAGTTCACACCTTTAAGAGAGTTCACACATTAGAGTTCACACCTTTAGAGAGCATATATAAGCTAGGATCCTCAACTAGGATTGACTTTGGGAGATTCACAAGTCAGAAACCCACAAGCCTACTCTCTGGAAGGCAGAATCAGATCCATTCATATTCCACCTTTGTGCTGGCTGGAGGCTTTGGATTCGGAGGGAGCTAAAGGCTGAAGCTGCAGAGGCAAAGGACAAGCAGCAAGAGCTCTTGGAACCAAGGAGAGAGATAGGCCTCTAAGAAAGCTAATTAGGCTATTTTGAAGGAGACAATAAAGGATTTGGACTTTAACAGTTGTCTGCAGGTGAGGTGATTATTACACAGAAGTGAAACAAAGGCTGCTCCCAGAAGTCCCCCAAGAAATCTGCTCCTGGAGAACATTACAATTTAGAGAAGAACATTACAATCATCTTTTAAGAAATTATCAATTTGATATTCTAAAACCAAGATCTAGCAGTTTCTACACTAAAAGATTGAAGGGCTTGGTATATGATATTCTGGAGGGCAAAATAAAGCCTTCAAGGGAAAAAATAGATATTCAATGAAATAGAGGACTCTTAAGCATTTCTCATGCAAAGACTAGCACTGAATAGAAAATGTGACTTTCAAATTGGAGATTCAAGAGAAGCATAAAAACTTAAAGAAGACAAAAAATCATAAGGTATTCAATAAGGTTAAACTATTTACATATGTTTACATATTTACTATTTTTACATAGGAAAATGATACTTGTAACTCCTAAGAACTTTTTCATAATAAGGGCAGTTAGAAAGATTATACATAAATAAAAGATATGGGTGTGAGTTGAACATGATGAGAGGATTGGCTAAAAAAATAAAATTAGGGGGGGTGAATAAAAAGAATGCATTGAGAGAAGGGAAAAGGAGAGGTAGAATAGAATAAATTATGTGACATAAAAGAGGCCTGAAAGAGCCAAGTGTATTATTATGTGTATTTGACAGCTCAAATAAACAACAAATATATACATAACAATGTACACATGACCATGTTTTTCCCATTAATACTACTCTTTTTAGTGTTACATTAACCTACTCTAAAAAAGAAAAAAAAGGTTTTTGTGCTCTATATTATAAAGATAAAGAGTGCTTAGAACTGATGATATTTATAAAATGTTCTTTCAAATAAAATACTGGCATTTGGAAATTGTAGAGGGGCTGGAACTCTGAAAGGGTGTACTTGAATCTAAGACAGCGGGGTGCTTGTAGTTAAGTACCTATTGGGTGTGAGATGGTGGTTCTCTAAACACATACTTGATATAATATAATGATGTGGTCAGTCTAGTTGGCAGATACTTAGAGTAATGTGGTCATGTGATGTTCTACAGCTACACATGTCCAGTGTGGTGTCATAATGTAGTCTGCTGGGGAGCAGCATTTTTAAGGGAGTCCCAGTGAGAGAGAGGGCTCTCTCAGTCACGGTGATCTCAGCCACAGAGAGGACTCCAGGTTTCAGACTCAAGAGTCCAGATACTATCTTTGACCAGCCACGTGTCTGTTCTCCTGCCTCTTTCACTTCACTCCCCAACTCAAGCCCAAGGCCTCAAGTTGATCCTGAGGCCCACCAGAGAGCCAGCTTGGACATTACAGGAAACCATTTTTTCAGAAACCAGTTCTGATATAGTAATTAATGATCTCTTTTGACCACTCTCTTAAAAATCTCTTAATGACCACTTTTGTCGAGTATTTACTTCATGTAATTAGCAAATATAACTCATAATGTGATTTGGATTGATCCAAAAAATTTGCCAGATCTGCAGCATAATGACATAATTTTAATTAGATTTTTCATTTGTTCTGCCACCAATATGACACTTATTATTATCCAAACTTACTTGAATATGTTGCATGAATATTCTTTAGCAAATTCAAACTAACTTAAGTTTCAAATGATGGAAAGCAAAAGGAACTCCACAAGCATTTGTAGCAATATCATATTTATAATTTCCTAACTAAATTAGCATAGCTCACTTTTATTTATTTTATATTTTAAATGGATCAAAAATTCCTTTAAAAATAAGCTGCCAGTTTTATTATAGACTTAAAGAGTTGTTTCATTTTAATTTTGAGATAGTATTATTCATTTGATCTGTTTTTGTTCATTTTCTATATTTCCAATAATTATTGGTTTAGTCAGATGATATCTAAGCATAAAGCAATGATAAAAACTGAGGAATCATATTTATTTTATTATAGAGTAAGATAGCTTTTCAATAGAACCAACTCTCAAACCTCCCCTTTAAATGGAACTAAAATACAAGTCTATGATTCCATTCAATTTTTTCATTAAAACTTTTTCTTTTTTCATTTCAACTTTTCCCCTAAGAAAACATAAACAATATATGTAAAGTTATACATTAAATTAACTTGTTTGAAGTGTGAATCCAGTAAGGGGCACATGCTTAGGGAACAAATGCAAACAAAGCAAAGCATATTTTTATGGAAAAATAATTCATCTTATGCTACAGGATCACTGATATCTTTTTTGAGGGTCTTCCTTTAACCTCTTCTATAGACAAAGTATTGCTTTGTTGGTCATCTAGTTACTACTGATCTCTATCAAGTAGAAAGCTCCTTTGGCTCCAGCTTTTGGTTGAATGCTCAGCTGAAGTGTTATCTCTTTCTTAGAGAATAAAGGAATGCTTTTTCTCTTACAAAGCTTTTTAAAGCTAAAAGCATAAGTAGAAACATTAATTCACAGTTATTGAATTCCTGAAAATAAAAATCTTATTAAGTTTTCCTCTTTCCTTTCCCATAAATAAACATCATTTCTCAGTTCCTTGGCAAAAGTAGGAGACTCTTCTCCAGTGAATTCTTGCCCAAGTGCCAAGCTATACTGGAATTTAGAGTTACCCTAAAATACTAATGTCTACAGGCTTATAATCCTATTTTTGAACAGAACTCTCTGGTACCAACGATTGTTTTTATTACATTGCTTAGAAATACTTCTGATCACTATATAACTTATTGTGAGCATTCATTTTAAAGATTGTACTCCCAATAAACTACCAAAAGTTCTCACAGTTTGAGTTCACCAGTTTTTTTTTTTTAATTAATTTTTTTCTTCTAGCAAATGAGTAGGAAAAGAGGGGGAAAGGCAAGAATCAAACTAAACTTAGGGAACACAATCTTTATTTCCCTTATGTCTGGCCTCCTTCCTAACACACACACTTACACACACACACATACACACATACACATACACAAACACACATATTTGAAGTATATATAAATATGTATGTATGTATGTATATATATAAAATTGTTTATATATACTTCAAAGTAGCTATATAAATATAATTAACATTATATAATATTGAATAAATAAGTATACATATATATAATATATATGTATGTATATAAAGTTTCTTTTTTTTAAGCTGCCCACATGGCCTTTTCTTTAATGGCAGGAAAAATTTGCATTGAAAAAATCCACAAATTCTAACAAATGTAATATTAACATTTTTAAGGATATTTCTAATTTCACCATGTTTCTGTTTAGTTGAATGATATCTAAGCATAAAGAAATTATTTAAAGAAATTTAATCAATTTCCAAATAAATAGATAATATGCACCTGCTATGGGTGAAATAAAGTAATTATAAATGACAAAATATTAATAAGGAAAAAAATCATCACATAGGAAAAAAAAATATGACTTCGAGGTATATGGATCTGGGTTTAAGTCTGAACTCCAAAAGGTTAGTCTATTTAGGACTCAAATTTACCAATGGCACTAAACTCTTCATGAATTTTGAACTCTATGACTATGAAAATAAGTTATAAAATACTCTGAGGCTTCTGACTCTAAAGCACTTTATAAGATAAATATAGATTGTACCGCCCTATGCCAATGACAATCCCTCTGCATCCCAGACCACCCTCTAAGATGATAACTTTCAGAGTTGTAAATATGCATTGGGAGAGGAAGTTTTATAAAAAATTTCTTATATCAATGAAATGGCAATAGTGGTTTAAAATAAAAATCATAATTCACAATAAAATAGAGCCTTACAATAAAAAAAAAAAACAGCTTATTTGGTCTGAATAATAAAGCTCCAAGGCACCTAAAATAAATATTACTGTCTTCATTTTATAAGCAAAGAAATCAAGATTTAGAAAAGCTAAGTGAACACGAACCCCCATTAAGGCATTTGTATATCTACATCCTCTAGCATTATGCACACACTAAACTAATAATAAATATTGCTGAATTGCTGAATTAACCGATTGTCACACAGCTGATACTTGTCAGATTTGGAACTTATCCTTGGATCTTCTGATTGTGAGTGGAATGCTTTTCAACACTACTGGGTTAACCTTCATATGATTTCTTTGAGAATGTCACTATAATGAACATTTCTTAATGAAGGCAACTAGATGCCATAGTGCATTAGATTTGTATTCAGTAAGACCTCTGTTTGAAAATGGCTAACTTAGTAACCACATCAGTTTTTGAAAAAGTCATTCAAACTACTTTCAGGCTGAGTTTTTGCATTTGTGAAATAGGATCTATATTAGTACCTATATTAGGAGGTTTTTTGAGATCAGTTGAGATAAGGGCTTTACAAATTTCAAGACTACATAAATGCTATTTTCTTATATATTTTCATTGCTAACTGTTCTGTGTGACTACATTGAAATTTGATTTTATTTGGTTATAATGATTATTGAATTAGCATAATAACAAATCTCCTTCCTTATTTATGTATCACAGTTTAGCACTTTATTCTGCCTTTGCTAATTGCTTCATTTTTATGTTTTTATTGCTACCTTTCTAAAAACTATAAATATCTTATGAATATTGTTTTAATATTTCTTACAAGTACCCTGTGTATGATAATCATGAGATGTTTAGTACTTTCTGAGCAGTCCCTATAATTGAATCTCCAGAGGTCTCTAAAAACCTATTCTTATTGCCTATGTTGGATACAAATTATGGGGGGTTTTCTCCCCAAGAATGTTTCAGTAATACAGCATATAAAACACCTGTTCATTTGATTGGGAGTATTACTGACCCATCTGGGTACTTCATTTTCCCTTCAAAATGTATATAAAAATAATGCATCAAGACTATTATTTAATGAAAATATAACAAAAAAGCAAGCAAATTTCTTTAAAAGATGTTGTACATTGCACTGTCTTTTAAAAGGCTAAGCTTCTCCATAAGAGTTATTGGGGTTTGATGATTAGAGAGCCATTTTGCTGTATAACTCTGGTAAAGTTACTTGTAATGTCAGTAGAGTAAGCAGCCCTCTGTGATTTAAATTCATATTCAGCCAATCATTAAACATTTATTAAGCACTAGCTATACGCCAGGCATTGTGCTAAGCAATTGGCATGAAAAGAAAGGCAAAAGGTAGTCTTTGCCCTCAACAAGCTCACAGCCAAATGGGGGAAATTATTTGTAGACAACTACATGCAAATAAGATCTAAATAGGGTAAAGAGGGAATAGTTAACAGAGAAAGGCAATAAAAGTAAGAGATTGGTAAAGGCTTGCTATAGGAAGTGGTATTTTAATTGAGATTTGAAGGAAATTTAGAAAACCAGGAAAAAGTGAGGAAGGAGAGTATTCTAGACTTGGAGGACAGCCAGAAAATGTGTATAGTCAAGAGATAGATTGTCTTGTTCAAAGAACTTCAATGTTTCTTCAGGGGAAAAATAATATTTCTGTCATAAGTATGATCATATATATCCACTGGGAGAAAATTTAAAGATTTATGAAATGAATATGGATTCTTTTGAAAAATAGAAAGATAAGAAATAAAACAAGATTAGCTACAAATGAAGAAATAAGAGGGAAAAGGTGAATTGGAACCCCCAACCTTATAGAAATATAAATTCAGAATCTTATTTATTGAAAAAAATGATAAATTTGAGTTAAAAAAAAAAACTTTGATCAAATTGATTTAAAAAGTAGAGGACAGAAAAGCAAATCACAAAATAGAATGCAAAATAGCTAATTAAAAGATTGACAGTACAACAAAACCAGAAAAAATAAAAAGAATTATTAGAACTTAATATGCAGAAGGTGGAGCCAAGTTGGTGGAGTAAAGTCAGGAAGCTACTCAAACTCTCCTAGTTTTCCCTCAAAAACCACATAAAACTAAGCCTCTGAACAGAATCTCATGGAAAGAAACTACTATCCAGCTCAAGATAAATGGAAAAAAATTCAAAAAAAGGTCAATCTCATTGGGGTGAAAAGGGTTTAGCCTAGATCAGATAGACCCTGGGAAAGTCAGTGAGAGAGTCTTAATCATAGCTAATCAGCAACTGAATCCCTTAGTCCTGGCTCAGTAGAAAAGCAGATGGGGAGGTGGAGAGGGGAGAGGAAAGGGCAGCTTCCATTTCTAGGCCAGAAGGCAAACTCTGGGAAATCAGGCTGTTTCCTGAACAGAGCAGGCAAAGCTGTGCCCTACAAACACAAGGGGTGCTGTGCTAAAAGCCAAGGCTTATAGCTGCACAGGGAGCTTGGGACAATGCCAGCTTTACCACAGGAACAGAGCTCCACCTTAAAGGTTAAAAAAAAAAAAAAAAAAAAAAAAAAAAGGAAATACCGAAAGAAAAGAAAAGGAAAGAAGAAACAGAAAAGAACCTTGACCATAGAAAGTTACTATGGTAACAGGGCAGACCAAAACACAAGCTCAGATGAGATTTCTTTTGTGGACATTCTGTTCAAATACTCATAAAAGACTTCAAAAGAGAGGTAGAAAAAAATGAGAAAAGAAATGAGAAGTATGCATGAGAGAGTCAGCAGTTTGGAAAAGGAAGGGAAAGAAATTGTCTGAAGAAAACAACTACTGAAATAGTAAAAATAAATCAAATGAAAAGAAGTGGATCAGGGGGCAGCTTCCATTTCTAGCCCACAAGGCAAACTCTGGGAAATGAGGCTGTTTCCTGAAGAGAGCAGGCAAATCTATGCCCTACAAACACAAGGGGTGCTGTGCTCAAATACTGAATGAAATGGAAAAAAGGAGATACAAAAAATAACAGGAGAAAATCACATATTAAAAAACTAGAACAGGGAAAGCTAATGACTGTGAGACAGCAAGAATCAGTCAAACAAACTAAAAAGAATGAAAAAATGGAATAAAATGTGAAATATCTCTTTGGGAAAACAGCTGACCTGGAAAATAGATCCAGAAGAGACAATTTTGACATTATTGGCCTACCTGAACCCATGACCTAAAAAAGGACTGGATACCATTCTATAAGAAGTCATTAAGCAAAACTTATTCTAGAAACAGAGGGGGAATACTCATTGAAAGAATCTATCATTCACTTTTGAAAAGAGATCCCATAAGAAAATCCCAAGGAACACTGTTGTGAAACTCCAGAACTATAATCTCAAGGAAAAAAATACTCCAAACTGTCAGAAAAAAACAATTCAAATATCAAAGAGCAACAGTCAGAATTACTCAGGATCTGGCAGCATCTACAATAAAGAATCAGAGGGCCTGGGACACCATATTCTAGAAGGCAAAGGGGTTAAAACCAAGAATTAATTACCCAACTAAACTCAGCATTATCTTTCGGGGAGGTTGATGGGGCTACAATGACACAAATATAGCACTGAAACAAGGAATGGCAAAAACAGAGAAAGAAAATTATAGACCAATCTCCCTAATGAATATTGATGCAAAAATTTTAAATAAAATATTAGCAAACAGATTTACAGCAAATTATCAATAGGATAATACATTATGAGCAAGTAGGATTTATACCAGAATGCAGGACTGGTTCAATGTCAGGAATACTATTACCATAATTGACCATATCAATAACATAAACTACAGATAAGAGTTGCAAAAAAACTTTTGACAAAATACAGCACACATTCCTATTAAAAACATTATTTAGCATAAAGATAAAGGGAGCTTTCCTTAAAATAATAAGCAGAATCTATCAAAAAACCTATAGAAAGCATTATTTATAATGGAAAGAAATTGGACACATTCCCAATAAGATCAGAAGTGAAACAAGGATACCTATTATAATTAATATTATTCAACATTATACTAGAAAATTGTTGTCTTTAGCGATAAGGAAAGAAAAAGAAATGAAAGGAATTAGAATAAGCAAAGAGGAAATAAAACTATCACTTTTTGCAGATGATAAGATGATATACTTAGAGAATCCTAGAAAAATCATCCAAAAACCCACTGGAAACAATTCATAGCTTTAGCAAAGTTTCAGGATATAAAATAAACCCACACATATCATCAGCATTTCCATATATTACTGACAAAGCCTATCAGCAAGAGATAGAAAGAGAAGTTCCATTTAAAATTACTGTAGATGAAATAATATACTTGAGAGTCTACTTATCAAGATAAACCCAGGAACTATATGAACACAATTAAAAAACACTTCCAACACAAATAAAATCAGATCTAAACAATTGGAAAAATATCAATAATTCAGAGCTAGGCCAAGCTAATATAATAAAAATGACAATTCTGCCTAAATTAGACTATTTGTTCTATGAGATAACAATCAAACTGCCAAAATGTTATTCTATAGAACTAAAAAACAAATAATAAAATTCATCTGGAAGAACAAAAAGTCAAGAATATCAAGGGAAGGGGCAGCTAGATGGCACAGTAGAAAGAGTGCTGGCCCTGAAGTCAGGAGGACCTGAGTTCAAATCCAGCCTCAGACACTTAATGCTTCCTAACTGTATGATCCTGGGAAGTCACTTAATCCCAATTGCCTTAATAAAAAAAATGAATAAATAAATAAAAATCAAGGAAATTAATGAAAAAAATTACAAAGAATGGTGGCTTAGCAGTACCAAACACAAAACTACATTATAAAGCAGCAGTCATCAAAACTATTTGGTACTAAGAAATAAAATGATGGATCAATGGAATAGATTAGATAGACAATAATCAAATTAGATGCACAATAATCAGTCTATAGTGATCTAGTACTTGATAAATCCCCAAATTCCAACTTCTGGAATAAGAACATTTGACAAAAATTGCTTGGAAAACTGTATTTGTATAGTATTGATAGCTATTGTTCTTCAAAACTTTGATAGATTTCTCCCATGATTCTGTGAAGTGCAAGAGTTTCTTTCTCCCTGCCCATCCTTTGAATAGTTCCTTTACAATTAGTTCTATTTATTTTCCAATGTCAGTAGTTTACGTATTTTAAGTTCTTTTTCTATGTCTTTTGTATTCTAAATTTTATTACATAAAACTTTGCAACATAAGTTTTTTTTTTAATTGTAGTAAGTTTATTTTTAATATGTAATGGGCTGAAACTGAGCAGATGCACTTGGACAGCCAAGCACTTAAGGCTAATTACTTATTGGACAATACTCTATTAGCATATGCTTGGAAAATGGCCCGCCTCACTATCCTGTGCTGGCTTGATCTGTTGGTGTATAGAGAGAATTGTAAGAGAGGATTAGAGGGTGGAGTAAGACAAGAAAGAGTCACTTTTGGCTGCCAAGAGAGGAAGAAGAGAGGTGGAGATTCCTGTATCCATTCCTCTCACTTTGACAAAGAATAAAGACCAGAGACTTTTGCTTATCCTGAGCCTGGCTGATTTTAAAGTATCCAGGTGCTGATTCTAAAGTATCCAGGATGCTAACTCGGTCTTCACATTAATACGCATTGCTTTATGAATCATGTTGGAAGAGAAAAATCAGAGCAAAAGAGAAAAACCATAGGAGAGAAAAAAAAATTAAAAAAAGAATCACATTGCATAATTCTTTCTGGATGCATATGGCATTTTTTTTGTCCAAAGTCTATTGAAATTGCTTTGGATCATTGAACCACTGAGAAGAACCAACCCATTCATAGGTGATCATTGAACATTCTTGAATGTTCAAGTACTATACAAATTATTTTCAATAACTGAGAAAGCAAAAAATCTATTAGAATTCTATATGAGACAAGTGTATTCCTAATTACCAAACCCAGCAAAGATAAAGCATGGAAGGAAAATTCAATTAATATCATTAATGAATATTATGCATAATTTAATAAAATATTGGTAAACTAGAGAAATTAAACCAAGAAATCATTCAGCATGATTAATTTAGAGCAGTGATAGAGATTAATATATTATTAATAAATAATTGTTAATTTGTGTTCACCTTTTTTCATTTATGTGAAACTCAACTCCTGAAAAGATCAATCAATCTCTGTAAGATATGGTTGAGTGATGAGATTTACTCCAAGACCTCAAGGCACATTGTTAATGAGCAGTACCCTATCCAACTGGGAGACCTAAATTCTTTTTAGATTATAAACAAAATTCAGTCTGGACAAATTTTTCCTTAGGGAGCCATCCATCCTAGACCCTCACCAGATCTTGAAGGAGAAAATTGGCCAAAGATGTCCAGATGGAAATGGTTTCCTCTTTCCAAATGCCTTGAGGATGCTGAATTTTGTAATTAAACCACATTCTCCAAAGGAAAAGCTGAAGATATTTAACCCACCTCCTCACTAAATGTCTATCAGTCAAATTTGATTTGTAAGTGTCAAGAGAGTTTTGTTTTAAAAGATATTTAAGACATTTTAAGGTTTTCCTTGGGGTCTTTGGCTATCAAAAAAAACCAGTGCCCACTAATTTATTTATTGTTGGCTAAACTAATTAATAAATTACTTATTAATTATCCAGGAACTTTGTCTCTTGGGGCTTTTATTCATCACATCACAAAATATGATTCAATATTAAGAAAACACTCAATGTTATTTAAACATATTGAAAACAAAAGAGTAGAAAATCACATCATTATTTCTATCAATGAAAAAAAAACTTTGAAAAGGTACAATATTAATTAATTCAGTATTCATTCATATCTCCAAAATACAGCTTTGGGAGAAAGTATAGAAAGGAAGATCTTTCTATAATATCTCATACACATACGTATGTGTGTGTGTGTGTGTGTGTGTCTCACAAAAAACTCATTATATGCAATGGGAATACACTAGAATCTTTTCTAATAAATACTGGAAATGAACAAGGATGCCCCACTCTCCCTACTATTAATTTTCCAACTACTTTTCAATGAACTGAGGCAATTAATAGCTTCAACAAAGTTCCAAGCTACAAAATAAAACTTTTAACAATGTTACTTTATTTTTAAAAATATAAAATTTCAAAAGATTAATAGAAAAGAAAATTCTATTCCAAGTAATTACATAATGCATAAAATATGTGGGATCAAACTACCAATATTTGAATAGATTCAATTACAAATTACTTTTTAAAGTAATAAAGAACAACTTAAATGGAAGCAGGAATGTTCAATTGTTTTTTCATTCTCAAAGAGAAGCAGTGACATGAGAATAATGTTTTACTTGCTTGTGAATTGGATTTGAGTGAGTCATTAGCTTTGTTCTCTTCTCCAGAATCATCAGTCTTGTGGCAATCAACATGACTGACAATAGTCCAGAATTCAGAAGGTGAGCCTGACCTTCCTAATTAAAATTTTTCTCAAGCCTAAATTTTTCTGAGGTTATACCCATCTAATGAGACAAAAAAAAAAAAATGGCCCAATTTATCATGCCAAAGATATTAATCTAGGAATGGAAGACCCTAAATTGAAAAAAAAAATGCTATTTACACTTATTCTAAACAATCAAAACTTAAACTTAAACAAAAAGCCACAAAACTTGGGCTAGGCCTGTTATTCAGAATATTAAGTGCATTTGTCAGAAACAAGCTAATATAGTAAAAGCAGCAATCATCCCAAAGTGAATTTATAACTTCAATTTTATACCAATAAAATTATCAAAGACATGGTTTAAGGAACTCAAAAAAAATAACAAAATTCACTTAGAAATATAAAAATTCTAGACTACTTAGAAAAATAATGAAAAAAATTTAGGGACAAAAAAGGAATATCATTTCTTCTATTATGTCATTATAAAGCACCAGTTATCAAAGTTATCTGACACTGGTTTAAAAGAAAGGTAGAGAACAACAGAAATTATAATAGAGTCAGAAATAATGGAATTAAACTCAGTGTTTAATAAATTAGAAAACATACATTTTATAAGATAAAACATAAAAAGTTTTATCAATTTTACCAAATAAAAATTGATAAAAACTGGAAAATCACCATTTAGAAATTTGGCTTAGTCTTACACTTTATATGATATTCTATATTATGTGTGACTTTAATATTAAAGATTATTTTAAAAAAAGAAATGGAAAACTATCATAAAACTTTTACACTAATAACTAAAATTATAGTCTCAAAGCAAGAGTTCTAGGCAATTATTAAATTTATGATTTCATTTTATTTACATCATAACATGATTACATTAAATTTCCACATACAAGATATGAAAAGGTGAAAGGTTTCCTGCACTATATTCCTAGATAAGGTCCAAATGTATACATGATTTTGATATAAAGAATGATATCATAAGCAAATTAGGGAAAGATGGGGAGTTACCCATCAGATCTATGGATAATGGAAGAGTTTAAGATCACACAAAATACAATGAGATAAAATGAATAATTTTATTACATGAAGTTAAAAAGTCTTTGCACAAAAAGTCTCATTTGTAAAATGCATAAACTGCTGAGTCAAATTGATTTTTAAAAAAAGGCATTTCCCAGTTGATAAATGGTGAAAGAATATGAACAGGTAGTTTTCTGAAGAAAAAAAATCTAAGTTAACAATAGGCATCTGAAAAAATGGTCTGTCACTAATTACTAGAAAACAACAAATTAAAATAATTCTGAGTTTCTACGCAAGGCAAGAGAGTGAATAAAGGTGCAATGAATAGAGTTCTGGGCCTGAAGTCAGGAAGATTCACCTTACTGAGTTCAAATTCAGCTTCAGAAACTTGCTAAGTGTATAATCTTGAGCAAGTTGTTTAATTCTATTTTTCTCAATTTCCTCATCTATAAGATGAGCTAGAGAAGGAAATGGCAAGCCACTTCACTATCTTTGCCAAGAATATTAAAAGAGTGTCTCGAAGAGAGGAAGATGACCAAAAAATGACTGAATGGGAGGTTCTACCTCACGCCTATCAGATTGGTTACCATAACAGAAAAAGAAAAGAACTAATTCTGGAGGGGATGTGTAATGTTCTTCTCTAAAATATATTCATTCTCTGGGAGCAGGTTTCTTGGGGGACTTCTGAGAGCAGTCTTAGTTTCAGTTCTGAGTAATAATCATCTCAAATGAAGCCAGGAGTTAAAAGTTTAATCCTTTATTGTCTCTTCCAAAATAGCCTAGTGAGTTTTCTTAGAGGCCTATCTCTCTCCTTGATTACAAGAGCTCTTGCCACTAGTCTTTTGCCTCTGCCAGCTTCAGCCTCTCACTCTCTCTCTCTCCGAATCCTGGCTTCTCAGTCTCCCAGAGTGTTCCCAGTGGGGTTGTCCTTTTATATGCTCTTTTAAAGATGTGAACTCAAAAGTTGACTCCTCCTCTGAGAAGGGAATTGTGGGCTTCTGACTTGTGAATCTCCTAGACTCCTCTCTGACTTGTGAATCTTGTAGAACTCCAATGAGTACTAAAAACATTAGTGAGCTAGAGAACTGTTAAGTACCATGCTAAATTAGATAACTGACTCAGAAACTTGTAAGAATTCTAACAGTAATACTAAGTATTGTTAATGAACTTTTAAAAAGTTCTGATCATTCTAGAGAACAATTTTTAACTAGGGTCGAAGGCTGATAAAACTGTGTATATTATCTTTGATCCAGCAGTGTTAATACTGGGCTTATATCCCAAAGAGATCTTAAAGAAGGGAAAGGGACCCACATTTGCAAAAATGTTTGTGGCAGCCTTTTTTGTAGTGGCTAGAAACTGGAAATTGAATGGATGCCCATCAGTTGGAGAATGGATGAGTAAATTGTGGTATATGTATGTTATGAAATATTACTGTTCTGTAGGAATGATCAGCAGGATGAATACAGAAAGGCCTGGAGACTTACATGAGCTGATGCTAAGTGAAATGAGCAGAACCAGGAGATCATTATACACTTCAACAACAATACTATATGATGATCAATTCTGATGGATGTGGCTCTCTTCAACAATCAGATAACCAAATCAGTTCCAATTGTTCAGTAATGAAAAAAACCAACTATACCCAGCAAAAGAACACTGGAAAATGAGAGTGAATCACAACATAGCATTTCCACTCCTTCTGTTATTGTCCGCTTGCATTTTTGTTTTCCTTCTCAAGTTATTTTTACCTTATTTCTAAATCCGATTTTTCTTGTGCAGCAAGATAACTGTATAAATATGTATACATATATTGTATTTAATGTATACTTTAATACATTAAATGTGTATTGGTCTACCTGCCATCTAGGGGAGGGGGTGGGGGAAAGGAAGGGGAAAATTGGAACAGAAGGTTTTGCGAGGATTAATGCTGAAAAATTACCCATGCATATGTCTTGTAAATAAAAAGCTAAAAGTAAAAATAAATACAAATAAAAAAAACTGTATACTAGATTTATATCCCAAAGAGTTAAAAAAAAATTTTTTATAGCATCTCTTTTTGTAATGGGAAAGAATTAGAAATCGGGGGAATGACCATCAAGTGGGGAATGGATAAACAAGATATGATATATGATTTTATGGAATGACAACCTAGGAAGTCTAGTGGCAAGTGAAGTGAGCAGAACCAGAATATTGTACAAAGTAAAAGCAATATTTTTAGTGATCAACTGGGAAAGACTTAGCTATTCTGATTATTACAAAGATGCAAAAAAATTCCAAAGGACTTGTGCTATCTTATCCCAGAGAGAGAACTGATGAACCCTGAGTACAAATTGAAAAATATCTTCCCTTTATGTTTTCATTTTATTGTGTTTGTGCAAAACAGCTTCAATCTTTCTCTAATACATTAAAAAGGTAAGCAGTACGACCCCCATTTTATATGTGAAGTCATACAAAATATTTCTATATTAGCCATTTTGCCTGTAATTCTTGATTTGAGACTATAATTTTAGCTATTAGTGTAAAAGTTATATAATAGTTTTCCTTTTCTTTTTAAAATAATCCTTAATATTAAAGTCACACATAATGTAGAATATCATATAAGGTATAGGTCTAAGCCAAATTTCTAAATGGTGGCTTTCCAGTTTTTAGCAAGTTTTATCAAATAAAAAATGTTGTCTTATAAAATGTGTGTTTTCTAATTTATTAAACAATGAATTGAATACCATTGTTTCTGATTCTGTCTTGTAATTTAAATATTCAAAATATTATCAACAAAACGTATTTTTAAAAAGAAAGGAAAAATGGGAACTGAGATTTTCCTTTGTTTTCTGTTTTCCTAAACTGACTCCAAACTGCTAATGTTTTTCTTCTAATCAAGATCAGGGACTACATTCATTACCATGGCAACCAGCAGCTTTCCTGTCTTTTCTAATGGAGAATTACCTTTTACAATCTTTCTACTTCTGACCTGAGAGTTTTAATACAATTCCATTCTGGATTACTTAATTAGCTTAATCTACTTCTTGTTTAGATTGTTTGTTTAAGAAAACATTACTTTATCTTCTCTGAGTCAAAATCTCATTTATAAAATTGTATTGTTGTTAGTTGATTTAGTCATGTTTGACTCTTTGTGAGCAAATTTGGGGTTTTCTTGGCAAAATTCATAACAGAGACAATATGTTTTTCAATTCCAAAAATCTGATTAGTTACAATTATTTCCTACATTGAAATTTCAAGTAATATTGCATTTTCATTTTACAGCTTTAAAATTTTTGTGTCATTATCCCATAACATATAGTGATAACTAGTTATGCTGAGGAGTTATCTATGTGTTACATACACTCACTATGTGTTCTTCTGGGCCTTCTTTCCACAAGTCTCTGGATGTATTTGGCCAACAAAATGGCTTCTTGGTTGTTTGAAAATTCAGACTGCCTAACTTGAATTGAATGCTGATCTAATGGATAGAAATTTAATTTCTGCCTCTTTTTTTGCTGTTTCCTAATAATCAAAATTACATAGGTTCTAAAAAGTTACAAATGCAATTTTCATATAAAACTAGCTTTTTAGCAATGTAGTAAGTACTACCACTACCCTGACTAATAATAGAAAGTCCAGATATCTAAATTAAATCAGTCAGTCAATGATTCTGGGAGGATGGAGGAATAAGGCAGGAATTATCTCTCTCTCCCAAATTCCCCCACAATTTAAAATAGAACCACAAAATGAATTTTTGTAAAGGACAGGAACTCAGTATGATTGATTTAATCCTAAAAACAAGGTATTAACTCAGTGGAATTGATAAGACAATGATTATCTAGTTTAGCATGTGAGTTCTCTAGTTCAGTATGATTGTTTTAATCTTACAACAAATAATGGTTCCCTAGTGATATAATAAATGGTTTATACTCAATACACTGTAATGATGTAATTGTAATAGAATATATAAACTGGGATAAACTCAGCCAAAGGCAGACTTCAAGATAGAGACTGTCCTGGTGGCTCTCCTGGCCCCTGCACTGAAACCAAGACCCAATTCCGAAAGCCAGGCAAAAAAAAGGTAGCCAGGCCCCAGGCAAAAGAGACAGACTGTGAAGGAGATAATAAAGACTTTGGACTTTATCCCTGACTATTCTCCTGGTAATTACTCTGCTAAAATGAAGGCTGGTCTCAAGAACTTCATAAAGCTAACCAGAACATTACAAATTTTGAATGGAAAAAATAAAAGTCAGGGTAAAGCAGCTTTCTCACTTCAAACATCTTAGGAGGACATTAGGAAAGACCTGACCTCTTGGGGTAGTGTCCTGATTGAAGTACCTCTGAACAAATACCTTTCAACTAAACAAATAACAAACCCCACAGGTAAATTTCAGGAACTTTTGTCCACAAACAAAGTAGGGGTTGGAAAGTTGATAAGGGGATGATTGTAGGACCCTCCACTGGCTCCAGAATCAGGGCCCAGATGTACTAACCAAATAGCATTTTAGAATGTGGCTGTGGGTAAGAAGGATTGAACATATGCTGGTGAGTAAAATCACAGAGGAACAGCAAGGACCCTGTTGGCAGGAGTCACTTGAAGGAGATTGAAGTAATTGGTTCTGGTTTCAGAACAGAGGATTGATTGAGCTGAAAACTGCAATAGAAAGAGGAATCACAGAAAATAAGCGCATTCTCAGTGGCAATGCTGATGGAGGCTTTAGTCTTGGCTCAGGGACAGAGATTAATATCAGGCCCCCAAATAGAGCTTAATAAACAATAACATGAAAAACCTGAAGTGTCAGATATATCCCATACATATTGGAATATTGACCCAAAACCAATATAAGGCTAACAAATAAGAAATAAGCTTCTAAATAAAAGTAAGCAACAGAGAAAGAATCCAACTAAAGACAGCAACTATGGTCATGGTGAAGATCTGGTTTTATGTACATACCCTTTGATCCAGCAGTGTTACTACTGGGCTTATATCCTAAAGAGATCACAAAGAAGGGAAAGGGATCTGTATGTGCATGAATGTTTGTGGCGGCCCTCTTTGTAGTGGGCAGAAACTGGAAACTGAGTGGATGCCCATCAATTGGAGAATGGCTAAATAAATTGTGGTATATGAATATTATGGAATATTATTGTTCGATAAGAAATGACCAACAGGATGATTTCAGAAGGCCTGGGGAGACTTACATAAACTGATGCTGAGTGAAATAAGCAGGACCAGGAGATCATTATATACTTCAACAACACTATATGATGACCAATTCTGATGGACCTGGCCATCCTCAGCAATGAGATGAACCAAATCAGTTCCAATGGAGCAGTAATGAACTGAACTAGCTACACCCAGCAAAAGAACTCTGGGAGATGACTAAGAGCCATTACATTGAATTCCCAATCCCTATATTCATGCCCACCTGCATTTTTGATTTCCTTCACAGGCTAATTGTACAATATTTCAGAGTCCAATTCTTTTTGTACAGCAAAATAACGGTTTGGTCAAGTATACTTATTGTGTATCTAATTTATATTTTAATATATTTAGCACCTACTGGTTATCCTGTCATCTGGGGGAGGAGTGGGGGGAAGGAGGAGAAAAATTGGAACAAGAGGTTTGGCAATTGTCAATACTGTAAAGTTACCCATACATATAACCTATAAATAAAAGGCTATTAAAAAAAAAAAAAGATCTGGGTTCAAACTCAGAACAAAAAAGTGAAGTTAAAATAATTAATTCTATATCAAGAAAAAAAAAAAGTAAAATGATGAAAGGGCCAAAAAGAATTATTGATCGAATTTGAAAAGAACTTTAAAATCAACTACAAGAGGTAGAGGAAAAATCAGAGGGAAAATGAGTGGGAAAGAAATATTATGGGAAGAAAATTATGGGAAAAAAAACAAATATCTTAAAAATTAGAATTATGTAAATGGAAGCTAATGATTTCATAAGACACCGAGAAATAATCAAATAAAATCAAAAGAATGAAAAAATAGAATAGAATGTGAAACATCTCATTAGAATAACAACTGATATGAAAGACAGATTAAAATGAGACAATATAAAAATTGTTGTACTGCCTGAAATTTATGACCAAAATTATAATCTAGATACTATACTTCAGGAAATTATTAAGGAAATTTGCCCTGAGGTTTTAGAACAAGAGGTTAAAATAGACATTGAAAAAATTAACTGTTCACTACCTGAAATAGATTCCAATATGCAGCTAAATTTTGAAGCTTCTAGGTCAAGAAGAAAATATTAAAAACTAGTAGGGGAAAAACACAGAATAACACAAGATTTAGTAAGTTCAGTGTTAAAGAAAATAAAAACAAAGAAAGAGCATGAAACATGACAATCCAAAGAGCAAAAGAATTAGGCCTCAACAAAGCTGAGTGTAATCTTGTATGAGGAAAAATAGATATTTAATGAATAAAAGGACTTTCAGATATTTGTGAGAAAAAGACCAGGATTGAATGGAAAATTTGACCTACATGTATCAGGAGAAACATAAGGTAAACATAAAATATCAACAAAAAGGGATTCAAAAGGTAAAGCTATTAACTTCTTATATGGGGAAGCATTATCTATAATTCATAAGAATGTTATCATTTCTAGGATAGTTTCAAAGAGAATACATAGATAGGAGGCTTGATATTGAGTTAAATTAAAAAAAAAATTATGTAGGGAAAGATAAAATGGAGCAATTATCTTATACAAACTGCTACAGTGATGGCCAGGAGGGTGAAGACAGATGATAGAACTAGAACTTTATTCTCATCAAAATTTGGTTAAAGAGAGAATAACATATTTATCTAAAATGTTTTAAATGTCTTCTTAACTTTACAAATAAATAGGAGAGGATAAGATAAAGAAGGGTAAGTAAATTATAGACTAGGAGGGGAAGTGGAGGGGTAAAAGGAGGGATTCTTAAAAGAAGATAAATAGGAAAACAACGTTATGATAAAAGATACCACAGATAATAAAATAATATCAATACTAAAACTATACCAAATATTATAGCACTCACATTTTTAAAGGAAAAAAAGCTAAGTGAATTACAGGTAAAAATGGATAGTGAAACTATAATAGTAGGGGACTTCAACCTTCTCTTCTCAGAAATCTATTATATGTATATATAAAATGTAACCAAAAAAATAAATAAGAAAAAAGTTAAGGAGATGAGTAGAATCTTAGCCAACCTAGATATGACAGATATCAAGAGAAATGAATGAGAATAAAAAGAAATATACCCTTTTCTCAGCAATAGATGCTACCTTTACAAAAATTAAGTATATTTTAGGGCATAAAAACTTTATACTTAAATGAAAAAGCATAAATATTAAATTAATTCATTTCAGATCATATTACAATAAAATTATTACTTAATAAGGGACCATGGAAACAGATTTAAAAATTAATTGGAGATCAAATAACCTAATCCTAAAGAATAACTAGATTAAAGAACAAGTTGAAAGATACAATAAATAATTTTATTAAAGAGAATAACAAGGAGACAACATAAAAATCTGTAAGATACAGCAAAAGCAATAAACAGAGGAAACTTTATATTTCTAAATGATTACATTAATAAAACAGAGAAAGATCAGACCGATGAATTGGGTATGCAATTTTCAAAAATAAAAAAGAACAAATTAAAATATTCAAATAAACATCAAATCGAAAGTTTTGAAAATTAAAGGTGAGATTAATAAAACTGAATTTAAGAAAATATCACAATGAATAAATAAAACTAGAACTTGATTTTATTTTTAAAAATAGACAATACTGGTCAATATGATTAAGAAAGAGAAAAAAGCCAAATTGTTAGAATTATTAGAATTGGAAAATGAAAAGGCTGAGTGTACCACTAATGAAGATGAAATCAGAAAAGTTATTAGGAATTAATTTGCTCAATTATATGCCAATAAGTTTAACAATTTAAGTGAAATGAAAGAATATTTACACAATGTAAATTAAAATGGAAAAATATTTACAAAAATATAAATTGCCTAGATTAACAGAAGAGGAAATAAAATATCTAAATAATATCTAAAAAACTTAATTTAGAAAAAAAAAGTAGTTAAACAGGCAGCAAATGAACTTCCTAATTAAAAAAAAAAATCAGGATGATAGGGATTTATAATTGAATTTTACCAAACATTATTCCAATATATGTTTATCCTTATTATTATATAAATTTATTTTAATATCATCATATATTGTTCCAATATAAACTTATTCCAAACTTATTTTATAAATTTATTCCAACATTAAATAAATTATTTGGAATAACAGTCAAAGAAGAAATCTTACCAAATACTTTTTATCAAACAAACATGGTGGTGATTCCTAATCCAGGAAGAGCAAAAATTAGAGAAAGAATATTAAGTACCAAAGTTGAAACAAAGGCTTTTTCAGGGATCAGCGTTGAAAAATTACCCATGCATATGTTTTGTATATAAAAAGCTATAATAAAAAAAAAGCCTCTTATGCTTCTTTTGTAAGCTGGCATGTTGAGTTTCAAGCAGTGTCTCTGTCATATGTCAAATATCATATAATGGTTGCAATTGATAGGTAGTTAAGCCTACACTGGACGCATCCATTGGATATCTCCTATCAATTTCTGAAAGTCATTTAACGTGTTCAACTTCTCTGTTCTTAAAGAAAGTTTTTGTACTGTAAGCACCTTAGGATATACTTCATATCCTAAATATTGAAAAGGAACATGTCTCTGAATTTTTTTCAGAAATATTTGCAATTTGTAGTTCCTTAGTGTTTCTATGTTCTTTTGTAGACATGCTTCAAACATTTGCTCCTCAGGTGCACACCCAAAGATATCATCCAATTGCTTTTCTTACTGGAGTAAGAGCAGTAGCAACATACATTTGACACATAGTAGGGCTATTTTTCATTCCCTGTGGCAAAACTGTCCATTCATATCTTTTATAAGGCTCAGCTAAATTAATGCTGGGTACTGAAAACACAAGTCTTTTCATGTCCTCCTTATCTAGCAGGATAGAATAGAAACAATCTTTAATGTCTATAATCCAAAGAAGCCATTCTCTAGGCAATTGAGTAGGAGATGGAAGTCCAGGCTGCAGAGTTCCCATAGTTTCCATCTATTCATTTACTTTTCTTAAATCCATGAACATACTCCATTTTCTAGATTTCTTTTTCACAATAAATACAGGGAAAGTCCAAGGACTTAGAGAAGGTTGTAAGTGTCCTTAGTCAAGTTGCTCCTGTACTATATCTAATAAGGCCTGAATTTTTTCACTAGTTAAGGGCCATTCTTCTACCCACACTGGTGTATAAATTCTCCATTGAATGAGAACAAGTGAGAGTGCAGACAGGCCTTCAACAGCAGCCCTGCCTAAACAGCCGAAATACTCAATTGTAATACTATTGTAAGATGTCTCTTCCCCAAAGATTGATGGGGATTTTTTTTAGCTACAAAAGGAGTAAAAACTTCTGTTTCATCTTCAAATATCCATCTCAAAGGTGTAGCACTAATTTCAGCTGCTATTGATCCTCCTGTACTAGACAAATAGGTATCTGTCTTAATCTTTGGCCAGTGACTGAGCCAGTTGACACCTCTAAAGACTATACGATCTGCACTCGTGTCTACTAACCCTGTCAATGGTATGCCATTTATATAGACGAGAGTATAGGATGGTTAGCTGTAACAGCTACAGTCCAGAATATTCCTGGATTCTGTTGTTGGGAGTCAAAATCTGGGTAAATATCACCAAATTGCTTATCAGGAGTGTGTATCCGTAAATCTGATGCTGATACTTCTCCTGGGTGATGTCACAAGTTGTCTATTTGTAAAGTTGTCTACTTGTATTAATGACTGGGATATTAGTTACACATTCCCCAATTTCCCAAATCAATGTTTTGTAAGCACTCTCAGGACATGAAATGGCTAAGCCTACTATGCCTGGAAGCAAAAGATCCATAGACTAGATAGGGATAGATTTCACCTCTTCTGGAGATATCTCAATAGTCCCAGCTGCATACAATTCTATTCTCCCCAATTGTAATCCCTTTCTCCCATCAGATGGCTTCTCAGCTAATTGTTCATGTCATAGTACTGAACAAATAGAAACTCTCTGGGTGTAACATCAGCTGTCATCATCTCCAAGTATTTTTAACTGGGGCCCTGGAGCTGGGCCCTGCCTCTTGTTTCCCTGAGTCTATCTACATTCTGATGTCCATTGGGGCCCCAGAACTGGGTCTTGCTTTTCATTTCCCTAAATCAATCTACATTCTGAGGCCCAACGGAAGCCTCTGTTGCATTTTGGACATGGGGTTTTGGATCTTGTTCTTTACCCTGTCCTCTCACTCTATCTCTATGCCAACATTAAGCTTTCAGATGCCCTACTTTACCACAATGAAAGCATTGACAAGTCTCTCTGAAAGTCCCTTGCAAAAGGGATCCTGTCTTCCCATGTTCCAGTCTTGAAAAGGCTGCATCATAGCTTGGGTATAAAAAGTATTTGTGCCCACTGTGGCACAGCGTCTTATGATCTCCTCTGAAGGAGCATCTTTGTGTAGTCCTAGTCTAATTCTTCTACAAATTTCATTAGCATTTTCTTTAGCAAATTGTCTTATCATAACTTCTCTTGCTACATTTTCACCAAGTTTTTTTGACAGCTATCTGCAGATGTCCCACGAAATCAGCAAAAGGTTCATTTGGACTATGCACTATTTTCATGAAGGCTTCCCCTCTATCTTGTCTTCCTGGGAGGGTGCCCCATCCTTTGATAGCAGCAGCAGCAATTTGTTCATATGCTGTCTAAGGGTAATTAATCTGCGCTAAAGTGTCTGCATAATGACCTATACCTGTTAATTGGTCAGAGGTGACTGGTATATTAACTCCAGGTTGCCCATTTCATTGGGTTTGTCACAAGTTTTGTCCAGGTTCCAAACATGTCCTCGCTATAGATTTCCGATCACGCGTGGTTAAAATTTCTAGATTAAACAGAGTATATTTTCTTTTTTCTTGACCTGAAGAGTGAAACTCTTCAATCACAGGGTATGTTTCTATTTTTAAATCAGATATATCATGTCTTTCATTTTTAGCTTTAATTACTGCCTTTTGTAATAGAGTCATAGGGGGTGAACCAAGCTGCTGCTTGGGTGATGCTGATTGAGAAGCACCACCTTAATTTCATTATCACTGTACTTAACCCCTTTCTTGTCCAATTCTTCATGTTTTTCAGCTGTTTTTTCAGTACCATCCCCCTCCTGCTCTTTCTTCTTTGTCCTTATTTTAAAATTTATGTAATTCCTTATAGCCAATTGTATTATGTTGTATATATAGAATGTTTCCTTAGGAATTGAATCAGGACCATTATCATTGTAATATTCAATTAGTTGTTTTCCCAATAGTTTCCACTTATCTGGCTCTAATTTTTCTTCCTTAGAGAACCAAGGAGACATTATTTTAATGTATCTAAGAGTCCAATGCTCTGCTCCCAAGTTACAATCAAACCTTATCACTTTATTAGCCTAACTATGTTTTCTACACACTTCCCTTGGGGTAGAAAAAGCTCTTTTCTTAGTATTTGCCCCCATTTTAGTTGAAAACGAAACTGACTGATTGTTATGGGCCAGAATTTGAAACAGGATGCTTCATCACTGGAATTGATAGAAACAATGCTTATGTACTTGGTTCACACCTTTGGAATTCACACCTTTGGAGAGTCCACACATTAACTCACACATTAGAGTTCATATCTCTCACACCTTTGGAGTTTACACCTTTAAAAGATCATATATAAGGAGCTCCCACAAGCCAACTAGAGACTTCGGGAGATTCACAAGTCAGGATTCAGTGGAGGAGATTCACAAGTCACAGCTCCCACAAGCCCACTCTCTTGGAGGAGGAGTCAGATCCATTCAATATTCCACCATTATGCTGGCTGGAGGCTTTGGATTTAGAGGGAGCTAGAGGCTGAAGTTGGCAGAAGCAAAAGACAAGTGGCAAGAGCTCTCAGAACCAAGGAAAGAGATAGGCCAAGAAAACTAACTGGGCTATTTTGGAAGAGAAAATGAAGGATTGGACTTTAACAGCTGGCTGCATTTGAGTTGATTATTACACTGAACTGAAACTAAGGTTGCTTCCAGAAGCTCCCCAAGAAACCTGCTCCTAGAGAACATTATAATTTAGAGAAGAGATCACTACAACTAGTTTACTCACCCTATTTCCTGGTCACAGGGACTTCACCACTGAACTTATGATCTCTTCAGTTGAGCTGCTGAGTGTAGGTCCTCACATCCATATTTGGACTTCAAAATGTAATGTTCAGGCTAGCTTTCTGGAGGATCTTGGGATCAGCCTTGGTCTTAGTGGAAGAGTGAAGGAAGCAGGAGAGCCACCTGAAGGATGGTAAAAAATAGAATCTCTCATTTCCAGTCCTCAGCCATTTTATATACCTTAGTGCAATTACATCAATGCAGCATACTGAATATGTGTGAACTATAGAACCATTATATCACCATATTAAGTAATAAATATATATATGAACTAAAGAAGCATCATCTCATCAATTCTACTGAGTTAACACCTTGTTTCAAGTACACTTCCCAAGAGTTTTTGTCCTCTATATTTCCCCATTCTTCTTCTAGCTCCCTTTTAAGAAGCTTTTAAATTTCTTTTAGGAGAGCCTGGTGAGGTGGGGACCAGTTATTTTCCTCTTTGGAACTTCATCTAGAGACAATCTGCTTTTAGTCTCCCCAGGGTTTGAAATCTATTCTCTTTCACTATAGAAGCTATCTATAGTTAGAGCTCGCTTTGCCGTTTTACTCATTAAAAACAAAATGTTGATTCTGCTTTTGGGGCAATGAAGGCATTCCATGCTTCCTCAACAGACATCAGGAAGTGGCAGCAAAGCAGCAACAGTTCTGCTGGGATAGCATTTAGTCATTCCCGGTGCTGTGTGGGTGTGTCCAGGTCATGTGAGTATACCCTGTGCTTTGGGGTACACTCTTTATCCACTGCATTTGTGCTGGAAGTTTTATAACTTCTCCACTGATCTACTGGCTTGCAACTAGAGCAGAGTAGCCAACACTGTGATAGAATCCTCCCCACAGATTCTCTCCTGGGAAGACCACAGCTTGCCTCAGAACTGCTCAGCATTTGCTGGCCTCTGCCTGCCTGTGCTTGTACCTGGCTTGGCCTCCTCCCCTGCCTACACCTGACCAAAACAGACCTTTTCTGGTGATCTTCAAGATTATCTTCTGTTGGTAATGTGTTGCACTCCCAATATTCGTGGATTCTGACAGTCTAGCACTACTTCAGAGGCTGAATTTCATAAATAGTTTGAGGGTAGCAAAAGAGCTCAGAAAGAAGCATTCCACCATCTTGGCTCTGCCCCCCCCCCCCACAAAGAGATCTTAAAGGAGGACAAGGGACCCACACGTACAAAAATGTTTGTGGCAGCCCTTTTTGTAGAGGCAAGAAACTGGAAACTGAGTGAATGCTTATTAGTTGGGGAATGGCTGAATAAATTATGGTATATGAATGTTATGGAATACTATTGTTCTGTAAGAAATGACCAACAGGGATTTCAAAGAGGCCTGGAGAGACTTACATGAACTGATGCTAAGTGAAATAAACAGGACCAGGAGATCATTATACATGGCAACAACAAGACTATATATATGATGATCAATTCTGACGGACATAGCTCTCTTCAACATTGAGATGATTCAAACCAGTTCCTCTTGTGCAGTGATGAAGAGAGCCATCTACACCCAGAAAGAGAACTATGGGTATAGAGTGTGGAACACAACATAGCATTCTCACTCATTCTCTTGTTATTTCCTTATATTTTGTTTTCTTTTTCAGTTTTTCCTTTTCTTCCTTCTTAATCTGATTTTTCTTGTGCAACAAGATAACTGTATAAATATGTATACATATATTGGAGCTAACATGTATTAGACTACCTGCCAGCTAGGGCAGGGGGTGGGGGGAAGGAGGGGAATATTTGCAACAAAAGGTTATGCAAGGGTCAATGTTGGAAAAATTACCCATGCATATGCTTTGTAAATAAAAAGCTTTAATAAAAAAATTTTTTAAAAAATACTAAGGGCACAACCCAAATGGTTGAGTAAAGGTAAGAACTCACCCAACCTCTCCCCCAAACCACTTCAAATTCCTTTAAATAATGTCTCTGAACAAATTTTCAAGAGTCAGAACACCCAAAAGATGCAATAAAACATTTTGTAGTCGAAAAGAATTTAAAAGGTCAGCAGGAAAGCTCTGTGACACCAGAGTAGGAGTCCAGCATGCAATCCACCCCAGACCCACACCCAGACCCAGCCCAGCCCAAGCTCAACTTCAGAATCATCAGCAATACTGATGACTTCGATTTCTCAGTCCAGAGGCACCAAGGAAGACCTGGAAGGTCAGCAGAAGACGTCTGTGGAAGCAAGGTGGGATCCCAGTGCAGCTGAAGACCTACTCCCCCAATTCAGATCCAGCCCCAGTCATACACCAGCATCACCTCAGCCCCAGCCCTGATCCCAACCCCTGATTTAGTTTTATGAGCATTACCTATTTACTTAGTTGCCTCCTTCAATATTCTTGAGAAGATATTCTTAGGTTTTTTTTATTTTTGAGACTATTTTTATTTATATTTGAGACAGAATAAGAGAAAGCTAATTACATTAACAGATAAAATAGTTAGGAAAAAAGAAAAGTTGTCTTCTGGAGGCCTTAATTCATGTGAGAACTACTTTAAGAATAAGGAAGAAGAGATTAGATTCTAGAGCATATCACAGAAGCAGAAATGATGAAAGTTTAAAAATTGGAATTAAAATAATGTTTCTTAGAAATAAAATTTACAGTCTTTCATTGAAATGAAAAGAAGGGAAGGAATTTTGATAAGGCCAGGTCTATTCCTAGAAGTAGACCAGGATTAAATTAATGTAAGAAAAACAAACCACAGACTGTATGGTGAAAGAAAAAAAAAAGAGGAAAGTTATTTGGGAATTTTGTGGAAGAAAATAATAACTATAATCCTAAATATAAAGGGTTTTATGCATATAAAAAAAACTCATTAAATAGAGAGAAAATGAGAATAAAATATATTTTTCTTCAGTCAGCATTAAAAAAAGAATGAGTTGTTTTCATATTTTCAGACAGGACAACAATAAAAACCAATATAAAAACAGGGAAATTATATTATGTTAAATACATCAGAAAATATTTTTTGAAAATGCATTTAGACAAAAAAAATTTAGAGAATAAAATCTTTTTTTAAAAAAATTAGGCATACTGAGGAAAAACATACATAATAATACAATATTGGAGGAAAATCTGGCATTCTCCTCTAAGAATTTGAAACATACAGAAAGGCAAATAAGATGGAAAAAGAAAACGTCGAATAGTTTGTTGGGGAAATGTGAATTTCTTAATGAGAATTATAATTTTAGGTAAAGGCTCTATTTCTTGGTTTATTATATTAGTATCACACATACAACAAAAAAAAATCACAAATCTTAACATACCTAATAAACACATTCTTTATAGATAATCACATGATAAAAATCTTATTAATAAACAAAAGATGCATTTATGTAAAGATAACATACATTATATCCTAAATAATGTATCTAAAAAGAAGTCATAGAAAAATTACTTCATAATAAACAATAAATTGATTTTAATAATTACTTAACAATAAATGATTAAATGATAAATGAAATATCAATAAATAGTAGTTGAGAAGTGTTCCTTTTAAAGAGAATTGTAAAAATAATGCTCATTCCAAAATATAGAGAAAAAAATAAATTTATATTGTAACAGACTAGAAAAACTAAACATGCCAAGTAAACAAGAATAGAAAAACAATACAAAAGAAGACATCTTGAACATCATGAGAAAAAGAGAAACATGGATATTATATATTAATATACATATATAGATGAATGTGTGGGTGTATAAAAGAGTCAATGTGGCATAGTGGATGAAGAGATAGCCTTTTAACCAAAAATTAATGTCACTAAGCATTTAGTAACTGGTTACTATACTCCAGACATTCTGCTATGACACAATGTATCTTTATATTTGACACAGTCTTTCTTTCGACATAAACTGGCTGGGTGACCTTGAACAAGCCTTTCAAAATCTCTGTACTCTAGGCATATCTCTATGATTATAAGTTATAGAGGGACTGCCCAATGCATTTTTAGAGATGATATCCTAATTTGTGAATTTGCTATAACAATTTAATATAGGGTCTGATTATTTCCCTTTTGTTTTCTTTTCTGGATCCTCAGAAGAGTGATGCTCTGTCCCAGAGCAACTTCTTTTCTCCTTTTATACTAATTCACTTAGTAACTATATTAGTTTATATGGATTCAATTATCATGTCTGTGATGATGTTGATTTCAAGATACTACCTCTAATTTCAATATCAGTCTGTCTTCTGAATAACTTGAACTAGTTGTCCTGCAAACTTTTTTCTCTTCCTAACTTGCGTATTATTGATGAGGATAACTACCATCCTCCCTAAACCTCAAGCTCAAGCTCCTAAAACCTAAACCTAGGAGTCGTCTTCAATTCTTCATTTTTTCTCACTCCCAACAATCAGTCTGTTGCCAAGATTTTTTATTTTATCTTTGTAACATCTTTCATATATGTCTTCTTTCCTCTGCCTATGTCACCACCCAAATACAGGTTCTCATTGTTTCACTTCTGGACAGTTTGCTTCTTGTTCTGCCTGCTACACATCTCTCACACTAACTTTGCAAAAGGACAGGTCTGATTATATCACCTTTATACTCAATAAACTCCAGAAACTCCCAGATAAATAGAGGCTAAATAAATAGCAATAAATATGGAAATAGAAAGATATAATTAGAAATATGATCTATGATATATTCATACACATGTATACATATATGTTTATATATTTTTGTATGTGCTTTAATATCTATTTTGAGACAAAGTGTCTCATAATAAAAAGCAAAATTTAAAACTTGACACTTGACATTCTATTAAAATTAATCATTATTTATGATTATATTTTATATGTATGTGTGTTATACTATGTGGCATTTACTTATTGTTAGGTATGCAAGCACAAAAGTTGCTAATTAGTTTTTTGTGTTATTTTGTTTTACTCTCAGATTGTTATGCGACATATAAGCTCATGTTTCAGATTCTAGTTCTGGCAGAAAAGATTTCTTGACAAAAACTTTGGTTAAGTTTAAAAATCTACCTCATTCTTTTGGATAATCACAAAGGTTGCTTGATAAATTCATGGATGATAAATTTAGCATTGGAAGAAAAATTAGAGGGCACATAGTCCAACCATCTCATTTTACTAATGAAACTACTAAGAGTCAGAGATTAAATTTACTTGCACTACTCACAAAGGTAGATCCAGAGAAGGAATGTGAATGCTTGTCTATAATGTTCTGGTTAGCTTTCTGGAGGTTTTTCAGACCAGCATTGGTCTCAGCAGAATAATCACCACAAGAATAGTCAGGGATAAAGTCCAAAGTCTCCTTCACAGTATGTCTCCTTCCCTGGAGCCGGGCTAGCTTTCTGGAGGTCTTCCCAAATGGGCCTTGGTTTCAGTGGAGGAATGCAGAAGGCAGGAGAGCCACCAGGAGCTGGTCAAGTCTTCTCCCTAAGTACAGGAGACAGGAGAGCCACCATGAGGTTGATAAAAGATGTAATCTCTCTCCTCTCAATGGAGAAGTGAAGGAGGCAAGATAGCCACCACAAGGGTCTTTATCTTCCAGTCTATCTTCCCTCCCAGATCTCTTAGCTCTTATATATTCTATTTTTATATACATCATCATAGGTGTCAACTTATAGAACTATACTAAGTACTAAGTACATGTAAACTAGAGAATCGGTATATTAATTCTGAGTTAACACCTTGTTTTAAAATTAAATAAATCATACTGAATTAGAGAACTATTAATCACCATACTAAACTAGATAACCATTGTATTATTAATTCCACTGAGTTAATACCTTGTTGTAAGGATCCTTCTTTTAAGTCCATTTCTCCAGAATTCTGGCCCATTACACTTGTCCTCTGAATCCAGAGTCAAACAAATAGCATACATAAGATACAAAATAATGTTGAATAAGATAGCATATATAAAGAACTTTGCATACCTTTAAAACCTTTAAAAGTCCTATAAAATGCTAGTTATATTATATTATACTATTTCATTGCATGAAATATCTATTTTATCAAATGATAGTTTCCTTTGGGATCAGTAGAAATATAATTGAAAAAGGTAATTAATCATATTATTTTGCCTATATTACTTCTTTTCTTCAATATATATGCATATATGTATCACCCAGGGCATATTATTTTCCCAAACTGAAAATAATAATGCATTAACTACCTATCACACAAGGTTGTTATGAGGACAATGATATGTCACCTTAAAGTATTATTTAAAAAATTAAAGTTGGGACAACTAGATGGCACAATGGATTTATTATCAGGAGGACTTGAGTTCAAATGTGACCCCAGACACTTAACACTTCCCAGCTGTGTGACTCTGGGCAAGTCACTTAACCTCAAAAAGTTAGTTATAAATAAGAGAAAAGAAAAAAGCAAGAAAGATATACTGAAAAGAGGACTAGATTCAATACTACTTTGGAATTTCACTAAGTGTGTGATAATGAACAAATGTTTTATCTGAATTTAAATTTCTTCTATATATAAAAGGATTTGAGAACTGAATGAAATTCTGAGATTTATACTTCACAGCTAATATTCTCTGACTGCTTCCAAGAAATTGGGTCTCTTATGATCTTTAATCCGAGTTATTTGGGGGAAAGGATTTACAGTTTTAATAGGAAGTACTGAGAAAGAGCTGAGATGTAAAAGGAAAAGGAGGAGAAGGAACAATAAAAAGGGAGAAGAAGGAAGAGGAGAAAAACAAAAAGAAAGAATAAGAGGAACAAGGAGGAGAAAAAAAGGAGGAGGAATATAATGGGCCAGAACTTTGTACTTGAAACAAGGATTCTTACAAGGTATTAACTCAGTAGAATTGATAAGACAATGGTTATCTAGTTTAGCATAGTGATTAATAGTTCTCTAGTTCAGCACATGTACTTAATACTTAATATAGTTCTACAAGATTCACACCCATGATGATGTAATTATAATAAAGTATATAAGCTAGGACAAACTCAGCCAGGTACATTCATTGCATCTCCCACCTCTGTAGTGGCTAGAGCACAAGTCCTCAGACTCATACATTCATTCCATCTCCCACCACTGTAGGGGACTGAAACAGACTTGGAAGACAGAGGACTGGAGGCTGGAACACAAGCTCCTGGAATCAAGGAGACTTCAAAGTGGTCCTCCTGCCTCCCCTACAGAAACCAAGACACATTCCAGAGGACCTCCAAAAAGTTGGCCTGGGCCTCAGGCAAGGAAACTAGACTGTGAAGGAGATAATAAAGCATTTGGACTTTATCCCTAGCGATTTTCATAATGATTACTCTGCTGAAACAAAGGCTGCTCCAAAGACCTCCAGAAAACCAACCAGAACATTACAGAGGAGCCAAGAGTTAATTGGAAATGCATACAATTTACAAATGATCTTAAATGTTAAGAATTTTTCCAACATTAAATCTCTGAGCTATTATAAATTTATTAATAGTTTTTGCTAATTTAACCTCTAAAGTAGAGAAAGGAACAACATGGAAATAAGGACCAATGGATTGCTTCTATGCTAAATGCCACTATTTATTGTAACAAAGTTATAATTCATTAATCTCAACCTGAGAAAATAAACATCATCATTCTCTGAATTGGTATCATGGAAGAAAAGAGTCAGGGCCAAGAGATTAAAGATCCACCCTTCTCTGGAATCAAGGAAGGAATACAAAGGAGGTAGTACCAGCTGGCTTTTTCTACCATACACACCTGTCACATCTATTAAAAGAAGAAAACAAACTAGATGGTTCTAGGAATGTTTTCAACTCTAAATCTTGGATTCATTTATCATCTCTGTGCTAATGATTCTCACATCTACTTATTGAGTCCTCACTTTTCTGCTGACCTCCACTCACACATCTCTATCCTCCTACTGAAGATTTTAAATTAACATCAACTATGTATCTTAGATACCAATCCTTTATATATTTTATATGAAATCATTCTTATTTGACCCCATCCTTTTTTATCCTACATACATTAACAAACAAAAGTTTGTGCTTTTTAATGTCATATAGTTAAATTACCTCTTTTATTTTATTTTTTTATTTTTTGGTAATTGTGTCTATCCTCTGTTTAGGAATACATCATCTAACAATACTTATGAAAGTTACATGGTTTGCTCATCATCCATAGCTTTTATGGTATGATCTTGAATATTAAGGTGCATTATACATAAGAGATTTCTCTAAAACCGCTTTCAGTTTTGCCAATGGTGTATTTTTGTCAAATAGAGAGTTCTTTCCTGAGAAATTTTTATGTTTGGAGGCTTATTGAATGTTGGGTTATCTTGAGTTCCATTTTTTAAAATTCTTCTTTATCTGGTGTGTTCCATTGATCTATTTTTTTTTAATTAACATGTAACAAAACATTTAGATAAGTACTGATTTATAATATAGTATGAGGTTTAAAATTTCTATTTCTTTTTTATTATATGTTTTATTTTCTTTGATATTCTAGATCTTTTGTTTCTCCAATGAATCTAGTTATTACTTTATTAATTTTTGTAAATATTCTTTTGATAATTTGATTGTAGCTAAATAATAAAGGAATAATAGTTTCTATGAAGTAGAGATATAAAGGGACTGTATTCCAAGTATGAGGAATAGCCAAGGCAAAGGCATAAAGGAGATAGTAGTATTGTATGTGAGGAATAGAGAAAAAATGAATTTCTCTTGGATTTCTCTCTTTCTCCACATCAGTTGAAAAATCATTCACAATCTACCTTGATTCAAGTCTTTAGCACCTTTCACCTAGATTATTATGGTAATCTATTAATTGGACTACCTGGAACAAATTTCTCAACATTTAAATTGATCCTAAATATTTATGACAAGGTAATTTTCCATAATCATGAATCAGATCACCAAATTTGGCTGAATCACAGAATTTGAAAGTGGGAGTAATATCCAGTAAAGATGAAAAGATAGGTTTGGGACATGTTAAAAGCTTAAAAACCTAAATGAAAAATTTAAATTTTAAGTTATAGACTATAGAGAACCACAAGAGTTTATTGAATAATAGAGAGTCATTATTTAAAGGTGTTCATATCTTTGTTTAAGGAAAATTACATTGGAGATTATTCAATGGGTTGGATGTTTGGGATAAGGGAGAGGGGAAAATTCAGGATAATATTAACGTTATGTACTCACTGCAATAATATAATAAACATAACATATATAATATTAGACATTATATATAATATATGTATATAGATATACTTTGGAGATATTGTATAAACCACTGCAATAAAGCAACTCACATGAATTTTTTGGTTTCCCAATGCATATAAAATATGTTTATGCTACACTATAGTTAGTTGGAGAGGACTGAAACTCCAAAAAGGCATGCTTGAATCACACAACCAAGCACTTAAGGCTAATTACCTATTCAATGTGAGACAATGACTCTATTAGCATATATTTGGATAAATGGTTCTTCTCACCCTTGGTGCTTGCTGAAAGTTGGTATTAAGATAATCAGAGGCAAGGATTGGGGGGTGGAGGGAGAGAGAGCAGAGTGACTTGGAGGTGGGTCGAGGAGGAGGAGAGAGGCTGGTGACTCTGGACTTGAGGATCCAGAAGACATCTTTGGCAAGCCTCATGGCAGTTTGCCTGCCTCCTTCACTTCTCCCCCTAAAGACTTTGATATATCCTGATTCTGGCTGACCCTGAAACCCTCCAGGGAGCTAGCTCATATTCTACAGTTAGTTAAGTATGCAATAGCATTATATCTTTTAAAAAATACATGTCATTTTTAAAAATATATAACAATGTAAACACACTATGGTTTAAAAATTCTAAATATCATCTGAGATTTTAGCAAAATGTGATATTTTTGTTAGTGGAGATTCTTGCCCTGATATCAATGGCAGCAAGTTGATCAGAATGGTGGTTGCCAAAGATAAGATTGCATTGATAATTTCTTAAAGTAAAATAACAATGAAGATTGCTGTATTATTTGACTCTTCTTTTCTCTTAAACATTTTAGAAGCCTAGTTTCATGTTGCATCTTAGAGTATAAGGAGGCCCATGAAAAGGGAGAGAAATAACAAATCAGTGGAGCAATTAGAACACATTGACACTTATCAGTAAGCTTACAGTCTTATATGGGTGTGATTTGTGGAACCCCAAAACAATTAACAATAGTAACATCTAAAATTACTGTTAAAAAATCAGTATAATATATAATAAAAATGAAAAAGTTTGAAATATTATGTGAATTACCAAAATTTAACACAGATACGCAATATGACACACATTGTTGGATAAATGGAAAATATGTTGATCAATGCAGGATTGCCACAAAACTTCAATTTTTAAATAACAATAATAATATCTGTGATGCATTATTAAGTGAAACAAAATAAAATTAAATATTCCTGTAACAAAATATAATATAAAATGTATATATACATGTGTATATGTGTGTGTGTGTGTATATATATATATATATATATATATATATATTTGCCTTCCAGTATCCCATCAGTAAATGTTAATACTAAATCATTGTCAAATCACCCATCTCTTTGCCCAGTGTGTGAAGCTACTTAAATTTCAAAAGACTACTTTATGAATAACAATTTCTTTGAATAATACACTTTTATTATGAGACAAATGGTTTTATACTTAATGAACACAAGATATAGAAATTAATCTCCATATACATGAATTCCATCACTCATTCAAAATGTATTTCCATATAATAATTAATGGTAGAAAGAATTTCTGAGAATCCTAATGGACAATTATATCTTAAAACTAAAATTGGAGAAATGCAACAACTGAAAAAGATATTAGAGTTCACCTCATCTAACCTCAGTATTTAGGTCAGGAAACTGATTCCCTGAAGTTGCATTACTCTAGGTAACACAGATTCTAAATATGGGAGCTAGTACTGAGACCCAGAATTCATGGTCCACTCTATTGCATTTTCTGCTATACATAGATTCATAACTTTATCCTATTTCAAGTGCATAAAATAACAGTGTTCTGTAGTAGTGTTTATGCTTTATATACAAAATATATGGGAGACAGAGCTGACATACTGATGTGAAAACTCTATAGCCTGTTTTCTACTCTTGTTTAGAGATAGATGGGTGTGACAGGAAATGGCAAATTTTATATCCAGCACCAGAAACTGAAGCTCAATTGTGAATTCCAAGTTGAATCAGCTTCATGACCCAAACTATTAGATATCTATTAGCCTCAATTTCATTATGCTAGTGAGTAAATCCATTAATATACCTGATAAAACTTTTTTACTTTTATGTCATCATTGCCTAACATAGTATGTCATTCATAGGAGGTATTTGACAAATGATTTTTAAAATATTCTATATATTAATGAATTGTTAATATTATGAATAGAAATGTTGAGTGTGCTTTATATTTGTATTTAGTAAATATCTGTGCTAATACCCTTCCTTAAACAAAGTATTATTGATAATCAAATGCCACAAAATCTATTTGAATTCTCCATAAAGTAATGAAAAATATCTCCCTCCTTCATGTATAAATAAAGAAAAAGAAACAAATTTCCAGGGTGAAAACATTCTTTAAAAACCTTGGAGACAGTATTGCCTTATGTTTCTGCCAAAACACCACTCCATCATTAAATGGATCTTGAAATTTGTATTGAAGTTAGTTTGTATTTGCTTCTCTGGAGTTAGCAAAGTAATCAATTACTTTGATTTTTATACAATTAATATAATTGACATGTATACTAATGACAATGACATCATTGTCATTGACAATTAGTTTCTCAATTACTTTTTAATGCTACTATATTTTAGTATTTCTCACACCACAACATCCCTGTTCTGAGTAGGAAGATTTTTTATCTTCATTATATATCAATCGGGCTCTTAATTTCATCATAGATACTATTCATCATATTAAGGAAAGATTTATTTATTCCTCTGATTTCTGTTGGCATTTAAAGAAATGAGTATCATAATTTAACAAAAGTGTTGGGAATTCTTTTGCGATTTTTTTTTTAAATTTTGAATTCTTTTCCTCCCTTCAATCTCTCTCCAACTCACTGAGAAGACAAACAATATTTTATCCATGATACAAAAGAAATCATGCAAAAAATATTACCCACAAGTCTTTGATTTTAGATGTATTTCTTTTAAATAGCAAATTGTGAGATTTGGTTGATTTAATACATTTGTCACTTATTTTGTAAGATTTTTAACACATTCACATTTGAAATTATGATGCATTTTTCCATATTTCAGATTTTCTCTAACATTATTTTCACCTCCCAAAAAATTATGATTTTTTTGTTCTTAATATAATACTTTGTCATTTAGGGTTATTTTTGCCTAATCTACTTTGAGGCAAGCATTCCCAGAAAATCTTTTATCCTTCTACCAACCTCTCCCCTTCGTTCAATTGTTATCTCATTCTATAATTTTGGGTCTTTACTCAATTTATTACTTCCTTTTTCTTTGTTCTTTTTATCCAATTATCCAATTCTTTCCCTCCTTTTTCTCACATAAGTAGTAATGAACTTCTTTCTCAAATCCCCTTTAACTATTTTATTTACTTGTATTTTTCACTTTTGCATTTTTCTCAAAAGAATTTCTTTCCTCATTCTCTTCATTAGTTTATTTCCTTTATATTTATCGTCCTCATATAAATAAAGATTCTATGATATCTGTTTTGAGATCCTTCTGATAATGTTATTGTCTTATAGTTTTTTTTATTATTATTATTTTATGCCTCTCCCTTAGAAGTACCATTCATGCAATAAAGTATACAATATTGCTATCAGAAATTTTCTTATGACTGTGTGACCTATTTCTATCTTCTACCCTCCCTATAATCATTCTGCTTCCCTATTTTCTGTGAAATTTCTCTCTACATATATGTTCTTCCAATCTTCTGAATATCAGTGGGCCCCAGTAGATTTGATTCCATTTATCCTATGACAATATGCTGTCCACAGAATTATAACAATCTCTCTAGGGGAATGTTCTCTATAAATACCAAACTCTTACAAATTGTACCCTATGTAATGTTCCTATCTTCCATTATAAATATTTCCCTCTTCTCATTGAAAGATTGTTCAGGAAGGTGCTCTGTCTGTACTGAATTGATGTTACTCCTTTACAATCCTTACCTTTGTCACATCACCTATTCCCCTATTACCATTTTTAATCTTACTGAGAGAATAAAAGAGCTATTTTCCCTTAACTTTTAGCATTGACTTAGAGTACATTATACAATTCTCCACTTTCTTATTCCTTCTCTGATTCCTTTTTATGTGTCCTCCCATCCTGCAGTTCTGAATAATTAATAATAATAAGTTTGATGCTATCAGCTTTAGTTTATCACGTTTCACATCTATTTCTCCACCATTCCTTCTTTTCTTTAAGTTCTGTTTTCATCCAATGCATGTCTCCCTGTGTATGTTGAGAAATAAATCTTTCAATGATCTCTCTGTTATTGTTGTTATTGTTGTGTTAATCCACATGGGCATCTTTCCTTTTCCAGTTTTTCCCACTTGGGTCAATTTATTTCATTCCTTCTTTCTTCTTTTGCTACTACATTTGTTTGGAATGTTTAGAAAACCAAATAATCTGTTTAGGTCTGTAATTGTTTGTAATAATGCTTGATATGCATTTATTGAAAATCTCTCTTTATAACTGTAGTTAAGCTCAAATTAGCAGGTTTGTGACCTTGGATTATATCTTCATCTTTTTTGCTCTTTCAAAAAATTTTATTCCATTTTCTTCAGGCACTTTTGATGTTATTCACATTTCCTTTCCTTTACATTTGCAAGTTTTTTTTTCCTAGCTGCACAATTTCTTCTTTGACATTACATAGATAACAACTACTATGTTTCTTGGACCTTCCAGTATCAGATAGTTGTTTTCCAAAGATATCCTCCACAATAATAATCAGAAAAAAGAAATGCTTGGGGTGAAAGAAGAAGAAAGTTCAATTTAAAATCCTTTATGTGAGCAAACAAATCAACAATGATATTTTTAATAACAGAAGGAAAAATGGCTTCCAGAATATCTAAATGGGCTAGAAAAAGTTCTGAATAAATGTTGCATTTGTATTCATTTAATTATCATTTTTTAAATCTATGTTAAATTCTGAGCACTTTTCTTGTACAGTGGTGTTTGAATTTTTCAACTTAACACACTCTTCTGGGAGATCTATGAATTGTTTCTTTTAATGTATGTGGGACAGGGAGCTAGACTCCCTTACCTAAATTGACTATTCAGAGGCATCTTCAGATACAAAAAGAAAGCATTTATTTGGCTCTTGCAAGGAGAGGTCCAAATTCACCAGCTGAGCAGTGGCCCTGGGTCACAAACAGGGAGTGAATTATATACCAAAAGACTTGGGTCTATTGTGAGTGAAATGGGAAACTGAGGGCTTTGAATAATTCAAGACTCAGCACCAAAGATCTGTTAATCATTAAGGCTTTGGGAAGAAAAGCAAAAACTTGTTTTTCCAGCAGATATACCTAAAATAATCCCCTTGACCTTTACTCGGCTGCTTAGAGAAGAACCTGACTAATTATTTAATAGACTGGAAATATTACAGAAGTCTCCAAACTGACTATCTCTATTTGTTGATTAAGAAAGTCTGAGCTAAACCAAGTCTCCTTAGTTATTTTAGAAACTTTTAATACCTCTGGCTTAATTGATTGCTTACCTCTAAATAAATCTCCCTATTGTAAAGGATTATGTGGTTTCTCATAAAATCATTAACTAAGGTAGATTGAATCTATAATCTAAATTTTAGTTTATAAAGGTCTGATGGGTTTGGGGAAAATGAAATTCTTTGTACAAACATTACAATAGAGTGCTCATATCAACTCAAGCAAGCATTTGCAAACATTGTAACAAGCTAAGCACAATAAACTTAGGCAAACACATCTGCAATAAGTCAACTATATTGGCTTAACTAGAATTTAGCAAACCTTTGCTACTTCCACCTGAGCAGGCAGTGAAAATTAACCAGATGAGGGGAGGAGGGTCACGGTTCCTGTAGTTTTTGACTATTTAAATCATCTCTTAGCCTTTGTAAAATTGGCCTGCTCTCTCTGAGAACCCAGTGAGTGGACTGCCTGCTTTTCAAAAGATTCTAATAAAGCTTCTAATCTTCACTTTGAGAGATCTCTGAGTAACCAGTTTGAGTTAGGGGTTGCCAAGCATCTGTCCCACACAATTGGATGTACTTAAAAGTAAGTAACCATTGATCAATGGTCAGCAATACTGTCTACTTCCTGGGGGTCACGTAACTTCCTGAAACTTAGACCTAGAGTCTGATCTTTTCTGCTTTATAGCCCTCTGACAAAAGGGCTTCCTGACTTCCTGAAACTTAGGCCTAAAGTCCTACAGCCTCAGAGAAATCTTCACCTGGTCCCATTCAATAGTAATACTTTTTTTGCTTTTCTTCTTCCATACTTCCCTTTGGTTCTCAGTGAGTTATTTTCTACTTTTTTTCTTTGGTCTGTTGTACTAATTGGTTCTGTCATGCAGGCTACAAATTTTTCTTTTTTGCTTTTTACTTCTCTTTTGAATCATTTAGTAGAGGGAAGGAAATAGGCATTCATGTAGGACTACTCAGTAACAACAACTGTGCCAAATGTTTTTATTTAATCCTCACAATCACCCTAGAAAATAAGTGATACTCTGTTCCCATTTTACAGTTAAGGAAACTAAAGCAAACATTGGTTAAGTGGCAATTGTTATTATTTATCTTGTTCTTTCCCCACTTTTTAATATATATGCATATATGTATGTTTCTATATATATACACACATATATATATCCATGAAGAATATATCACCCTTCAAAATCTATAAAGAGATAAGTGGGAAGAGAACAAGATAAAGTGGGGTATAGAAGAGGTGTAGATTTACGGCTGTAGGACAAGATATAATGATTAATAAGAATGGGATAAAGAGGAAAGTTGTAGGGGAGAAGATAAAGGAGGGATCCACGGTTGGGAGGACATCAAATAATAACAAGGCAAATTAAGGACTAGAATTAAAATTGAAGAGTTTGTAGGGCTAGAAAATAAGAAATATACATAAACACTATAACAAGAATCAGGAGTAAAATTCATTAGAAAAAAAGTAGAGCTAGAAGTCTAAGATAAATATCTTAGACAAAGTCAAACTACAAGATTCACTTAAAAGAAATCTATATTGTATGTCATCCATATTAATGTTGTTTTAGATGCATGTCTATATATAAAGGAGTATATGTATGTGTGTGTGAGTGTGTAGGTGTCTGTGTGTACATAGATATATGTATTATATGGGTGGGTGTGAGTTTGAATATACATTCCTCTATTCTCCGGTGTACACTCTCCACTTTATTCTTTATTCCTCCTTTCATCCTCCCACCTCTGGAGAGTGTACAGCAGAGAACAGAGGAATAACCTACAAAGAAAAGAAAAGATAAAATCATGAATATATAAGCTCTTTTAGTATTATATATACTTTTTGAAATGAAAATTTATCATTACATATTTTGAAACTTCCTTGATGTTCTGCTAGGCACATGACAATGTTTTGTTTTATGTTTTTGTTTTCCTTTTCTATAATGTTCTTGTTTGGTTTTCTGAAGATCTCTGAGCAACCTTTGTTTCAGCCACCACCAGAATAGTCAGGTGTTAAAGTCCAAATTCTTTATTGTCTCCTTCAAAGTCTTATCTCCTTACATGGGGCTTGAACTAGCTTTCTGGAGGTCCTTCGGGAGTCTTGGTTTCAGTGGAGAAGTGCAGGAGGCCAGGTCAGCCACCATGAGGTTGATGAAGATGGAATGAATCTCTCTGAGTCCAAGGGCTTGTGCTTCAGCTTCTAGCCACCACAAAGATGGATGATGGAATTAATCTGTCTCTGAGTCCCGGCTGGCTGTTATATACTATAATTACATTATCATAGGTGTGAATTTTGTGGAATTATATTAAGTACTTAGTACATGTGCTGAACTAGAGCAGTATTAATCACTATACTAAACTAGATAACCATTGTATTATTAATTCCACTGAGCACCTTGTAAGAATCCTTGTTTTAAGTACAAGAGTTCTGGCCCATAACACTTTTCTTTCTTTTTCTATTTCATTTTTTATCTTATATTTAGTTTTAATTTTTTTTTTAAAAAAAAAGACATATCATTTGCAATGGGGATGCATATGAATCTTATCAAATAAATCCAGGCATAAAAAAAGGATATTCATTTTTCATTCTCTTATTTGACATAGTTATGGAAATGCTAGCAATAGCAATAAGACAAAAAAATTTTAAAGGAATAGATAAGTAAAGATTAGATAAAACTATCTCTGGTTGTTATTTACATGATTGTTCACTTAGAAAATGTTAGGAAATCAACAAATATATTAAGTCAAAATAGTTTCAGCAAATTTGCATGGTACAAAATAAATCCTCAAAAATCAACATTTGTATATAATAACATCCAACAAAACAATAATAAAAAAGAAAATCCCATTCCAAATGACTATAAAATACATAAAATATCTGGAGACCAATCTACCAAACCATTCAAAAGACAAAATGCTCCTTTGCAATTTTAATGGCTTGAGGAATAATCATTTTCTCATTTGTAGGCCATGCCAATACACTAAAGATTGTTATACTACCAACATTATTGTATACTTCTAATGCTTCACCAGTGAAATTATGAAGAGGTTATTTTATAAAACTTGATAAAATAATAGCAAATTTCATCTTGGAAAACAAAACCTCTATAACATTAAGGGAAAATGATGGAAAAAGAGGATAAATAAATAGGAATAGTCCTTCCAGCCTTAAATTGTATTATATTATAAAGCAGCAGTCATCAGAACCATCTGGTTTTGGCTAATATAGAAAAGGGATAGATCAGTGAAACAGACAAAGCAAAGGATATTCAGAATAATAGGCAGTGTTTTATAAGATGGAAAACAAATTACTTAGGGAAAAACTCCCTATTTGATAAAACTGGCTGGGAAAATACAAAAGCAATTTGAAATAAATTAGGTTTAGACTAATACTTTACATCACATAACAATACATTCTAAACATATACATAATTGTATTATTACAAATCATAATATAAAAATTTAAAAGAAAAACTTCTCAAAGCTATAAGCAAGAGATATATTCTCAACAAAGTGAGAAATAGTATAAAAAGGCAATTGCAGAAAATAACATAATTTTAATATAATTTTGGTTACTTAAAACTGCAGTTTTTGCATAGATGAAATGAATATGTCTAGGCTAAGAAGGAAAGTGATTGTATGGAGAGAAAGGTTATATCTTTTAAATTTTGGTATTTAAGAAAAGTAAAAAGTTGATAAATATAAGATTAAAAATTCATTTGCCAATAGATATAAAAAATTCTGAATTGCAAAGTACTCATAATTACATCAAAGCATGCTCCAAATCATAAAATAATAAGAGAAGAGCAGATCAAAACCATGGAGTTTCATCTTACACCCTGCAAATTTTGGGGGGGGAGAATGAAAAAAGATACAGTAGTCAACATTGGTGGGACTGGCAAACAGTCCCACACTACTACATTGTTAGCAAAGCTGTCAAATGACAAAAATAAAAATTTGGAAAGCAATGTGGAATTATGCATGTAAAGTGATTAAAATATACATAATAGTGACTAATTTTTTAAAAAGCATATATTCCAAACTATTTACAGCAGTTCTTTTTGTGACAACTAAAAAATGAAATCAAAGTTGATATTCACACACAAAAGAAGTCAAAAGCAATAGTAGAAAAATTTAATGATTAAGTAAAACACAAATAAAAGAATATGGGATAATACCCATAACACACCCCTTCCTTGAGATGAGAGATTCACAGATGTTAAACACTGAACAGGCTTTTGACCTTTTTCAATTTATCATTCAGTTGTGCTATTTTTTCACTTTAAAAATATTGATTTGTTATTTGTTGTTCTTATATAGGTGGGCAGTTTTAATCTACAATTTCTTAAAATATAATGTCTAGATTTTTTTTTAAAATGCTTGTTTACAAAGGATCTGATGATTCTTAAATATTATCCCTATAGCATATATACACATATGTATATCAGCCTGGAATATTTTCTGTATTTAAAATGTTTTTAAATGAAAATAAGTTATTCTGTAGATGCTTATGTGAAAATTGAAAGATACATTTATCATATCACCTAAAATAAACTTTATGAGAAATGTCATTGACAAAATCAAGAACTCCTACATGAAAGAAAAAAACATTAGAAGGATGCATAAAGAAGCAATTCAAGTATCAAGGAACTATAGTTCTGAAACTAAGACATGGAATTATTATGTGCCTTTTATATTACATTTTATATTCTAACCCACTGGAAGTGGAATCAGGAAGTTTTGACTTCAAATATGACCTCAGACACTTATTGACTGTATCATCCTGGAAAAATCACTTAATCTCTGTTTCTGTTTCCTTACTAAAAATCATTTCATAATAGCACCTATTCACCAGATTTCTTTGAGAATCAAATGAAATAATATTTATAAAGCACTAATTACATAGAACTTAATAAATGTTTATTCCCTTCTCCCTTCTCTTATCAGCATAGAGATGACATTTAAATCCAATAATTAGTCAGATGATTTTACTGAAGCAAGTACTTCTCTCCCTAAAGATCCAACTTTTATAGTTGACAACTGTATATGCTTTTGAGAGTTGTCATGCAGACAAACTGATCTAGAAAAATCTAGATTTTTCTAGACTGGTCCTCTACTGGTATAAATATCTTTTATTGTAGACTAGTACTTGAAGCTTTTCCAGCTTAATGAAATATGCCATAGTTTGTGCTCTACTTACATATATTTAGAGATTGCAAGGTCAGCTCATCAGCATAGTGAAGTAAAAAAACAAGATACTAAGGTTACTCTGTAAATGCATGAAGAAAAGTATTTTTGTTTTCATACATTTACTACATGGTCTCTTGCAGGACCTTTCAAACATTGTTGATTAAAATCAATTATTATTAAAATGCATAAAACATCAATTTATTTTCCTCATTTTAACATGTGGCATGGAAAGGGCTTTTTTTTCAAGCTCAATAAAGAATTAATTAACATCCAAAATTTCTTGGGGAAAAATTCGGAAAAACAAAATATTGCAAAAGTGGATGTTGAAAACTATCTTTGCTTGTATTTGGAAAAATAAAATACTATTAAAAATTTATTTCAGTTTGCTGAACTCGTTTACAATTTTATTGATATAATATAGACAATAATGTTTTCCAACAATGATTACTTTATAACTGTACTGCATTTTCAATGTTACAGACTAGTCCTCCAGAAAAGTCCCACCTCAATGAAAATTCTTATTTTTTGTAATGATCATTACATAAAGTAGCAAATGCTGAACACATTTCTACAGTTAGAAATAAGAGCCATATGCTATTGAGCTTGCACTCATGATATTCTTCTTACCTTTTCCCCCAAGATGTATTTGGTTCTTAGTAGATAAAGTGCTTAAAAATATGATGATGGACTTTCAGAGCATACAAACATAAAATGCTATAAACCCATACACATATTTATTGTAAACCACTTTAATGGAAAAGTGGTTAATGAGAATAGTGATTTAACTGGAGTGCATAGTTAATAAATAATTCCATGCAGTGTACTTAATAGCTTTTCAATTCTGTTTTCTTTGGACAACTTAGAGTCTTAATGAGACTAATAAATGTTGCTAGAAACTGTTTTCTATATCCAAAATGTTGAAGAGATATTAAAGTTCAAGAACATTTTTCAGTGCCCATATCTTGACAAGAAAACATGGTACATATGGATGAATATTTTATGTGATATAGTACAACATCATTACTTAATTTATACAAATAAGTGTAATTAAAATCCAGTGATCTATCAGGTAAAGCACCAGTGCAATTGTGTTGTCTAGAAAATGAATTTTTAAATTCCTTGTTATTTTCATTTGTGCTTTCTATAACTGATTATTCTAATAATTCAGAGCTTTCAATTAGTTAGGACATTTCTACTAGTGATCTTTTTCATTCTGCTTTACTAGTCTCCAATGATATGCCCATGTTATCACTGAAATGACTGACATCATAAATGCTTGTAATAATTTTCCCTTTAATTAGGAAATTACTATAGTAATACTTGACATTCTTAGAAGTTTTGGTACTCATTGAAGTTTTTATTTTGATTTCTGCCTCTATAAAATGGTGAGAATGAAGGGAAAGGGGGAAAGGAAAATGTTTAGAAGAAAATAATCTTTACAAACAGCTTTTACCTAGAAAAGAAAGACTCTCTTTTCTAGAGAAATAAAAATAAATGTTTAGTGGCTAACCCATTATTCTCAGTAGCAATGTATTTCAATAAAAGATGTCTGGAAAAAAATTACTATGATTAACACAGAAAGACGCTCAGTGGTGGGACTTTATCCTCACTTGTACCACTGATTTGTGGAATGTCCACTGATGTAAATATTGCAAAGTCTTTACACTTAGAGGCAATGTCAGATATTGAATTTCAAGATGAAGAGATAGCTCTATTGTGCAAGTTGACTGAAAAAATAACATATTTCAATGTATTTTCTCCACATGCACAAATATAAATGTTGATGGGGTTTTTTTAAACTCTAGGTAACAACTCTCCTATTTCTGTCTAAGAGTTAATAAGGAAATATAGGATTTTCCTCTGGAGAGAAGATATAATTTAAGGATGAAATTAGATCTGTTTACAAGGACAGTATTATCCTCAATATTTCAAAAAGCAAAGAAACAAGGCCTTTAAAAATTGGACTTCTACACTTTCTATATAAACTAGTGATATCATTGGTTAGTTATATATATTAGTTGGTTAGTTAGTTAGTTGAAATGCTAGTACAAGAAAACCAAAATACAAAACTATAATCCTTTTCCAGGAACCATTTTCATAAAATGAATTTTTTAAAAATAAGAATCATTCTGAATTTTAGTTGAGACATTCCACTCAAATAATGGAGACATAGCAAGGGGATATGATGCAGGGGAAAAAATGTTTTTGCAGTGGCTTATGCCCAAACTCTCAATATGTAATCAGATATGATAGAGAAAGCAACTGACTTCATGTTACATTTGTAAAATACAACCTAGAGAAAAGATGTAAAAGATGTGAATTGGAAAGCAGATAGGTATTACTAGATGAACCTGCGTGACCTACGGATGATAGGTATCATGATAAATCATTGTAGATAGTCATATCAGTAAGGTAAGAAAACAGATAGCAGTTTGATTTTTTTAGTTGATTCACCTGAAAAAGAAAATAAAGGTGGAAATGGTGGACAAAGATACAGGAGAGAGATAAATAAATTGGCTCCACTTTTATCTAAGAAATCTAAGAAAATGAGACACTAAACCAAAAGGGAACCTAACTCAAATGAATAAGTGGAATCACTGAAGAAACTTGGAAAAAGCCTGGTGGAAAAACTAAGTACTGCCTACACTCCCAGAAAAGAAGGACTATTACACTATTTCCATTACATATTACATTCAATTAAAGTTGGACTGAAGAACAGGAGCAAGGTAATTCAGTTGCTGAAGATAGGAACAAATATGTTAGGCACATTCGAGAAAAGAATGGGAAGTGTGGCCCACCGCTTGAATGGTGCAGGCAATCTGACTGGAGATTCTTAGCCACTGCACAGATCAGCAACTGAGACCCCTCATTGCTGGCTGTGAGACTAAGCATTAGCCCAAAAGGCAAATTGTGAGCCCCAAATGATGGCACAACAGACAGAACCATGCCAGGCCAACACAGTGAATGCCTCTAGCATCTCCAGCACTTTGTATGAAAAGCCTTATCACTACAAAGCCCCTTTCCCTTAGCAAAAGAAGTATAGGAGAGTATTCTCTATACTCTAAGAGCACAGCTCATTTTTTTTTTAATGAGCAAAGGAAAAAAAGAGCCCTGACCAAATAAAGCTACTATGATAATAAGGAAGATTAGAATACAAACTCAGAAAAGAACAGAAGTGGCAAATGCCTACCCATGAAGCCACCAAAAGCAATACAAATTGATCTCAAGTTTAAGGGTTCTCTTGGAAAAGCTCAAAAAGAATTTTTAAAAACTAAAAAAAAACTAGGGAAAGAAAAGAGAGTTATGCAGAAGAATTATGAAAAAGAAAGTCAATATTTTTGAAAAGGAAGCATAAAAATTGAAGAAAACAACTCCTTAGGAAACAGGTTTGTTTCACACCAAAACAGGTTTGGTGAAAGAAAAAAAATCCACTGAAGAAAACAACTTCTTGAAAAGTACATTTGACCAAATGGAAAAGGAGGTTAAAAAGCTAACTGAAGAAAATCATTCCAAAAAAATTAGAATTGAACATAAGGAAACTAATGACTGAATGGGACATCAAGAATTAATCAAATAAAATCAAAAGGATGGGAAAAAAAAGAAAATACCTACTTGGAAAAATAATTGACCTGGAAAATGGATCCAAAAGAGATAATTTAAGAATTACTGGACTACCTAAAAGCCATGATCAAAAAGAAAGCTTGGATAACATCTTTAAAGAAATCATCAAGGAAAACTTACCTGGTACCCTGAACCAGAGAGCAAAAGAGTCATTGAACGAATCCATCAATAATTTCCTGAAAGAGACCCCAAAATGAAAACTCTAAGGAATAGTATAGCTAAGTTCCAAAATTATCAGGTCAAGGAGAAACTACTACAAGGAGTCAGAAAGAAATAATTCATATATCAAGGAGCCACAGTGAGGATTACTCAAAACTTAGCAGGTTCCACATTAAATGTCAAGAGGGCCTTTCTTGTGATGGTCTAAAATTAGGGCAAAGAACCTGAATTACAACAAAGAATAAACTATCCAGCAAAAATGAACATAATCTTCCAGGGGAAAGAATGGATAGTCAATGAAATAGATGGCTTTCAATGATTTCTGATGAAAAGACCAGAACTAAACAGCAACGTTCAAAAAACTAAACAGCAACTTCAGATACAAGACTCAAGAAAAGCATAAAAATATAAACAGGAAAGAAAAAAATGTTACTTAAAGATTAAACTGTTAATATCCCTACAAAGAAAGATGATACTAGTAACTAGAAACCATATCTTTGTTTTGGACAATTAGAAAAATATACATAGACAGAAAGTATGTGTATAAATGGATTTTTGCTGTAATAATATAATAAAGAAATTATGGGGTTAAAAAAAAGGATTCTACTGTAGGAATAAAAAAGGGGAGGCAAATGGGCTATATTAAATCACATGAAGAGGTACACAAGACCTATTACAGTAGAAAGAAAGAAGGGAGGGCGTTGAGGATTGTTTGAACCTTATTCTCCTCAGATTTAGCTCAAAGAAGGAATAACATATACACTTCATTGAGTATAGAAAATCATTTTATCTTACAAGGAAGGAGGAGGGAAAAGGAGAAATAAAAGGGAAGAGGGGAGTTTCAGAGAAAGGAGAGCATAAGTAGGAGTGGAAAAAGGAAAGGGGAGGGAAAATGCAAGGGAAAGGTCTATAGAAGGAAGGAAAAATTCAGGGAAATGGGGGGTCAGAAGCAAAATCCCAGCAAGGGAAATGATAACAGAAAAAAAGTATTAATGGGGAAAAATAAAATGGAGGGAAATACACAGCTATGACTCGTAATTGTGAAGGTGAATGAAATGAATATTCCCATAAAATGGAAGTAGATAGCAGAATGTACTAAGAACAAGAATTTTACAATATGTTGCTTATGAGAAAGACATTTGTGGGGGCAGAGCTAAGATGGCAGCGAGGACACACTATCTATATAAGCTCTTCCTTAACCTCAGACTACTTTTATGAAAGGCCTTGGAATTAGTGCTTGACTGTCAAAAGCCCTGAATATTAGGAGTACAACACATTACCAAAAGAAAATATTCTCAAAATTCACCAGAAAAAGTCTGTTTTTGCTCATGAGCAGGGATGGATAGACCAGGTACAGCATCAGGCAAGTTGTCAGTGAAAGCATGAAAGGCAGCTCATATTGAGCAGACTAGAGGGGGAAGGGATGTGGTCTCAGCTGGCAGAAAATTTGCAGGGAGAATTTTACTACAGTGTGAGTTACTTTGCTCTGACAGCAAGCCAGTAGAGCAGCAGAGTAGCTATAGGTAAAGGATAAAGACTATAACCCCAAAACGGTGGAGTGTCTCAGGACCTGGCCATACCTACCCAACATCCACAGTGACCCAGCATGCTCTCAGAGCACAATTGCTGATTCCAGCGCAGCGATTGCTTTTCCATTGCTGCTTCACTGCTAATTCCTGTTGTCTGTAGAGGAAGCTTAGTAATACTGTACTGCCCCAAAAGCAGAATACAGTTGTTGTTGGGTTTTTTTTGTTGTTGTTATTGTTGTTTGTTTGTTTTGTCAAAATGAGTAAAAAGGCAAAGTGGGCTCTATCTATAGATAGCTTCTATACTGATAGAGAGCAGACTTCAAACCCAAAAGAGACTAAAAACAGATTGTCTCTAGATGAAAACCCAAAGGGGGATATGATCTGCTCCCCACCACACAAGGCTCTCATAGAAGAAATTTAAAAGGCTCTTACAAGGGAGCTAAAAGAAAAATGGTGAAAGGAAAGGGAAGCTTGGCAAGAGAGTTTGGATAAGTCATCCTACCCATTAAAAGATAGAGCCGATAAAGAAATCAACTCCCTGAAAAACAGAATTAGTGAATTGGAAAAAGAAAATAGCTCTCTAAAAAATAAAATTGGCAAAATGGGAAAAAAATTCCATAGAACAAAACAACTCATTTAAACACCCAACTGAACAATTACAAAAATAAATAAAAAAGTAAATAAAGAAAATAATTCATTAAAAATCAGAATTGAATAAATAAAAATGAATGACTCGAGGAGACACCAAGAATCAGTCAAGCAAAACCAAAAAAAAAAAATTAAATTAAAAAAAATTTTTTAAATGTTAAATACATACTTGGGAAAACAACAGACCTGGAAAATAGATCTAGGAGTGATAATCTGAGGATTATTGCACTTTCTGAAAATTATGATGAAAAAAAGAGCCTAGACACTATTTTTCAGGAAATCATCAAAGAGAACTGCCCAGATGCTATAGAAACAGACAGAAAATAGACATTGAAAGAATTCTTCAATCACCTACTAAAAGAGATCCCAAAATCAAAACTCCAAGAAATATTGTGGCCAAATTCCAGAACTATCAGATCAAAGAAAAAATATATGAGCAGCTAGGGAAAAAAAAAAACAGTTCAAATACAGAGAGCTGTAATAAGGATTGCCCAGGATCTAGCAGCGTCCACATTAAAGGACTGAAGGGCCTGGAATCTGATATACTGAAAGGCTAAGGAAGTTGGTATGCAGCCAAGAATGACTTACCCAGCCAAAATGAGCATTTTTTTCCAGGGAAGAACATGGACATTCAATGAAATAGGTAAATTCCATCTATTTCTGATACAAAAACTGGAACTAAACAAAAAGTTTGATCTTCAAATATAAGACTCAAGAGAAACATAAAAAGGTAAAAAGAAATCTTGGGAACTATATTTCTGTTATGAATATACATAAAATCCATAATAATTATATTGTATAATTGGTTTTACTGTTTTAATATAAAAAAGAAGCTAGAGGTAGAAAGGGAATTGTACCAGAAAAAGGGAAAAGTGGAGGTACTATATCTTACAAAGAGGCAAAGGAAACCTATTATATCTGAGGGAAAGAAGGGAGGGGGATAAACATAATGGAATCTTACTCTCATCAGAATTGGCTTAAAGAAAAAAATATTAGATTTACAGAGAAACTTCTCCCACCTCATTGAAAAGTGGGAAGAGAAAAAGGTAAAATCCATTGAAAAGGGAAGAAGTAAGCAAAATAGAAGGGAATACAAAAATTGAAGGAAAGGGGTTAAGAAAAGGGGAAGGACTCAAAGGTGGGGGAGGGATCCTAAAGATGGAGGGCTGAGTGAGGCAAGTGGTGCTCACAAGTTTAATACTAGGGAGGAAGGTAAGGAGAAAAGAAGAGAAAAGCATAAGCTGGGGTTAACAAGATGGCAGGAAATACAGAATTAGTAAATTTAACCATAAATGTGAATGGGGTAAACTTCCCCCATAAAGTGAAGGTGGATAGCAGACTGGATTAAAAGCCAGAATCCTACAATATGTTGTTTACAGGAAACACACTTGAATCAGGGCGATACATACAGAGGTAAAAGGCTGGAGAAAAATCTACTATGCTTCAGGTGAAGTCAAAAAAGCTAGGGTATCCATCCTGATCTCAGATCAAGAAAAAGCAAAAATTTGATCTAATTAAAAGAGATAAGGTAAGGCACTATACCTTGCTAAAGGGTAACATGGATAACAAAGCAATATCAATATTAAACAAATATGCACCAAATGGTGAAGGATCTAAATTCTTAAAGGAGAAGTTAAGAGAGCTGCAAGAAGAAACAGACAGCAAAACTATAATAGTGGGAGATCCCAACCTTGCACTCTCAGAACTAGATAAATAAAACCACAAAATAAATAAGAAAGAAGTTAAAGAGGTAAATAGAATACTAGAAAAACTAGATACTATAGATCTTTGGAGAAAACTGAATGGAGACAGAAAGGAGTACACTCTCTTTTCAGCAGTTCATGAAACCTATAAAAAAATCGACTATATATTACAACATAAAGACCTCAAAATCAAATGAAGAAAGGCAGAAATAGTAAATGTATCCTTTTCAGATCATGATGCAATAAAAATTACATTCAATAAAAAGCCAGGGGAAAATAGAACAAAAAGTAATTGGAAACTAAACAACCTCATCCCAAAGAATATAATGAGTGAAAAAGCAAATCATAGACACAATTATAATTCCATCCAAGAGAGAATGACAATAATAAGACATCATACCAAAATTTGTGGGTTGCAGCCAAAGCAGCAATAAGGGGAAATTTTATATCTCTAGAGGCCTACTTGCATAAAATAGAAAAAGAGAAAATCCATGAATTAGGCTTGCAACTAAAAAAATAGCTAGAAAAAGAGCAAATTAAAAACCCCCAATCAAACACTAAACTTGAAATTTTAAAAATAAAAGGAGAGATTAATAAAATTGAAAGTCAAAAACTATTGAATTAATAAATAAAACTAAGAGTTGGTTCTATGAAAAAAAGCAAAATAGATAAACACTTCATAAATTTAATTAGACAAAGGAAAGGGGAAAATTAAATTGTTAGTCTTAAAAATGAAAAGGGAGAACTTTCCACTAATGAAGAGGAAATTAGAGCAATAATTAGAAGTTACTTTGCCCAACTTTATGCCAATAAATTAGATAACTTAAATGAAATGGATGAATACCTTCAAAAATATAACTCGCCCAGATTAACAGAGGAAGAAGTAAATTGGTTAAACAGTCCCATTTTAGAAAAAGAAATAGAGCAAACTATTAATCAACTCCCTAAGAAAAAATCCACAGGACCAGATGTATTTACATGTGAATTCTACCAAACATTTAAAGAACAATTAACTCCAATGCTATATAAACTATTTGAAAAAATAGAGATTGAAGGAGTTCTACCAAATTCTTTTTATGACACAGACATAGGTTGAAAACAGAAAGAAAATTATAGACCAATTTACCTAATGAATATTGATGCAAAAAATTTTAAATAAAATATTAGCAAAAAGATTACAGAAAATCATTCACAGGAAAATACACAATGACCAAGTAGGGTTTATACCAGGAATGCAGGGCTGATTAAATATTAGGAAAACTATTAGTATAATTGACTATATCAATAACCAAATTAACAAAAACCATATGATCATCTCAATAGATACAGAAAAAGTATTTTATAAAATCCAACATCCATTCCTATTAAAAAAAAAAAAAACACTTGAGCACATAGGAATAAATGGACTCTTCCTTAAAATAGTCAGTAGCATGTATTTAAAATCGTCAATAAGCATAATAAACTGGAACCATTTCCAATAAAATCAGGAATGAAACAAGGTTGCCCACTACCACCATTACTATTCAATATTGTATTAGAAATGCTACCTTCAGCAATAAAAGTTGAGAAAGAGATTAAAGGAATTAGAGAGTAGGTAATGAGGAAACCAAATTATCACTCTTTGCAGATGATATGATGGTATACTTAGAGAACCCCACAGATTCTACTAAAAAGCTATTAGAAATGATCCATAACTTTAGCAAAGTTGCAGGATACAAAATAAATCCAAATAAATCTTCAGCATTTTTATACATCACCAACAAAATCCAACAGCAAGAGAATCAAAGATAAATTCCATATAAAATAACTGTCGATAGTATAAAATATTTGGGAATCTATTTGCCAAAGGAAAGTCAAGAACTATATGAGCAAAACTACAAAATACTTTCCATGCAAATAAAGTCAGAGCTAAGCAATTGGAAAAATATCAAGTGCTCTTGGATAGGTCTAGCAAATATAATAAAGATGACAATACTACCTAAACTAATCTATTTGTTTATGCTATATCAATCAGACTCCCAAGAATCTATTTTAATGACCTAGAAAAAAAATAACAAAATTCATCTGGAAGAAAAAGATCAAGACTTTCAAGGGAACTAATGAAAAAAAATCAAATAAAGGTGGTCTAGCTGTACCTGATCTACAACTATTTTATAAAGCAGTGGTCACCATAACCATTTGGTATTGACTAAGAAATAGACTAGTTGATCATTGGAATAGGTTAGGTTCATAGGACAAAATAGTTAATAACTATAGCAATCACTAGTTTGACAAATCCAAAGATCCCAACTTTTGGCATAAGAATTCACTATTTGACAAAATCTGCTGGGAAAACTGGAAATTAGTATGCCAGAAACTTGGTATGGACCCACACTTAACACCGTATACCAAGATAAGATCAAAATGGGTTCATGATTTAGGCATAAAGAACGGGATTATAAATAAATTAGAAAAATACAGGATATTTTACCTCTCACACTAGTGGAGGAGGAAGGAATTTGTGACCAAAGAAGAACTAGAGATCATTATTGATCGCAAAATAGAAAATTTTGATTATCTCAAATTAAAAAGCCTTTGTACAAACAAAACTAATGCAGACAAGATTAGAAGGGAAGCAATAAACTGGGAAAACATTTTTACATTTAAAGTTTCTGATAAAGGCCTCATATCTAAAATATATAGAGAATTGACTCTACTTTATAAGACATAAAGCCATTCTCTAACTGATAAATGGTCAAAGGATATGAACAGACAATTTTCAGATGATGAAATTGAAACTATTTCTACTCATATGAAAAGGTGTTCCAAATCACTATTGATCATAGAAATGAAAATTAAAACAACTTTGAGGTAGCACTACACACCTTCCAGATTGGCTAAGATGACAGGAAAAGATAATGAGGAATGTTGGATGGGTTTTGGGAAAACTGGGACACTGATGCATTGTTGGGGGGTGTTGTGAAGAGATCCAACCATTCTGGAGAGCAATTTGGAACTATACTTAAAAAGTTATCAAACTGTGCATATCCTTTGATCCAGCCATGTTACTACTGGGCTTATATCCCAAAGAGATTTTAAAGAAGGGAAAGGAACCTGTATGTGCAAGAATGTTTGTAGCAGCACTTTTCATAGTGGATAGAATTGGAGAATGTCTGGGTAAATTGTTGTATATGAATGTTATGGAATATTATTATTCTGTAAGAAATGACCATTGGGATGAATATAGAAAGGCTTAGAAAGACTTACATGAACTGATGCTAAGTGAAATGAGCAAAACTAGGAGATCAACAATACTATAAGAGGATCAATTCTGAGGAAGTGGATATCTTTGGCAATGAAAAGATCCAATTAGTGATGAACAGAACCAGCTACACCCAGAGAAAGAACACTGGGAAATGAATGTGGACTGCATGCATTTTTGTTTTTCTTCCCAGTTTATTTTTGACTTTCTAAATCTGATTTTTTCTTGTGCAACAAGAAAACTGTATAAATATATACACATATATTGTATTTAAGATATACTTTAACATGTTGAACATGTATGAGACTGCCTGTCAGCTAGAGTTCATAACATGAAAATGGGGCATTTGATTAGTAATCAGTATTAATTGGGCCAGGTAACAAATACTATTATCTTATCAGAAGAAAATAATGAAAATTGAAGTATTTGGGGTGAGAATGAATCCTCTACCCTCATAGCAAAGGCTGACAGGATAGGAAGGGTTCACTGTTGTTTTGAAGGAAAACTGAGTGTTCAGGGCTTTTAATTTATCATCTTTCATTGAGAAAAATTCAGATAATATAGAGGTAAATTAACGTTATGGGGGAAAGAAGGAAAGAGAAGTAAAAGCTAAATTCTTCATGTCACATTCAAAAATCACTACTACAATTAGACTTACTTAATGCATTTATATCAGCATTGGCTTATGGGTAACCAACTAAACAAAGTGAAACTCCACAAGTCAGCCTTAACAAACAAACAAAAAAAATCATGATAGAATTGTTTTTAATATATAATTTTATAAAATATTAAGCCTTTAAATAACTTTGCCAAGCATACATCATTGTAAATCTCTTTAAAACTGTGTTTACAGTTAATTGTTCTTTAACTGGGTGTAGATGAAAGTTTAAATTAATCTTAAAGATGTGTATCTCTTCTTCTTTGCAATTCATCTCACACCTCTCCTGGAGAGGATGGAGGGAAGGAAGAGTAATCTTTTTGCAATCAGATGTGATTGCAAGGGATATTGTTGAAAAACTACCCATGCATATGCTCTGTCAATAAAAAGGAGGAGGAAGAAGAAGAAGAAGAGGAAGAAGAGGAGGAGGAAGAGGAGGAGGAAGAGGAGGAGGAAGAGGAGGAGGAAGAGGAGGAGGAAGAGGAGGAAGAGGAGGAGGAAGAGGAGAAGGAAGAGGAGGAGAAAGAGGAGAAGGAAGAGGAGGAGGAAGAGGAGGAGAAAGGAGAAGGAAGAGGAGGAGGAAGAGGAGAAGAAAGAGGAGAAGGAAGAGGAGGAGGAGGAGGAGGAGGAAGAGGAGGAGGAAGAGAAGGAAGAGGAGGAGGAGGAAGAAGAGGAAGAAGAAACATTGATTAAATGTAATGTCCTGAAACAGAACCTTCAGCTGAAATGAGCAAAAAAGGAAGAAAGAAGGGGTAGTTATTTTGATATTAGACAAAGCAAAAGCAAAAATGGATCTAACTAAAAGAAGGGGGAAAAAAACTACATTGTGCTAAAAGGGACCATAGACAATGAAGTTATATCAGTGCTAAATATATAGATGCACCAAATGATATATCATCCACATTCTTAGAGGATAAGTGAATTACAGGTAGAAATAGATAGCAAAAATATAGATGCAGGGAATTTCAACCTCCATCTTCCAGAACTAGATAAATGTAACCACAAAATGAACAAAAAAGAAGTTAAGGAGGTGAATAGAATTTTTAAAAAGTTAGTTGTGAAAAACCTTTGGAGAAAATTGACTGGGGATAGTAAGGAATTATACCTTTTTCTCATGGCACATGGCACCTATACAAAAATTTATAATGTATTAGGGCATTGAAAAGCACACAATCAAATGCAGAGATGCAGAAATATTAAAATGCATTGTTTTCTGATCATATGCAATAAAAATTACATGCAATAAAGACTCATGAAAAAATAGACCAAAATTAATTGGAAACTAAATAATGTAATCCCAAAGAATAGGTGCCACACAACAAATCATAAAAACATTTAATAATTTTATCCAAAAGAATAATAATAATGAAACAACATACAAAAATTTATGAGATGCAACCAAAGTGGTTCTTAGGGGAAATTTTTAACTCTAAATGCTTACATGAATAAAAAAGAGAAACAGGAATCAATGAATTGATTTCCAATTAAATTTCCAATTAAATACTAAATTAGAAATTCTGATAATTAAAAGCAAAATTAATAAGATTGAAAGTAAGAAAATTATTAAACTAATATATAAAACTAAGAATTGGTTTTATGAAAAATAACAATAAAATGGATAAACCTATGGTTAATTTGATTAGAAAGAAGCAAGAAAAAATCCAAATTACCAGTATGAAAAATGTAAAGGGTGAACAATGAAGAAGAAATTAAAGAAATGATTAGGAATCATTTTGCCCAACTGTGTGCAACAAATCTGACAATCTAACTAAAATAAATGAATACTTACAAAAATATGAATTGTTCTTATTAACAGAAAAGGAAATAAAATACTTAAATAACCTCATTTTAGAAAAAGAAATTAAGTAAGCCAATGATTAACTCCCTGAGAAAAAAATCTTTGGAGTCACATGGATTTGCAAGTTAATTCTTTTGAAATTAAAAAAAAAAAAAAAACAATTAATCCCAATACTATATAAACTTTTAGGAGAAATAGGCAAAGAAAGAGTTCTGTCAAATTCCTTTTATGACACAAATATTGTGTTCATACCTAAATCTGGAAGAACCAAATCATGGAGAGAAAATTATAGACTAATTTCCCTTAAGGAATATTGATGAAATTTTTTAATAGAATATTATCCTAGATATTATAACAATGTGTCACAAAGGCAATATTCCATGACCAAGTAGGATTTATACCAGGAATTCAAAGCTGATTTCATATCAGCATAATGGACAATAACAAAACTAACAAAAAATATGATTGTTTTGATAGATGCAGAAAACTTTTTGACAAAATACAGCACCCAGTACTATTAAAAAAATAAATACCAGAGAGCATAGTATTAAATGCAGTTTTCCTTAAAATGAAAAGCATCAGCTTCCAAAACAATTAAACAAACATATGTAATCTATATGCATTCATAATAAGATCAGGGTCAAACAAAAGTATCCATTATCATCACTATTACCCAATATTGTACTCAAAATACTAACTTTAGCAATGAGAAAAGAAAAAGAAATTGAAAGAATTAGAATAAATAATGAAGGAAAAAAACTATCATTCTTTGCCGATGATTTGATGGTATATTTAGAGAATCCTAAAGAATCAAGTATAAAAATACTTGAAACTATTTGTACTTTAGCTAAGTTGTAAGATATAAAATAAATCCACATAAATCACTGAAATTTCTATATATTACCAACAAAGCCCAGCAATAAGAGATAGGAAGAGAAATTCAATTTAAAATAATTGTAGACAATATAAAATATTTGATGTTGGAATCTTTACAAACTGTTAAGTCATTAGAGTTGATAGAGAGCAAGAGCACCACAATTCGGAAGTTTATCTGCCAAGATAAACTCAGGAATTTTATGAACCCAATAACAAAACACTTTTCACACAAATAAAGTCAGATCTAAACAATTAGAAAAATGTCAGTTGCTCATAGGTAGTCTGAGATAATAAAAATAAAACTTCTATTTAAATGAATCTTCTTATTCCATACCACACAAACCAAATCTTCAAAAAATAATTATTTTATAGAAATAGAATATAGGAAAAAGTAAATCAAGAATATCAAGGGAATTAATGGCCCCCAAAAAATAATGATAAATGTTGGAAGGATATAGGAAAACCTGCACACTAAATATATTGTTGGTGAAGTGATCCAGCCATTCTGGAGAGCAGTTTGGAACAATGCCTAAAGGAATATCAAACTGTGTATATAACTTGTAATTCAGCAGTGCCACTACTGGCCATACCCTTTAATCTAAGTATAGATATCTATGATATTTCAAAGAGATCATAAAAGAGGGAAAAGAATGCCTATGTACAGAAATATAATAGCTCTTTTTCTGGAGGCAAAGAATTGGAAATTGAGTGAATGCCTATCAATTGAGGAATGGATGAATAAGTTATGATATGTGAATGTAATGGAATACTATTATTCTATAAGAAATGATAAGTAGACTCATTTCAGAAAGACCTGGAAAGACTTACATGAACTGATGCTGAGTGAATTGAGCAGAACCAGGAGAATATTGTCCAGAGGAACAGTAAGACTGTGTGATAATCAGCCATGATAGACTTAGCTCTACAATACAGTGATCTAAGACAATTCCAATAGACTTGAGATGGAAAATGCCATCCACATTCAGAGAAAAAAAACTATGGAGACTGAATACAGATCAAAGCCTAGTATTTTCATCTTTTTTGTTGTTTTTTTCTTTCTCTTTTTTGTTCTGATTTTTCATTACCATACGACTAATATGGAAATATGTTTAAAATTTAAATTTAAAATAATTGTACATATATAACCTACATCAGATTGCTTGCTGTCTTGAGGAGAGACAAAGTAAAGAAGAGTGACAGAAAAAAAGTAAAATATAATCTTACAAAAATAAATGTTGAAAAAATCTTTATATGTAATTGGAGAAAAATATTATTAATAAAAAAAAATTAGAAAATACTTTAGGAATGGGAACTACTTATATTACAGATAATTTAATACTTTCCATATCATCTTTCCCCAGGTCTTTATCATCATAAAATTAGCAATAACAATGAATGTACATTTAGAATTTAAAATATTCTTTGTAGGAGTAGAGTCAAGATGGCAGATTCAAGGAAACAACACAACTAAACTGCCTTGATATAACCCTTCAAATAACTTTAAAAATACATCTCAAATCAAATTTGGGAGTGACTTAGAAAAGTAAAGTCTGGGTGAGACATTTTTTCCTTCCTCCAAAATTTACAGATCAGCAGAAAATATTTATGACACCAATAAAAACTCCATCAATAAAAGTTTCATTTTTAATATTATATACAGTGCACATAGTAAACGATTGTTGTTATAACATTATTTGTAACCTTAAACAAAATAAACTATGTAGTGAGGGAAAGTTTACGTTGATGTTAACATGTTCTTAACTCAAAAAGATAGCTTTAATTTTGAATGTATGCTTGGAGAGTTATTCAAGAATACGTGTTACAGAACCAGGAAAATATTGTACCCAAAAACAGCAATATTGTAAGATGGCCAACTGTGAATGATTTTGCTATTCTCAGCAATAGAGTGATTCAAGACAACCCTGAAGGACTTGTGATGAAAAATCCCCAGAGAATCTGCATACAGATTGAAACATTCTTTTTTTAAACTTTATTTTTCTTGTTGGATTTGGTTTGGGTTTTGGTCTATGTCTTCTTTTACAACATGACTAATATGGAAATGTTTTACATAACTACATAATTGGAACCTATATGAAATTGCTTATCTTCACAATGAGGAAAGTGGGGAGAGAGGGAAAGAAATTGGAACTCAGATTTTTTTAAATGAATATTGAAAATTATTTTACATGAAAAGTAAAATATTAAATAAAGGTTTTAAAAGAATACTTGAAAACTATGACTACAATACATCATCAGAACTTCTGCATTATTAGGAAGAAACAAATGAGTCTAATATTTTGTATTTGAAGGAGATACTAATATTGACTGATCTAACTTCCCTTTCTCCTCCCTTGAATTTGACTCTAGCATAACTTCATTTTCCATGGAGGTGGTAGCTATAGAAGTACCTTATTAGTTATGAAAAATACCTTCAAACTAATGAAGACACTTCCTCCCACATCTAAGGTTATGAATAGTTTAGAAAAGGCAAGTTGGAGCTTTATCAAAAATATGGATTTATATGACAAGAGAGTGGGATGTGAGAAAGATAACTAGATAAGGATTTCAGAGTATTAAATATGGACTTTCATTATCTCATTAACCAATCATTTGATTAATAGGAATGCCTGGTTTTCATGATTGGACAGTTTCCTAACACCCTTTGAAGTAACCAATTAATAGTTATGCAAAATTTAAAATTTATTATCCTGTGTGTTAGCTTTTGTGTTATAAATATAATTTTATGTTACAGAGGTTTATTGGGGCTATCATTGAACAATAATATTGTTTAAAAGGTAAAAAATGTTCTTTTATTTTATTTTAAAGATTTTAAAATTTTCCTCCATTGCTCATACAAACAATAACATTTCTGGAATTTTAAATTTCAAGTTCCCAATTTTATCCCATCCTCCCTCCATTCTCACCCTCCCTGAAATAATAAGCAATCTAATATAGCTTATACATGTGCAATCATGTAAAACACATAAATAATTTTTTTAAAAATTCTGTGCCTTTTAGATTACATATTCCTTATCTAGCTAGTGTGTGTGTGTGTGTGTGTGTGTGTGTGTGTGTGTGTGTGTGATTATTCTTTTCCAAAGGAGTAATGTTTACTTATCAGATTGCTGGAAAAGTATTAGTTGCAGGATTAAAAAGCCATTATGGATGAAAATACTTATCTAACTGTGAGTCTTTGCAGATATGAAGATTCATTCATGAGAGCCTCTATTGTGTAAAGATCTAAACATTTTGTTTCTGAAGCATTAGGAATTATTGGTTGGGAAAAAAGTAATAAGATTATAAAATAATAAAGAGTTAAAGCTATTCTCAGAGACTATCAATTCAGCATTCTCATTTTATAGATACAGAAACTGAGATGCAAAAAAAAAGTTGAATGACATGTCCAAGGTCACACAGAAAGTTAACATCAGAGACTTGAAAGAAACATAAGTTAATTCCAAACTGGTGGGTAAATGCAGTACAAAGACAGATGATTTTGCCTTTGAGACACAGAATCCTCTAAGGATTAAAAAAAATTGAGCTGACTTGGATAAGAAAAATATTAACTGGTTGAGGAAGCTTTTAAATTAACCAACTGAATCTCAGTAAAATTCCATTAAATGTCCTTTTAATGACCAAAACTTTCTTCTTTCACCTGAAAGTACCATTTTCCCTTGTAAATGATTGCTTATGGAAAATAGGGTTAAGGAAGAAAGCTGTCTTCCTCTTAGAAAGAGGTCTTAGAGTGAAGGCATGCAAACAAAGTAGAAATCATATTCAGTATATTAAGTTTTACTGGGCTCAGCAGCTTTTTTAGCAAAAAAAAAGTGAATGATTTAAAGAATACAAGAAGGAAGAAAAACATAGAATTATAGAATCTCTATGTCCCAGAATCACAAAATTCTCTTCTTTCCAAAATCCTTATTAGAATTTTTTCCATTCTTTGAAAACAGTCTTGTTATGATCATAGAATTAGAATTTGAATTTTTTTTTAATTTTCTGTAAGAATCCTTGTTTCAAGTTCAGAGTTCTGGTCCATAACATCTCCTGCTTTCTTTTGTTTTAGAAGGTGGTCCTGCCCTCCCTGACCTCCAAAAAAGGAGATGACTCCTTCCCTGACTCCTCAAAAAAGGGGTGAAAACACCAAAAAAGGAGGCGATCACTCACTCCCTGATGTCTCAGGAAGGGAGATGAAAACACCAAAGGAAATGGGGAATCATACCAAATTAGCAGGTTTCTGAAGGGTCTCACTTGAAATATCAACATGGGATCATTACATAAGCACATAGTAATAGACTAGTAGTGATGTAACAAATAACATGAATCAACATGAGAATTATACATGTCCATAAGTCCTAGAAATAGTCCAAAAGCAATCTATTGTCCATTGTTTCATGTGCCAGGAATCCAATAATTCCTGTAAGTTTTGAGGTCTTGCAATAGTCTCATCTTGTGTTAGGGAATCCAATGATTCCTGCAGATTTTGAAATCCTGCATCACTCTTATCATATCTCGAAGAATCCAGTGATTCCTGCTAGTTTTGAAGTTCTGCAACAGTCTTATGAACAATTTTTCATCTCAGGGAATCCAATGATTCCTGTGCGTTTTAAAGTTCTGCAACAGTCTCATTATCAGCCATGTTCTTTCAGTGTCAGATGTTTTTGAGGTCTTCTCTGTTGTTTTGAGGTTTTTTTTGCTTTTTCTGTCTCTCTCTGATGGGCAAGGTGAATACAACTTGTTGGCACCCATTTGATTCTTTCTCCATCTGTAAACTCTTTCTCCCAAGCAGTTAACCTATCTAGTCCCTTCAATTTACCACTTTAAGGATTTCTTATCATCACCTGGCAATTACATTGGAGCTGCTTGCACTGGACACTGCCCTTCTGTTGGGTTAAAAATCTATATTCTCCCCAATTGTAATCCCTTTCTGCCATCTGATTGCTTCTCTGCTGTTTGATCCTATCAGAGTATTAAGCTTCTAAAGACTCTCTGGGTGTAAACTCAGCTGCCATAATGCCCCATCTCTTTTTTACTTGAGGTCTTGGAGCTGGGCCCTACCTCTCATTTCCCTGGGTCAATCTACATTCTGAGGCCCAGTGGAAGCCCTTATTGCATGGGGTTTGGGGTCTTGTTCTCTCACCCTGTCTTCTCACTCTATCTCTATGCCTACATTGAGCTTTCAGATGCCCTACTTTACCACACTGAAAGCATTAACGAGTCTCTCTGGAAGTCTCTTGTCAAGAAGGACTCTGTCTTCCCATGTTCTGCATCATAACCTAGGTATAAAAGACATTTATGCCCACTGTGGCACAGTGTTTTATGATCTCCTCTAAAGGAGTATCCTTGTGTAGTCCCAGAATAATTGCTCTACAAACATTACTAGTATTTTCCTTAGACAATTATCTGATCATTATTGCTGGTGCAGCATTTTCTCTAATCATTCGTATGACAGCTGTTTGCAGACGACCCATAAAATCACCAAAGGGTTCATTTGAACCTTGCTCTATTTTTGTGAAGGCTTCCCCTCGATCTTTTCCTGGGAGGGAGCCCCATGCTTTAATTGCAGCAGCAGCAGCAGCAATTTGCTCATACGCTGCTATAGGGTAATTAATCTGTGCTGAAGTGTCTGCATACTGACCTTTACCTACTAGTTGGTCAAAGGTGATTTGTATATTAACTCCAATTTGCCTATTTCATTGGGCTTGTATTCTGCAAAGTTCACTATACTCTGAAACACAAGTTTTGTCCATGTTCTAAACATATCCTTGCAATAGATTTCCAATCACTAGGGGTTAAAATTTCATAAGCCAAATTCTCTAATATCATCTTGATGATAGGGGACGATGTAGCCCCATAAAGAGTACAACCCTTTTTCAGATCTTTAATTTTTTTTTCCAGATCAAAAGGAGTGTATCTTCTCCTGGCTTGACCTGAAGATTCACACTCTTCAATAACAGGGTATGGTATGCATTTATTAAATCAGATGTATTCTATCCTTTTTTAGCTTTAACTAGTGCCTTTTGTAATCTTGTGATAGTGAGTGGACAAAACTCCTGAATGAGTGGTGCTGATGGTGTCATTGTCCCTCCCCCTCTTCTTTCTCCCTCCACCCATGAAGGGTTAATTGAGGGGGGTAGGTCAGGGGTTGGGAAAGGCCCTAATGGCTCCTGCTGTGAAGCACCACATTTCTTAATTTCATCAGAATTGTACTTAATTCCATTTTTATCTAATAATTCATGCTTTTCACCTAGTCTGTTAGTAACCTCTCCCTCCTGTTCTTTCTTCTTTTTTCTTATTCTAATACTTATATAATTCCCTAAAGCCAGTTCCGTTAAGTGATAACTATAAAATGTTTCTTTGGAAATTGAATTGGTATCATTATCATTGTAGTATTTATATAGTTGCTCTCCTACTAATTTCCACTAATTCTTTCTCCTTTAAGAATCAAGGAGATGTGTACTGTACTGTTTCTAAAAATTCAATGATCTGTACCCAAGTTACAATCAAACCTTAGTTTTTAATAAGTTTAACCATGCTCTCTACACAATTTCCTTTCAGTGGAAAAGTCTCTTTTCTAAATATTTGTCCCATTTCATCTGGAATACTACTTTAGCCCTTTACAAAGTTTCTTTCTTATCTATTTTTGTAGCTACCTAATTTCTGTGTCATGGAGACTTTTCCACTGAACTCAGAACTAGAGACTTTTCTACTGAAATCAGAATCAAAAGCTTTTCCACTGAACTCAGAATGTGTCAGTCTGGACTGCTGGTTGTAAATCCTTAGCCCCACTTTGGGAGCCAAAATGTGATGGGTTTTTTTTTTTTTTTTGGGGGGGGGAGGTCTCTGGAGCAGCCTTCGTTTCAGTTCAGTAATCACCACAAGAATAGTCAGGTGTTAAAGTCCAAATCCTTTATTATCTCCTTCAAAGTCTTGTCTCCTTGCCTGGGGCTTCAGCCAGCTTTCTTGGAGGCCTTCCAGAGTCTTAGTTTCAGTGGAAAAGCTAAAGAGGACAGTCTGCCACCACGATGGTGTGAGATGGAGTGAATGAATCTGAGTCCAAGGGCTTCTGCTTCAGCCTCCAGTCTGCTTGTCTTCCCTAGTTCTCTGAATGAATCTGGCTGAGACTCCTAGCTTATATGCTCTACACTGATTATAAACCAATCATTATAGGAAATCATTATTTGTTGTAAAATTAAATCAATCATATTTAACTTAGAGAACTATTAAGCACCATACTAACCTAGATAATCATTGTCTTATCAATTCTACTGAATTAGCACCTTGTAAGAATCCTTGTTTCAAGTTCAGAGTTCTGGCCCATAACAATTTTCTCTAGTCTAAATCCATACATTTGGATAAGAAATGAAGGTTCAGGAAAGCTAAGTGAATTTAATTAAAGAACACATTTTGTAATTATCAGAAGCATGATTTGAATCAAGGTTCTTTGATTCCAGAATAAATGATTTTCCCATTGAACAATACAACCTCTTTGTAAATTGTATCCTCTGGATCACTCTCCCTAAAATTACATAATTCCCCAAATAACAATAGGCTACATTATCCTACAATACTTAGTTTGCTTACTATAAGACAAAAAACAAACAAAAAATTATTTTATATACTACTATAGTACCTTTTGTTTATGTGAATTATTTATGACAAGCAATAATTTTATGCAATTCATTTCATTGCAAGAATGGTTACATGTGTGTTTTAACTGATATTAGGATAATCATTTTAAATCATATTAAATTTGATCATATTAAATTAAATTAATCTGTTTCGTTTACCTTTTTTTTTTAACCTGGAGGCTGAGGGCTAGATTTCAAGCCATGTACTCATTATTTCACTTTCCTTCCCCATTGTGTTTTAATTATGCTATTTAATTATAGTCATTTAATTATATTATTAATTAATGAAAATAGATGTTACTCTAAGAAAGTTTGTATATGTTCAGCATTTCAATGATTATTTAAGTCCACATTGAAGCAGGGAACAAGGGCATTGATATGAAGGACTAAATACAAGTAAAAATTGCTGAAATTTTATAAACTATTGCTGCAAAACAGATTAATTAGTCTTCAGAAAACAAGCAAAGAGCTTCAGAGGACCTAGCAGCAGGAGAGAGTGTTAATGATTCTTAAGGGCAGTTTTCTTGAAGGTGAAAAAATGGTAAGCAGGCAAGTTATTATTTTTTTAAAAGCAGCTACTTCTTGCTATGAAGAAAAAAAAACATTGTCAAAGCAATATAAAGTTTAGAATTTTAAAGATGGAGAAAAGGTTATTTTTACTAAAGAAATTCATTTTTTCTCTTAAAGATAACACCAAAGGTATTGCATCCATCAGAATGTAAAATGCCCTCTACAAAATTAAGGTGATTTTTCCTTTACTTGCAGATGACCTGGAAATCATATCTTCATTTAGGTAAAAATAAAATCTGATTTAAAATATCAACACATTATAAAGCAAATGTGTTGATAATTATATAAATTTCTAAAAAGTTATGAATATTTCAAATCACCTTATACTATAAAACAAATTATTAAGTTTTTAAAAACCTGACTAAAAATAATTAGTATTTTAAGACTTGGGACCAATATGGAGGAATGAAGGCGGGAACTCACCTGAGTTCTCCCAAATACAAGCCATATATGTATAAATACACACACACACACACACACACACACACACATATATGAATGTACCATTGAATCAAGCAGTCAGCAAATACCTATCATTTACTAGACACTATTTTAGTGTCTAGTCCTAGAGATACAGAGACAAATTGAAATAATGCCTGTCTTCATGTAATTTATATTCTATCAGAAGATCATTGCTTTAATGGATATTTTTACTATAGTATGAAGCACAAAATAATTAATCGGATTTTTCACATATTGCACATATTGTTATGTCAATATAACTGATTCAATAAAATAAATTTAAAGAGTTATAATATAGGTAATTTGTAATTACAAACATTATCATATGAAAAAATGCATACTTTCTTAAAGACCATGCCTTCAATTCTATTTTCTTTTTTTCATTTTGTTTCCATCTTCTTTTGGGTTTCATAAGAAGCACAGTACTTATCTAGAAAGTAAGAATCATATAACCATATTTAAATATGAAATCAATCAAATGTAAACTCATTTGTCTCATGAATAAAAGGACAGTTACAGCCCTTGTCAAATGTAGGTAATTCTCAGTTTTCTGAATGAATACAAAAGGAAGGATGATTATCCAGACAGTACATAATATTGGTTATGATTTCCTTACTCATTATTAAAGTTATCTTGCAAGACATATGTCATATTGGAACTATTTCTCTTGCATACTAATTTACCAGAAATTTAAAATAGACCAAAATGAAATAATAGCTAGTTACAAAATATATTTGATGCTTACTTTCATTTTATTTATTGGGTAGATATTAAAGTAGTTAATGTGTTGCTCTTTTTCTGGATTAGGATTTTTTTTACACATGTTCTACACAATGGAACAAATTTTTACACAATGTAAAAATATATAGCATAATATAAAATATTGTTAATTTCACTGAGAGCAAAGAATATTATTTTCAGAAAGGAATCAAAAGATATAGTATTTATGTAGTCTGATATTTATAAATACATGTTCTATTTATTCACATATGCAGCTTTGTTGTACCTCTTTAAAATGAAGAGGAAAATGTTTGATCACAATTATATTCCCAATTATCATTAAGAAAATAGGCAATTTTCTATGACAAATTATAAAATAATTTATCATTTTCATTGATAATTTTCCTTACAAGAAGATTTTTGAAATTAGAAATCCAGTTTTATAATCTTTAAGGTTTAAAAAATGATTAGGAAAATGGAACTGTTATAATGCCTTCCATATAGCTATGGGAGGAAGATATTATTTTAATTAATTAAATTTTTATTACACATATAAATTCACTTTTTTACATATTTCCTTATGAATCACATTGGAAGGGAAAAATTAAATCAAAAAGGAAAAACTAAGAGACAAAGAAAACAGAAGAAAAGAAAAAGTGAGCATATCCTGATTTACATTCAGTTTCCATAATTCTCTCAATGTGGTTTGCATTTTCCATCCAAAGTTCATTGGGATTGCCTTAGATGACTGAACCATTGAGAAGAACCAAGTATGTCATAGTTGATCACAGTACAGTCTTTCTGCTACTGTGCATCAGTTCTTGTTAATCTTTCTAGGCCTTTCTAAAATCAACTTGTTTATCATTTTTATGGAACAATACAGAACAATAATATTCCATTACTTTCATTTATGTGTGTGTCATAACTTATTCAGCCATTCTCCAATTGCTAAGAATCCACTTATTTTCCAATTGTTACCATAGAAGAGCTGCTACAAACTTTTTTGCATCTGGGTTCTTTTCCTCCTTTATGATTTCTTTGGGATACAAACTGAATAGTAGTGTTGTTTTCCTCATTTCTAAAATCTAAAGAGAATTGATTCAATTTTATAAGAATTCAAGCCATTCTTCAATTGATAAGTGGTCAAAGGATACAGACAATTTTCAGATGAAGAAATGGAAACCATTTCTAGTCATATAATGCTCTAAATCATTATTGATCGGAGAAATGTAAATTAAGACTACTCTGAGGTACCATTATACTACACACCTGTCAAATTGGCTAGGATGACAGGAAAAGAAAATAATGATGAATGTTGGACAGGCTATGGGAAAACTGGGACACTAATACGTTGTTGGTAGAGTTGTGAAGTGATTCAACTATTCTAGAGAGCAATTTGAAATTATATCCAAAGTACTATCAAACTGCATATCCTTTGATCCAGCAGTGTCTACTGGCTTGTATCCCAAAGAGATCATAAATAATGGAAAGGGCCCCACATATGCAAAAATGTTTGTGGCAGCCCTTTTTGTAATGGCAAGAAACTAGAAACTGAGAGAATCCCCATAAGTAAGAGAATGGCTGAATAAGTTATGGTATATGAATATTGTTCATATAAGAAATTGTTCTATAAGAAATGATCAGCAGAATGATTACAGAGAGGCCTAGAGAAACTTATATGAACTAATGCTAAGTGAAATGAGCAGAATCAGGAGATCATTGAGCATGGCAACAACAAGATATTACAAAGATCAATTCTGATGGCTGTGGCTCTTTTCAACAATGAGATGATTGATTCCAATGATCTTGTATTGAAAAGAGTCATCTACTATGGGAACTTAGTGTGGATTACAACATAGCTTTTTCACTGTTTTTGTTGTGGTTTGTTTGCATTTTGTTTTCCTTCTCATTTTTTTTTCCTTTTTAATCTGATTTTTCTTGTGCAGCACAATAATTGTAGAAATATGTAAAGAAGAATTGTACATGTTTAACATATACTGGATTGCTTGCCATCTAGGGAAAGGGGTGGGGAAAGGGAGAGAAATTTTGGAATACAAAGTCTTAACAAGAATCAGTGTTGAAAAATTATACATACATGTTTTGAAAATAAAATAATTTAATTTAAAAAATGAATTTCTCTAAAAAACAAAAAGAAATGAGGCTTTTATTAGAAACATTGGCTGTATAAAATTTTTCCCAACTTTATCAAAAGCAAGATTACTATTGTCATTGATTATGGTGTCATGTGTATCTAACCTATTCCATTGATACACCACTCTATTTCTTATCCAGTACCATATGTTTTTGATGATTGCTGATTTATAGTAGAGCGTTAAGTATGATACTACTAGGCCACTATCCTTTTTACTTTTTTTATTAATTCCCTTGATATTCTTGAGCTTTTATTTTTCCAGATGAATCTTATTATGTTTTCTAATTCTATAAAATGATTGCTATGGCACTGAACAAGTAGACCAATTTAAGTAGATGTTATTTTATAAATCCACTCAAAACAGAGAAATGTATGAAGTAAAACTTCATTTATTTACATATAACTTTTTTTCAAAGAACTTCTGCATTTATGAATCTTCAATGGAAAAGCATCTTTAAAATAAGGAAATTTCTAAGAGGAATTTTCAAATCTGTCAAAACATTATCTCAGAAAACAAAGAAGATTGAGTTAGTGCCTAGTCACTGCAATAAATACACCCTTGGGAACTACACTCTCTTTTACTTATAATCAGAAAATCATGAGATGGATCAAATTATGAATTGTTCAAGCCAATGAATGTCTCATATACATAGATACAATGCATCATTGAAACCTAATGTTTGCATTAGATGATAGCACAGAAAAATAAATATGTATGGAGGATGCTTATTATAACAAATCTTTTGTGGGACTATGTTGACAGGAGAATATCATTTGCAAAGGTAAATATGAAGCGAAATTATGTGAAGTTATCAATGCACTCCATGAAGGTGGGATAATACAATACAATTATTCCTTGTAAATGATCAAGTACATTGCAAGAAACTAGTTGTGAATTCTGATGCCTTTGTTTCTGGTTAAAACTACTAAATGTAGGACAAGATGGAAAGATGAGAAATAAGCAATGAGGAATATAAATAGCTTCAAATTTTGAGTTTCTATAAATTTGAGAATTATGAGACATACTATAACTGTAAGCACATATTAAAATAATTTTAATTTTCATTTCTCTTTTGTTTATCATGGACTAGAAGAACAAGATAATATCAGCAAAAAAAATCAAAATAAAAAAAACCTCAAGAAGAAATTAAAATATACACATTTTAAATGGCCCCTGTCTTTAATGAAGATATTAGGTATGTTTAAAAGTGCTTATCTTAAAAATAAAATGAATCTGAAAACAAGCCACTTGCAATAATGCCCTGAATGAACTAGTATTACAAAAATAGAATTAAAATGTTAATTTACATAATTTTGTAAAACACCAGACAGATAGATTTAATAATATCAAGGCATTTCTGAGGTAGGAAACCTGCAAAGAACAAATTTCCCCAGCAATTCTTCCATCCCTTTGCATCAGCAATATCTGGCTGAGCATATGCAGTTTTTTCAACATTACACAATCATTTTCCTTGATACCTGTTCCCATTTAACTGTCCTGGCTAGATTTTGTTTCTTCATTCATAGGTTCTATGACCTTCTCACTTCTCAAGATTTCCTTTCTATTATATGGTAACAAAACATGAGCTTGAATAGGTTTATAAACTTGGATAATTGATCTTGGGGGAAAAAAAACCAACTTGTGTTACTTACTATTATCTTGAATCACTCATTGAATCAATTCCTTTGAAAACATATAGGTAACAATAAACATAAATATGAACAAAAGCTTTTGAAGTAATAATTAATATGGAATACTTATTCACATTTAAAGTTTCTGTTAATCATAGACTTAGATTCTTCCTCCAGAATACTAAAAACATTTTGAATTAGTGAAGTACTTCGATTAAAACTAATTTGCCAGTCTAAGTCATAATGGGGCTTTACAAAAATCTATGAAGGCTTGTAGGGCTAATTATTCTCCTATGGTATCCACTGAGGTCTAAAAGAGCCAAAATTAATTCCAGAGACATTTTTTTAAACATGACTTCATTCACATATTAAATATATAGAAGTAATTTTGTCTCTTTGTTATCAAAATATATGCTCCATTCAAATGGAAAATATTTTCCCAAAATCATTTCCTTTTTAAATTAACCTTCCTTAAAATATTTATGATAATCAGAAGAATTTATAAAATAATACATGGTTTATGTAAGCTTTGTGTACAACTACATATATATCAGAGAAAGAGAAAAGGAATAATAGATACTATTCCAGATATAATTTGAATTAGCAAGCATTCCTCTTGCCCCTGTCCTAGGAATCAGCTTTGGAAAGATACCATTGTGGGAAAATACATAAATAATTATTAACCATGGGACTGTCTTAAAAACTGAGAGATTTCAGTATAAAGGAATGAATTCCCTTAAAGAAAACATAATTTTTCTTTATGTCATTCTTTATTATATATAATGTGCATATATATTATATACAGAAATTATAAATTATGTATTCAAATATATATTTTTATTGCATAAAAAGGATTTCACAGAGGAGTTCTGATTTTCAGGTATTCTACTACGCATAATTAACATGTGTGACCTCTTCCTCTCCTAATTCACACTTAAAGAAATAATGCTTGAAAATTATACTGGAAATATTGATACAAAACAGCTCCAAGATGGTATTTCCACAAAATATCTCTCCATTTAATAAAAGCTTTGTCCAAGATATTTTTCCTACTGTTTCAATTTTTAAAAAAGGTTTTCCTAAAAATTACTATTGTTTAAACATCTAGTCAAGAATAGCTTTTCATAATTAAATTTATTTAAAAGTATGATTCCATATTATTGTTCTGTAAGAAATGATAAGCAGAATGATTTCAGAGAGACCTGGAGAGACTTACATGAACTGATGCTAAGTGAAATGAACAGAACCAGGAGATCATGGTACGTGGCAACAAGAAAATTATACAGTGATCAATTCTGATGGACATGGCTCTTTTTAGACCAGTTCCAATGGCTTGTGATGAAGAGAGCCATCCATACCCAGAGAGAGGATTGTGGGAATTGAGTGTGGTTCACAACATAACATTTTCACTCTTTTATTATTGTTTGCTTCCATCTTATTTTCCTTCTCAGTTTTTTCTGGTTTGATTTGATTTTTTTTTTGTGCAGCAAGATAATTGTATAAATATGTGTGCATATATTGTATTTAACATATACTTCTGCCATGTTTAACAAATACTGCACTACTTTCCATCTTGGGGGTTGGGGGAAGAGGGAAAATTGGAACACAAGCTTTTGCAAGGATTAATGTCAAAGAATTATCCATGCATATGTTTTAAAAAAGTATGATTCCAGAGTTCACTTTCCAAAAAAAAATTTTAAGTTATAAACTACATAATTTCTAATCATAACATTCCTTGTGATTCTTTCATATCTTAGGAAAACATTCTTTTATCATTTTCTTATGTTAATTATTTTAATTCCTGAAGTACATATACTCATACTTTCAAAACTAATGAAGGTGAATATATAAATGACAATTATTTGACAATTATCTGAGTTTTCTAGAAACTGCCCAATTGAAAAATAAATTTCATTTCTAGAATGAGAATATGTAATGTTCTTCTCTAAATTATAATGTTCTCTGGGAGCAGGTTTCTTGGGGGGCTTCTGGAGGCAGCCTTAGTTTCAGTTCAAGGTAATAATCACCTCAAATGCTGCCAGGGGTTAAAGTCCAAATCCTTTATTGGCTCTTTCCTTGGCCCTGGTTAGCTTTCTTAGAGGCCTATCTCTCTCCTTGTTTCCAAGAGCTCTTGCCACTAGTACTTTGCCTCTACTAGCTTCAGCCTCTCTTCCTCCTAATGTCTCCAGCCAGCACAAAGGTGGAAGTTAGAATGAATGTGACTCCGCCTCTGAGAGTGGACTTGTAGGCTTCTTGAAGTGCATCCTGGTTGAGGCTTCTAGCTTATATATGCTCTTAAAGGTGTGAATCTTGTGGAACTCTTAATAAGTACTAAGTATATTTAGAGAACTGTTAAGTACCCTGCTGAACAACCATTGTTTCTATCAATTCCATATGACTTAGTACCTTGTAAGAATTCTAACAAGAATATGTAAGGAAATTTAAACAATTATGAATCTTAAACTCTAATTTATACACTTCCTAAGTTCTCATAATGAAAAATGCTATCAATTTGCAGAGAGAGAACTTATGCCCTCTAAGGGCAGATTGAAGAATATTGCTTTCTCCTTTATCTTTCTTGCTTTTTTGGAACATGAAAATATGTTTGGTATGACACATGTAGTGAATATCATATTACTTGCCTTCTCAGTAGGGAGCAAAGAGATAAAAGACAGAGAGATAGAGAGACAGACAGAATTTGTAACTCACAATGTTTTAAATGAATATTAAAAATAAATTTAAAGAAATAATTAACTAACAAGCTCAAAAAATAAAGTTTAAATTTTTGAAATTCATTATATGGATTAATTTATAAAATTATATTTTTGCCTTGTATGAGTGACTACAATCAAGTGTGAAAAAATTGTTTGGTCAATGTTCTTAATTCATATGTATCTTGATTTAGACACAAATTCATATTACTCCCTAAGCTATCTGTTTTGTCAAGAAATATACTATTCAATTAATTTTAATCAAAGGTAAAGTAAGGATATTTTTTTAAACACTAACAGCTTTTTTAAAAGTCCAAGCATTAAAAATATAGCCTAAGTCAATTTCTATGCCAGAAGATTTAATTATAGCACAATGTTAATTTAAAGTTACCTTGCTCAGTTTCCCTTGACTCATTTCTTTTGTTTATACAGATATATTCTACCTGTTAAGGAGGTAGGAAGGAGAAATCATTTAATGAATAGTTCATTTTTATTGTGCATGGATTTCATCTACTTTAGATAAAATTAGCAGCTTTTATCTTTGTATAAGAGAGTATGTACATTATTTCCATTTTATCTTATAATATAAGCTTAAGAAAAGCATGAGATTCAATCACTGTGTGACATTACACTGGAATATTAAATCCATAAAAGCTATGCTTTAACCAACTAGGTAAATCAGCTGTAAAGCTGATTAATATGAAAAATATCAGAACATATATAAAATTATGATTAACATGAAAATAATCTGAATAGAATATCAAAATACAAATTAGAGGAAATTTTTTAAGCTTTTTTCCAAGTTGGAGTTGTTTGATAATCCCAGACAAGAAGTAAATTTTTATGTCGAAACAAAACTGACATTCCATTGTTAGATTTTTAGTGTGAATAATTACCATTATGAAACCAGTAGATGATACAAATCAAGGCTTCATTTGTTGTTTTTTATTGTCTAGACTTAATGAATTGAAGAAAAATAATTAAGAAAGTCAATATTAATGTTATTTTTTCAGAGAGTTGGTTACATTTACCAGCACACTCTTTTTTCAATAACATCACACTGTGTAATTATAGATGCATTATTTGTAGAAAGAAAAGCAATTTGCTACTGCATTGCTACAGTCTTTAATTTGTACAATAACTTTAAAAATCCCTAAAAGTAAAATTTTTGGAGGAACAGAGATGTCACTGGTCACTAAATTTTGAGTGCTCTCTTAAGTGAAACATCCACAATTGCTTCTTCTGCTTTTGATGGCTTCTGCTATTTTTTTGGTACTTCAAGAGAAAGTTGGATGTAGACTTGATAACTCAGATGAAGGATAATGATTTCCTATAGGAGGAGATTATATCTGATCTTTTGGGTGATGCTTTTGACTTATAACTTGATTTCGAAATATAGCCTTCAATAACAACAACAAAAAAAGTAAAAGCAGACCAAAAAAAAGCAAAAGTAACTCCCCCCCAAAAAAAGCAAAAACAGAGGTATTAGAAAAGAACATATATGTGGCATGCAAAAGCAAAAAAAAAAAAAAAAAAACTGGCATTATCACTAACAATAACAATAGCAAAGGATTACATAATATACAAAGCATCTCATTCATATCAGTAGATATATGACTTCTTAAATATTCACAATAAGATGATTAAGCAAAATTCATCACTAAAATTCTGAGAACAAAATTATAGAATTACTTACTTCAAAATGAGCATTTAAAATAAAATAAAACATAAAATAATTTTATAATTCAAAAGTAATCTAAAAGAAGATTATTGTAATATGTAATAAATGCAAACATGTGAGGTTGAAAAGAGGGTGATTCAGCTGATTGCACAACCAGATCATTTTAGAAATATTAATTTCGTAATGTGGGACACCACAGGGGTGGCCTACAAAATAGAATAATTTAAAATACCAAAGCCATCTCAATGTCATAGAATCCTCGAAATAGGCTGCAATAGAAAGAAATTCATGATAAGACTTATTTAGAGGTCCTGGTTATTGTTTTACAAAATAATGCTATGCATATTATACAAATGTAATGTATTATATATAGATGTATATTTGGATGCAGAGAGTGGGGGGAGAGAAAGAGGCAAATAGAGACAGACAGACAGAGAGAACACACAACATACATAATGTTATTAAGGAAGATCAAAATAAGCATGATATGATTTCTGACCTCAAGGAACTTATTATTCAGTTCAGGATATGTTACATAAATATAAACTTTTAACAGAAATAGAAAATTCAGATAATATTTTTAACCGAGTAAAATTCAGCATACTTTTTTAATTCAACATAACAATTAGTAAACGCCTATTCTGCGCTCCATGATGGTTGCTGGTATATGTAACTCTTTGTACAGACAATAATTTAGTTTTATACAAGCCAATTGAATATACATTAAATAAAGACTGCTCTCTACCAGGCACTGTGCAAGATACTGACAATGTAAAAAAAATATGAAACAGCTTCTGCTCAAAGGGACCTTATAGTTTGCTGGGTATTATAGTAGACTACATATATACAAATGAATGGATACAAAATATATGCAAGATTGTAGAGGGCCGTAGATAGTGGGGGAACTCTGGGTAAGGTATAAGACCCTTTAACTCAGAGGAAACAAGCTAACAATATCTGGTTTGGCTCCTCATTTCCCTTGGTGTTCACACCTTTTCCTGAGAAGTCAAGGAGGGCGTGACTACCTATGTTCTACTTGAAGCAAGGATACTTGCAGTAGGGTGTTTACTCAGTATGATTGATGAGATAATGGTTCTCTAATTTGCATATACTTAGTGTGATATGGTGATATAATGGTTCTACAGTTGGCACATGCTCAGAGTGCTATAGTGATGTAATCATACTAAGTTATTTAAGGTCTGAGAGAACTGGAGAGGAGGGAGTGTGTGCTCAAGTTGGATCTCAGAACTCAGAGACTCAGACACAGACACAGAGGAGACTCCAGACTCCAGACTCCATCCCTGGCCATCCTCGTGGTGGCTCTCCTGCCTTCATCACTTCCCCACCTAATACCAAGGCCCATCCAGAGATACTCCAGAAAACTAGTCCAGACATTAACAAGATAATGCGTAAAAGTAATTAAAAATAATTTCAAGGTACACTAACAATTGTGTTACATGTGGCATGGGGTATACAAAAAGGAAAAACTTCAGATAGTAACATAAGAATTCAAAATTGAAAAGAACTTAGAATGAAGCACATAATAGGAAGTAATTAGGATAATTTGATTACTTAGTGGGAAGTTATCAGATAATTTTCAAAATCAAAAATTAGAATGGAATTTTCACATTGAATAAAAAAATACAGTAAAACATCAAATGGATAGTTAATTTTATAAAATACAAAGACATAATAGGAAATAAATTATGCAACCCCATTTCAGAATGAAAAAAATGAACATGGTTTTTAAAATATCCCCAAAAGGATCCAGATTAATTTAGTAGATTAAGGTTCTAATTAAAGAACAAAAAGTTTGTGAATTGCATGAAAATTTTGAAAAGTCAACAAGTTGAAAAGCATTTATCTATTTTTGCAAATCTCTTTAATGTCTTGTTCAATAGAAGACAGCTGGATTCCCAAATCTTCATTACTATATGTTGTTTTAATTGATGAATATAAGGAATTTTTATCAAAAGAAATATTTTAATAAGTAACTAATATGTAAGTAGCATACTATGAAAATAGTTTTAAATTCATTAACCTCTGTTCTATGAGAAATGATCAAGAGGATGATTTTAGAGAGACTTGGAGAGACTTACATGAACTGATGCTGAGTGAAACTGAGCAGAATCAGGAGATCATTGTACCAGGCAACATCAATATCATATGACATTCAATTCTAATGAACATGACTCTTTCCAACAATGAGATAATTGATGCCAGTTCCAATGATCTTGTAATGAAGAGAGCTATCTACACCCAGAGAGAGGACTGTGGGAACTGAATGTGGATCATAACATTCTCAGAATTTTGTTGTTGTTTTCTTGCATTTTGTTTTCTTACTCATTTACTTTCTTTTTTTGATCTGATTCTTCTTGTGCAGCAAAAGAATTGTATAAATATGTTTATACATATTGGATTTAACATATATTTTAACATGTTTAACATATACGGATTGCCTGCCAGCTAGGGGAAGAGGTGGGGGGAAAGAGGAGAAAATCTGACTATGCAAGGGTCAATGTTGTCAAATTATCCATGCATATGTTTTGAAAATAAAAAGCTTTATAAAAAAAGAAAAAGAAAATATATATTAAAACAAAAAATAAAAACAAAAACAAAACTCATTAATCTCCAGAAATAATTTTAGAGACATCAAGAGATCTATAGGTCACATTTTGAGAACTTTTGTTACATAAAAAAATAACATTTTATGCCCATAAACCCATATAATAAAGGCCTTGGCCAAAATACAATAAACCAATTACATTAAAAATAAAAACTGGTGTTGATGAGGATGATGATGATGATGGTGATGATAGAACTGATCTCAACCAATTAAGAGAGTGCCCCAAACAATGATCTTAAGGACTACCATTATATTTATGAATGTCCACAAAACATTTTTGCATAAAAAGGAAGAAAACAAAAAGACAATCATTGCTTTAATTATACTCATTTCAGACTTCTTTGCCTCCTCTTCAATAGACTTGTATTCTTTCCCTCTTCCAGCTTTCTTTTATGTGTTCTGTTCCCCCATGATAATGCAAACCCTTAAGTGTAAGAAGTTCATTCTTGGTTATTATTGTTAAACCTTCATTTCCAAAGAAGACCAATGACATCACAAAGGTGATATCTTGACTCACATGTGAATTTTATTTTTGTGAATCAGAAAAATACAAAGCCATCATCCTTACTCTCTTCTAAAGTCACCAAAGTCTAATGGCAAGACAAAAGTCAAGACAACTGATAATAGGTCAGGATGCAGTGGATGACCTTGATACCTTCGATGTCTAACCAAGTTTAAAGAGTTTCACAGTGCCTATTTTAACAGCTTCATGACTGTTGGAACAAATTGTTCTCATCTACTTATTCACATCTTGGGGTAGACATCCTACTAATTTACTGAAGAGTTTGAAGTCTGTCTCTTAGATTCAATCTGGTTTAGCCCAAATGCTGAGATAGTTTACTCAGGTGTAACCAGTGCACATGATACAACTTCTTGAAGCCACAGATCAGGGTGGGTCATGTTTAATCAAAAAGGCTCAGAAAGCTCTCATACCTGGTCCTGTTACTGGTCCTCTCCGAACATAACAGATATGATGTATTTGTAGCCACATTGCTAAATAATAAGTATTTAATTTAGATGTTATCTATCTATACCTACTGACAATAATACTTCAGTTTATATCATTTACAGATTTAGTGAAATACCAATTCAATTAATATGAAATATATTGAAAATATAGAACTAGAAAATATAATTTCACCTATACTATTTAGAGAATCATTTATTTAGATTTGAGTTTTGTTTGTTTTTTCTTTTTAAAATATATGTATTTTTTCACAATTACATGTAAAATGAGTTTTCAATATTCATTATACAAAATGTTGAGCTTCAAATTCTTTCTCCCCTCACTCATCCTTAAGAAAGTGAGCAGTATAATAGGTTATACATATGGAGTCATGTAAAACATATTTCTGTATTAGTTGCTGTGAAACAAAATAGACCAAAAAAACAAGAAAATAATTTTTTTTTAATTTTCCTTGATCTGCATCAGTCCTTTCTCTAGATATAGATAGCATTTTGTCACAAATCTTTGGGAATTGTCTTGGATCAATGCATAGCTGAGAAGTACTAAATTATTCACAGTTGATCATCATATAGTATTGATATTACTGTATTTAATGTTCTTCTAGTTCTGTTCATTTACTTTTCCAGGTATTTCTGAGATCCACTCTACTCTTTATTTCTTATAATACAATTGTATTCGATTAAAATAAGACACAGCTTGTTCAACCATTCCCAATTGATGAACATCCTGGACATTTCCAATTCTTTGCCATCACAAAATAAATAATTATGTATTTTGTGTATATAAATGTAGTTTTATATATATATTTTATATGTAGGTCTTTTTCCTATCTTTTAAAAATTTCTTTGTGATCTACTAATCTAGTAGTATTATTACTGGATCAAAGGTTATGTATGCATGGTTTTATAAACCTTGGGACATAAACCTAATTTGTTATCTAGAATGGTTGAATGAGTTTGCAACTCCAACAACAAAAACAAATATTAGTGTCTCAATTTTCCCATATCCCTTTCAATGTTTGTCATGTTCCTTTTCTGTCATATTAGCCAATCTTATAAGTGTAAAGTGACATCTTAGTTGTCTTAATTAGCATTTGTCTAATCAATAGTGATTTAAAATATTTTGTAATGACTATATATAACTTTAATTATTTCATCTGAAAATTACCTGTTCGTATCCTTTGATCATTTATCAATTGAGGAATAAGTTTTATTTTTATAAATTTGACAGTGCTCTATATATCTGAGAAATGAGGCTTTTATTAAAGAAACTTGTGGTAAAAAAAAAAAAATTACATTTATGATGATTGAGCATTTCCTTCCACCCTATACCTCCTCATTTATCTTATACTCTCTCTCCTTTTACCCTATCTCAAAAGTGTTTTATTTCTAACCACTGCCTCATCCAATCTACCCTCCTTTCTGTCAAACTCTTTCTCTTATTGCCTTCCCATTCTACTTTTCTGCGGTATAAGATAGATTTCTATCTATTTGAATATGGTTAATTTCCCTCTGAGCCAATGTTGATGAGAGTAAAGTTTAAGTACTCCCTCTTCCCCTGATTTTTTCCTCCACTGTGAAAGCTCTTTTGCACTTATTTTATGTGAGATAATTTACCCCATTTTACCTCTCCTTTTGCCTTCTCTCAATATTTTCCTCTTTCTCACACTTTAGGTTTTTTTTTTTTTTAAATCATCCCATTATAGTTAACTCAAACCTATACCCTCTATGTATATTCCATCCAACTTTCCTAATAATGAGAAATTCTTAGGAATTACAGGTATTATTTTTTCCACTAAAGATGTAAGCAGTTAAAAAAACAAACAAAAAATATATAAGCAGTTTAATCCTATTAAATTTCTTAAGATTTCCCTTTCCTTATTATTTTATTTTATTTTTGCTTCTCTTGAGTCTTGAATTTGAAAGTCATTTTCTATTCAACTTTTATCTTTTCCTCAGGAATACTTGGAAATTTTCTATTTCATTGAATATCTATTTTTCCCTTGAAGAACTGTATTTTATTTCTGGGTAGACTATTTTTGGTTGTACTCTTTACCTTCTAGAATGTCATATATAGATCTCTTCATTCCTTTAATATAATAGATGCTAAATTTTGTGTGATCCTGATTAGAACTCCACAGTAGTTGAATAGCTTCTTTCTGATTGCTTAAAGTATTTTCTCTTTTATCTGGGAACTCTGAAATTTGATTCTAATATTTCTGAGAGTTTTCATTTTGATTTCTCTTTTAGGTGATGATCAGTGAATTCTTTTAGTTTTTATTTTACCCTTTGATTTTAAACTATCAAGATAGTTTTCCTTAATGATTTCTTGAAATATGATATCTAAACTTTCTTTCATCATAGCTTTTCAGCAATCCAATAATTCCTAAAAATATCTCTTCTTGGTCTACCTTTCAAGTCATTTATTTTTATAATGAGAAATTTCACATTTTCTTCGATTTTTTTTCATTCCTTTGGCTTTGTTTTTTGACTTCTTGATGTCTCATCAAGCTTCCACTTGCACAATTCAAATTTTAAGGAATTATTATTTGCAATATGCACTTAAACTTTTCCCCATTTGATCATTTCTGCTTTTATAGAAGTTAATTTCATAAGAATGTTTGTATTTCTTTTTTCCACTTAGCCAATTCTTTTTTTTTTCCTGAGACAATTGGTTTTAAGTGACTTACCCAGGGTCACACAGTTAAGCAATTCTTTTTTTAAGTGTTATTTTTTCACTATTTTTTTCTTTTCATATATCTTTTCACAATTTTCTTTCTTTGCATTCATTTCTTAATGTTTTCTTTACCACTGTTTTTTGATTTTGAAAAATAACTGCTACCCCTTCTACAATTATTAATTAGGCTTGTGTTCAATTCACATATTTCTTGAGGGAGCTTTGCTTGCTATTATTTTGATTTAATAGTCTTGTTCTGACTTTGTTCTTGGTCTTCTCTGCCACCATATTAGATTTTTATAGTTTCATTCTTTTATTTACTCATTTTTCCATTTCTTAATTTTGAACTTCATGTTAAAGTTGGGCCTCAGACACTTAATACTTACTAGCTGTGTGACCCTGGTTAAGTCATTTAACCCAATTGCTTCAAAAAAATTCAAAAATAAAAATATATATTTGGGCTCTGTCAAGATCAGAGCAGGAAAAGACATTGTCTCCAACATCAGGAATTCTTTAATACTATTTTCAGCTCTAATTCTGGGAATTTTGATTTTTTTTTTTTTTTTGGTGTTTTCAAGGTGGGGGAGAAATGTGTTCACTGTTCTATTGGTCATTCCAATACCACTAGGAAAGGCCCCTGATCAATTGAGATTATAATCAATACTATTCCTCAGGACTCTGGTTCCCTTGGGAAATGATATTCTTCCTCAAGGTCCCAGATTCCATGTGATAAAATGCAATACTCAAAGCTTCTGGATCAAAGGTGCTTTTCATCATCCTTGAACCATGATCCAGAAGTGGGCATAAGAAATGGATTTGCTAAATAGAATTTGATTCTACATCCAGTGCTAATAGAGAGGTACTTTGTAATCTTTCTGACCAGTTGTTAAGTCTCTTTAAAGTCTCTAAGTTGACAGCTCACAAGATTGCTATTATTTCTGTCACCACCACCTACTGTTGATACTGTGTTCTTATCCATGTGTGCTTTGGGCCATCCTTAACTCCCTTGTCATGCCTCTCTCTTTCCAACATTTCAAGTTGTTGACCTGGAATGATGTTTCACTCTGAACTTTTTTTTTTTTTTGAGGGAAGTGTTGGGAGAACTTAGATAAATCCTTTCTCTACTCTTGGCTCTGCCCTCAGAAGTCTCCAAACATAGTTAAAGATAAAATGACATATGGGAAAAAGAAAGAATATCAATAAATTATAATAATCTCATATAAAATTTTGCCTTATGTAAGTCAAATAAGGACTTCCAAAAGATCATAAAATATTCATTAGTTTATATGCCAAATAGACTGCAGTCAAAGGCACACATTTATATTACAAAATAATTATCAAAATCTTAGAATGGATAATGAAAGATGACAAGCAGTATTACTTCATAAAAAAAGGAAAAGCAAGGCAAGATAAAACTAGTTTAAAAATAAAAAATAAAAAGACTTATCATTAGCCCAACTAAATAAGTTTTGTGAGCACTTAATGTTACAAATGGAAAGTGGACAATGAACTAAATAGAAATGAAAAATATCTTTCTGAAAAGTTTAAAAAACTATCAATGATAGTATTTCCATCACATTTAAACATTAATATGAGTCTAGGAAGTCCCTGTAGAAAAGATACAAATATAATTAAAAATACAAAGATAAGACAATTAAATAACATGCAAGAAATGGAGAGTCACACTGGAAGCAATATTATTGTGGTGGCGTTGAGATATAGAATCACAAAGTATTTGAAGAAGAGTTAGATGTAAAAAGAGAAGGAAACTCAAACTATATTAACACTGACAATGAAAACAAACAAACAAACAAAACCATATAAGTCAGAGATATCCTTGATGAAGATATTAGTAGAGAAAAAGCAAACTTTCAAATGTGCATACTATATATTTACCTCACAAAAATGACCATAGTTACCTATCAAAATCATTTAGTTTTCCTCACAAGATATAGATGTGTGTGTGTGTGTGTGTGTGTGTGTGTTTTGAGGACTTTACGAGCTTAACTGGCAAATGAAATCTAAAACAAAAAATCTATATCTTGAAGTCTAAGTGACTAGAATATTACTGTGTACAAATAAATTGGTCAAAGAAGTCAAGAAATAGATTTATTTTATGAAGGAAACAATAAGGTAGCCTCCCCATTCAAATAAAGTTGCAGTTTTAAATTTAATTTAATAAGGAATTTTTTAAAAATAAATTTTATATTTTCCCCATTTTTTTATTTATAGAACTTATTTTTCCAGATAATAAAAAGATTATTAGGGAAAAATGTTAACTGCTGCTTAGACATTTTAATATCTCCCCAAGGAGCTGTCCATTTATACAAAAATTCTTTCTGCTTCTTCCTGTAATTGTAAGATGAAATTAGGGCAAATGGTGGAACTACATATTTTCTTCTTGTCTAACTTCAAGCTGTATTCCTAATTATTAGCCTTGGAAAGGCTTTGGAATTCAAATTTATAAGTCTAAATAAGTAAAAATCAGAAGTTTATTAGGTATTAAAAGATGTAATTAGTATTTTTTAAAAGGTTCTAAACCTCTCAAGCTGATTCCATTTTATTTATTGAATGCTTGTATGTTATTGGTTGGGTACAAACTTTTGGGATGCACTCATAGGGAGATTTTTCTCTGAAGTATCTCTATAACTGAGGTATAGTTATATTTATTGATTGATATTTATTTTATATGTGTGTGCATGTTACATAGTATGTGAATATATTTAATTTAATAATATGTATACAAGCTAATACATATATGTATATGTACACACATATCTCCAAAAAAATGGGGCAGCTAGATGGCACAATCAATAAGACGGGGTTTTAAATCAGAAAAAGCCATCTTCATGAGTTCAGATCTGGCCTTAGACATTTACTATGTGACACTGAACAGATCACTTAATCCTGTTTGCCTCAGTTCCTCACCTTTAAAATGAGCTGGAGAAGGAAAAGGTAAAGCACTCCATTATCTTTGCTAAGAAAACCAAAACAAAGTAGATCATGACTGAAAACTTACAAAACATTATAATATTTTTTAAAATCTACCTATGTGTTTATATATGCTTTTGTATAATTATGAAATAAAAACAAAGAGAAAATGGACTGTTGAAATAACACAAACACAAACACACACACACACACACACACACACACATTTATATTATTTGAACATGCCCTCCAAAGACACAGGCTCTAACTTTTACATGCCTGATTATCTTGAGCGAATCTTGTTCATGTCCTCTCTCAAGTTCATTAGGTCAAGTTCAGAGGGATTTCTGGGAACTTATTTTGTTGTTTAACATTAAAACTGTTCATAATTGTAATTAGTCTTTCTACTTTTCAGTCTTCTTACACTCTATTGTAAGAAATAATTCAACAGCATCACTATTTTATTCCAAACAGTATTAGTATGTTTGCTATTTTTCCATAGAAGTAATTATTATAAATTCTGTATATTGGACCACAGAGCTATGACTCACAGATTATAAATTCATTTGCTTACTTATAGGAGGGTAACTAATCTTCCTCCTTTATTTTTCCTTGTTATGGTTACTAAGACCAGTATGATAGATGAAGCCAAGTACATTGAGTGTCCTCCAACTTATTTTTGAACCTCTGGATCATTCTCTCTTTTTATGACCACTTAGTGAAGATGCCCCATGCTTTGGCCACATCCACAGACATTCAATTCCACTATTGTTGGCATATTATTTCTAGCTGATGCATCATTTTTTTGACTCACATCCACAGACATTCAATTCCACTATTGTTGGCATATTATTTCTAGCTGATGCATCATTTTTTTGACTCACAAAGGAAGATCTATCAGCCAATGGGATTCTGTACTTTGTATAGTCTGTTTAGAATGTACTAATTTATCAAGTCTCGTATCAAACTTTATAAAAATAAGGCATTGGAAGAAAGGGACATATCAGATCATGAGAAATATCTTTTCATTAGAAGGTACCATGAACCTTTTAGTAAAGTTTCATTGGCTCAGAGCTCTGCCTCAATCTGTTTTATTATAGGTTGGACAATTTTCATCCCCATACTACTCCCTTCTACGCATCCTAAAATCATAGTATACAGACCTCCCTGTAATTCTTTGGATATGATACTCCATTTCTCATCTCCTTTCCATGCTGTTTTCTCATAGTATAATACTCTACTCCCTCAATTCTGCTTCTTGAATTTTCTAACTTCATTGAAAACTCAACTGAAATCCTACCTTTCCAATAAGGTCTTTCTTTTTACAGATCCTAATGAATTTTCTCAAATTACCTTCCATTTATAATGTATAAATCTTGTTTATATTTACTATCCATGTTATTTCCTTCATTAGAATGTGAGTGCCTTGAAGTCAAAAAATATACTTTTTCATTTCTTTGTCATAATGTTAAGCAGTTAATGCTTAACAAAGTCTTGTTTACATTCAAGAATGAAGAGAGCTTTCTAATTTCATTAGGTAGTCATTCCAGCCTTTTCAGTTATACATTACTCCTTGATGTCATAGAATATAACTCCTTCTTGAGCCTGAATTATAGACAAGGAAAGCCCATCTGAATTAGTTCCTCAATTATTATCACACTCTCACATCTTCATACCCTTGTCCATCACAGTCATGCAAAAATTCTGGTTGCTAATCATAGTTATTCAAACCCTGTGGTGTTCTCTTATTTTTTATAATATATAATGGTTGTCTCTAGGAGCAAGTTTCTTGGGGAGGTTTTCTGGAGGCAGTCTTAGTTTCATATCAGAGTAATAATCACTCCAAATGCAGCCAGGAGTTAAAATCCAATTTTTTATTGTCTTTTTCCAAAATAGCCCGGTTAGTTTTCTTAGAGGCCTATCTCTCTGCTTGGTTCCAAGAGCTCTTGCAGCTTGTCTTTTTGCTTCTGCCAGCCTTTGACTCTAGCTTAACTCTGACTCCTGGCAATCTTCTGAACTGACTAACTGACTGACTGACTGAAGCCCTTTTTATGCTATTTTTGAGGTGTAAACTCAAAGATTGACTCCTCCTCTGTGAGTGGAATTATGGGAGGTGTGAATTTGGATATCTCATACTGAACCCTGAAATCTCCCAAACGTGTGAACTAATGTGTGAGCTGATGTGTGAACTCTCAAAGGTGTTAATTAAGCATTGTTTCTATCAATTCTAATGACTTAACACTTTGTAAGGATTCCAATAAAACCCCATTCTCCATCTTCTCCTTGCTGTTCTTTTATTACCAACCTTGTCTTATCTCATTCTACCACTGAAGATTTTATTGACATGGCATCCCATTCTTCCCAGCCCTGTTTATCAATTGGTAAAATTGAGGGAGGCATCAACAGGAAAGAAGAAATTAAGGTTTTCTTGTATTTTGCTTTGTCACATATCTCTATCTGCAAATTGCTGTCTTGGGAAATAACTGAGATCCAAGAACTCCAACTCTTCTGCTGATGTGTTCCTATTTGAATTGTCTTGAAGCTACATATAAAGCTGTCCCAAATATAATAACATTGATGGTATTCAGTAATCAGTTCATCAAAGTGTAGCAATCTTGATATTTGGAGCTGTGAACTGATCCAACCATTTTGGAGAGCAATTTGGAACTATGCTCAAAGGGCTATCAAACTGTGCATACCCTTTGATTCAGCAGGGCCTCTACTGGGTCTATATCCAAAAGAGATCATTAGAAAAGGGGAAAGGACTCATATGTACAAAAATGTTTGTGGCAGCCCTTTTTGTAATGGCAAGGAACTAGAAACTGAATGGATGTTCATCAGTTGGAGAATGGCTGAATAAATTATGGTATATGAATGCTATGAAATATTATTGTTCTATAAGAAACAATCAGCAGGATGATTTCAGAAAGGCCTGGAGAGACTTCCATGATCTGATGCTAAGTAAAATGAGTAGAACCAAGAGAATTTGTAAATAGCAAGAGAGAAGATTGTGTGATGATCAACTGTGATGTATTTGTATATTTTCAACAATAAGGTGATTCAAGTCAATTCCAAAAGACTTTGATGGAGAGAGCCATCTGCATTGAGAGAAAGGACAATGGGGATTGAATGTGGATCCCAACATAGTATTTTCACTTTAATTGTTGTTTGCTTGCCTGTTTTTTCTTTCTTTCTCATTTTCCCCCTTTTTATATGATTTTTCTTGTGCAACATTATAAATGTGGAAATACATTTAGAAGAATTGCACATGTTTAACCTATATTGAATTACTTGCTGCTTAGGAGTGGGGGTAAGGGAAAGAGAGGAAGAAAAGTTTGGAACATAAGGTTTTGCAAGGGTGAGGAAGAATGACTGTTGAAAACTATCTTTGCATGTATTTTGAAAATAAAAACTATTATAAAAAAGCAAATTTGATATTCTTAAACTCCTTTTAATTCTTTTTAAAAATCCCAAATAAAGCATTTCTTTTCCATTCTGCCACCCTCTTTAAAACAATTCCCATCTGCTATGCTTTCTGGAATATTAGCTCTCTAGATAATAAACAAGCTTTCTTATTAAAACTTTTCTTTATCTACCCAACTTCTTTCAGTCGATAAGACTTGGCTTATTTCTGATGCCATAACTTATCTGGTCACCTTTTCCATCATTGATAGTATTTTCCTTTTCCACTTACTAGTCCTTGAGAAATAGAGTTTAAATGTAACTTTATCCCCATTTCTACTTCCAATCTATTTTATATGTTATTCTAAAGATAAAAGGGACCAATGGATTTCTAAGAGTAAAGGGATGTCATGTCAGACATAAACTTTAGAAAATCTTGGGAGGCAGAGCTAAGATGGCAACATAAAGGCAAGGACACATACAAACTTTACACAAAACCCATCCAAATAATGATTCTAAACAAACTTACAGAATGTCAGAACCCAGAAAAAGCTGAAGAAAACTTAGAAGGTTAGCAAAAAAAGATCTATCACACAGGGTGAGAATGGAATCAAGTCCTGGTATAGTCTATACCAGTGCCACTCCAGCCCCAGCAAACCAGGAGAAGTCTTTGGGAGCCTCTGAATCAGTGGCATCAGCAGAAATAGTATCAGTGAAGGTTTTTAGAGATAATCCACAGCTAGTAAGGGGGCAAACAGCTTATCAGAAGGTCTTTTGCTAGCACTAAGGCAAGACTCAGTTGCTTTGTCCATACTCAAATTCAGTACACAGCCCTGCCTCACACTATCAGGGTGAGGAGGAACACTTAGCACACTAGAATTTATAGATATAGAGATTGGGGCCCCTCCTCAAAGTTCCCAAACAGAAAAGAATATTTGTGGTCACTCATAGACCAGAGCACAGGCCAAGAGAATAATAAACACATTTCTCCTTTCATCATACTACCTTGGAAGAATGGAAAACTTACAGATTCCTAGAAGGATCTCTGAAAACAGCTGCACAAAATCCCTGAAACTTGGGGCATTGTAGCCTCCACCATGGTAACAGGGTTCTACTTTAACAGAGTTAGAAGAAAAGTGATAGGCTGGTGAAATTAGTAAACAATAGAAAAAGATTCTGATGTTTCCATAGAAATTTATTATGATGAAAAGAAAGATCAAAACATACTCAGAAGAAGACAACGCAGTCAAAACTCCTACATCCAAAGCCTCAAAGTAGAATAAGAATTGGTCTCAGGCCATGGAAAAGCTCAAAAGGAATTTTGAGAATCAAGAAGGAAAGTAAAGGGAAAATTCCAAAGAATGAGAGTGATGCAAAAGGAAGTACAAAAGCCAATAAAGAGAAGAATGAATACAAAACAGAATTGGGCAAATGGAAAAGGATGTGCAAAAGCTCATTGAGGAAGATAATTTCAAATCCAGGCTCAGACACTTAACATTTACTACTTATGTGACCCTGGGCAAGTTCTAACTGGTCTCTCTAAGAATATTTCTCAAATCAATTCATCTTCCACCAAGTTACCTTCGCTAGGAATACAAAATGAATACTTAGTTTGATCAAAGAAAAATATATCCTGTGTATCCTAAATGTGTTCAACTACTAATAATTTCCTTGACTTTTTTTTCTTTATGATTTCAGGGGAAATTTTGCAACTATCCAGAGCAAACCCTTATAGAATTATATCACTAAGCAGTTATTCCCTCATCCTTTCAGTATTATGACTTGTGACTCTATTGTGCCTTTGATCTATGAAGCCATAAACTCTGCTGCAGTAGAATATTCTACATCTTTATAGATGGAACTTCCTATAGATATGGCATCTATAGGAAGAGCAAAAAGAAATTCATCATTACTATACAATAGTTATATTCCACTATATATATATATATATTATTTTAAAGATAGAGTATTAATTTGATATTTACAAAGTTGCTTATGAATATTTCTGAATACTTTATTTTCCTCCATTCTCACAGATGTGACAAGAAAAATAACTTGGCTTAAAATTGTTAAGAATTTAACAATTTTCTTCAAAATTACCATTTAAATTGATTTTTAATTTATTATTTTCAGATTCTCAATATTTTTCTGGCTCTTCTTCATTATAGGCACTAATCAGAAAGCACATCAACCTATAAATCAGAAACAAGGTGATTCTTTTTAGCAAATAAAAATTATTACAATTATTTTCTTAATTCTTCTTTTCTCCTTATAGGGCACCTCTAAGCTCTGTGAATGGAGGAAATGACATTTTGTTCACAATGATTGTGCACTCACTGAGGTGCCACAAAATATGGATCAATTGAGCCATACTGTTTTTTGTGTCAATTTTGGCCTAACAATTTACATCAAGAAAACACAGGTTCCCAACCATGATCACTCTATCCATAGATGAAACCATCATTTATAGCAAATAAAAAACTTTTGAATACTAGGGATATGTTCATTTCCCTTATATACTTTTGAAGGATGCACACATAGAAAATGAGGTTGTCACACATATTTCTAGGACTAGCTCAGTGTTTGGGAGACTCTGAAGCAATGTGTGAGAGAGAAAAGATATTAGACTGCCCTCAAAAATGAAGGTCTGACTTCACTGCCTGTGAAACCTAGACAATATACCTGGTTAGCTAATGTATCAGACACTAAGGTCCTTTCTCAATCTAAAATTCCTTGCATTCAAACTCTCTTCAGAGAGCACAATTATGATGGACTGGCCACTTTATTCAAATGCCAAACATATATTTGACCAAAATACTTTTACAGAGAACTCATACAAGGCAGGCACTCATATGATGGTAGAAAAGGCAATACAAAGATTCTCTCAAGGTCTCTCTCAAGAACTTGAAAATAGATTGCATGACAAGAGAGACATTGGCAAAAAAAAAAACTATAGACTTGTGGTGGAGAGCCATCTGCACCCAGAGAGAAAACTGTGGAAACTGAATGTGGATCACAGCATAATATTTTTACCTTTTTGTTGTTGTTTGCTTGCTTTTTCTCATTTTTGATCTGATTTTTCTTGTGCAGCATGTTAAATGTGGAAATATTTATAGAAGAATAGCACATGTTTAATATACATTTGATTGCTTGCAGTCTAGGGAAGGGATTGGGGGGAAGGGAGGGGGAAATTTTGGAACAAGATTTTGCAAGGGTAAATGTTGAAATCTATCTTTGAATATATTTTGAAAATAAAAAGGTGATATTAAAAAAATAAACAAAGTTGTTTGGAAAGTTTAGATAGATTGCTGCCTCTACTCTGTCAACTTGGCTATGCTCCATCCATAACCTTTTCTCAGTACTATTTCTCCTTAACCTTTCTTCAGCCTTTGATACTGTGATCACTTTCTCTTCCTTAATACTCTCTTCTCTTAGGATTTTGGGATATTACTCTTTCCTGGTTTTCTTCTTATTTATATATGTGCTTCTCTCCCTTCTTTACTGGATCATCCTACAATTACTTTTCAGGAATCTCAAACTACATGTCCAGTAGGCATGCTAAACTCAGTATTTTCAAGACAGGACTCATTATTTTTCCCCTACCTTCTCTTTTACTATAAAAGTCAATACCAGGCCTGGAGAGACTTACACAAACTGATACTGAGTGAAACAAGCAGGGCCAGGAGATCATTATATACTTCAACAACAATACTATATGATGATCAATTCTGATGGACCTGGCCATCCTCAGCAATGAGATGAACTAAATCAGTTCCAATGGAGCAGGAATGAACTGAACCAGCTACACCCAGCGAAAGAACTCTGGGAGATGACAAGAACCATTACATTGAATTCCCAATCCCTATATTTTTGCCTGTCTGCATTTTTTATTTCCTTCACAGGCTAATTGTACAATATTTTAGAGTCCAATTCTTTTTGTACAGCAAAATAACGGTTTGGACATGTATACTTATATTGTATTTGATTTATACTTTAATATATTTAACATGTATTGGTCATCCTGCCATCTAGGGGAGGGAGTGGGGAAGGAGGGGAAAAATTGGAACAAAAGGTTTGGCAATTGTCAGTGCTGTAAAATTACCCATGCATATAACTTGCAAATAAAAAGCTATTAAAAATTTTTAAAAAGTCAATACCTTTTTTCCAGTTCCTTAGTCCCACAACTCAGGAGTCATCCAAGGTTTCTCACTATCTCTTATCCTCCATATATAAGTTGTTGCCAAAGTCTGTCAGTTTCCTTTTTATGACATCTCTTACTGCCAATCTAGTACAGGCCCTCATCACCTCCTATTTTTACTACTAAAATTGCGTCCTGGGGAATCTTTTCATCTCATTTCTTCCCATTCCAGTCAATTTTTATTTGGCCCCTTAAGTGTTTTTCCTAATATGCAGTTCTGATGCACTGTATTGTCTTCTTAATAAACTCCAGGGTTTCCTATTATCTCTAAAAAACAAATAAAAAAAGCTGTTTTGTCCTTTAAGACTCTTCATAATATAGGATTCTTCTATTTTTCCTGTCTTCTCATATCATACTCCCCAAAACTGATCCAGTGACATTGCTCTCTTCAAAAACAAAAAAGTGGGGATTGAGGATGGTTCTTATTCACTAGTCACTATTTGATGATCCTAAACCAATTGAGGGACTGTCTGATATGGTGGTGAGTTAGAAAGCAGTGTGTGAGTATCCTGTAGTGAGAGGAGAATTGTAATTAACTGGTGTAGGATCCCAAGTTGCTCTTAGTTCCTTGTGTATTCAGTACCTCAACTGAAAAGAAGATTTTTGGAGTTTTCACAGTCAGAGAGGGAAAGTAGCTGGAGTGAGAGAAATGGGGAAATTTCAGAGCAAGAATAGATAAATAAGAGGTTGGATTGTGCCAGAGACAGATTCTGTTAAATTTTGCAAGAAAGATAAGCTGTGACCTAATCTTGAGGACAATCCACTTGGGTATCATCTTACTTTAGAAAAAAAAAAACACTGCTACAGTTAACTTATGTATGTCCCCAAATCTTCCAATGCTTTTAATGATAAGGAATTAGAAATATTTAGGAATATTAGGAATAATTAGGAAAATAGAATTAGAAGAAATTTCAATGAATGGCATTTGTAATTCCTTTGTTTATGTATAAGATTTCATTTAAGTATGCTATTATTAAAAAACAAAAAAATTCTCTTCTTGATTAAAGTTTGCTTCTTGTAATCCATAAGGTCTACATACTACCTAATTGGAGTAGATTCTATACTAATTTAATTTCAAATTAAACTCAAGATGCATTACAAAAATTTCTTCCTCTATAGTTCCATCTATACTGATGATCTTGAGTCAAGTTCAAATAATGACAAAGCCACTTACTATCCCATAAGATTTGTTTAGATGACCTCTGAAGTCCTTTCGAGTTCTATATGAAACCTAGATCCATCCTTTTTTTCTGGTATTGTCTGTATCATTCATTTTGCAATTAATCATGTCCTATCTTGTGACCTCTTTCTTCTATTATTATTTTGGACAATAATAGAGAACAATTTGTCTTATGCAAATATTATGCTTTATTTATTTTTCTAGTGTTTTATTTTTGGTTTTCAACTAGGTTAAAAACTCTGCAGGAAAGGGCTGTAGCTTTAAGCACTGTGTATCACACACAATGCCTTGTACACAGTAGGCAATCAATAAGATAATTTTAAATACAAAATCCTATTCAATTTTAGTATGTCTTCTTTGATAAATAACTTGGTTCCTTTGACTTGGACTCTATGTCCTAGTTTCAAAATCCTGATGAATTCTACTCCTATCTTCTGTCATCTCTTCATTAAATGTCCCTTAATTTGTTAGATGGATTTACATGTGAATTTTACCAAACATTTAAAGAACAATTGGCCCCAATGCTATATAAATTATTTGATAAAATAGGGAATGAAGGAGTCCTACCAAATTCCTTCTAACACAGACATGGTACTGATACCTAAACCAGGTAGGCTGAAAACAGAGAAAGAAAATTATAGACCAATCTCCCTAATGAATATTGATGCTAAAATCTTAAATAAGATATTAGCAAAAAGACTACAGAAAATCATCTCCAAGATAATACACTATGATCAAGTAGGATTTATACCAGGAATGCAGGGCTGGTTCAATATTAGGAAAACTATCAATATAATTGGCCATGTTAATAACCACATTAACAAAAACCATATGATCATCTCAATAGATGCAGAAAAAGCATTTGATAAAATCCAACATCCATTCCTATTAAAAACACTTGAGAGTATAGGAATAAATGGACTTTTCCTTAAAATAATCAGCAGCATCTATTTAAAACCATCAGTAAGCATCATATGTAATGGAGACAAACTGCAACCATTCCCAATAAGATCTGGAGTGAAACAAGGTTGCCCACTATCACCGTTACTATTTAATATTGTATTAGAAACGCTAGCTATAGCAATAAGAGCTGAGAAAGAGATTAAAGGAATAAGAATAGGCAATGAGGAAGCCAAATTATCACTCTTTGCCGATGACATGATGGTATACTTAGAGAACCCCAGAGATTCTGCTAAAAAGTTATTAGAAATAATCCACAACTTTAGCAAAGTTGCTGGTTATAAAATAAACCCACATAAGTCATCAGCATTCTTATATATCACTAACAAAATCCAACAGTCAGAGTTACAAAGAGAAATTCCATTTAAAGTAACTACTGATAATATAAAATATTTAGGAATCTATCTGCCAAGGGAAAATCAGAAACTTTATGAGCAAAATTACAGACCACTTTTCACACAAATTAAGTCTGATCTAACCAATTGGAAAAATATTAAATGCTCTTGGATAGGGCGAGCAAATATAATAAAGATGACAATATTACCTAAACTAATCTATTTATTTAGCGCTATACCAATCAGACTCCCAAAAAACTATTTTAATGACCTAGAAAAAATAACAACAAAGTTCATATGGAAAAACAAAAGGTCAAGAATTTCAAGGGAATTAATGAAAAAAAAATCAAATGATGGTGGCTTAGCTGTACCAGATCTAAAATTATATTATAGAGCAGCAGTTACCAAAACTATTTGGTATTGGCTAAGGAATAGATTAGTTGATCAGTGGAATAGATTAGGTTCAAGGGATAAAACAGTCAACAAATATAGCAACCTAGTCTTTGACAAACCCAAAGATCCCAGCTTTTGGGATAAGAACTTACTGTTTGATAAAAATTGCTGGGAAAATTGGAAACTAATATGGCAGAAACTAGGCATTGATCCATACTTAACGCCGTACACCAAGATAAGGTCAAAATGGGTTCATGACCTAGGCATAAAGAATGAAATTATTAATAAATTAGAGGAACATAGGATAGTTTACCTCTCAGACCTGTGGAAGGGGAAGGTCTTTATGACCAAAGCAGAACTAGAGATCATTACTGATCACAAAATAGAAAATTTCGATTATACCAAACTGAAAAGTTTTTGTACAAACAAAACTAATGCAGACAAGATTAGAAGGGAAGCAATAAACTGGGAAAATATTTTTACAGTCAAAGGTTCTGATAAAGGCCTCATTTCCAAAATATATAGAGAATTAACTCTAATTTATAAAAAATCAAGCCATTCTCCAATTGAAAAATGGTCAAAGGATATGAACAGACAATTCTCAGATGAAGAAATTGAAACTATTTCTAGTCATATGAAAAGATGCTCCAAGTCATTATTAATCAGAGAAATGCAAATTAAGACAACTCTAAGATACCACTACACACCTGTCAGATTGGCTAAGATGACAGGAAAAAATAATGATGATTGTTGGAGGGGATGCGGGAAAACTGGGACATTGATGCATTGTTGGTGGAGTTGTGAACGAATCCAACCATTTTGGAGAGTAGTTTGGAACTATGCTCAAAAAGTTATCAAACTGTGCATACCCTTTGATCCAGCAGTGTTACTACTGGGATTATATCCCAAAGAGATTATAAAGAAGGGAAAGGGACCTGTATGTGCACGAATGTTTGTGGCAGCCCTTTTTGTAGTGGCTAGAAACTGGAAACTGAATGGATGTCCATCAGTTGGAGAATGGCTGAATAAATTGTGGTATATGAAAATTATGGAATATTACTGTTCTGTAAGAAATGACCAACAGGATGATTTCAGAAAGGCCTGGAGAGACTTACACGAACTGATGCTGAGTGAAATGAGCAGGACCAGGAGATCATTATATACTTCAACAACAATACTAGATGATGACCAGTTCTGATGGATCAGGCCATCCTCAGCAACGAGATCAACCAAATCATTTCTAATGGAGCAGTAATGAACTGAACTAGCTATACCCAGAAAAAGAACTCTGGGAGATGACTAAAAACCATTACATTGAATTCCCAATCCCTATATTTATGCACACCTGCATTTTTGATTTCCTTCACAAGCTAATTGTACAATAATTCAGAGTCTGATTCTTTTTGTACAGCAAAATAACGGTTTGGTCATGTATACTTATTATGTATCTAAGTTATATTTTAATATATTTAACATCTACTGGTCATCCTGCCATTTAGGGGAGGGGGTGGGGGGGTAAGAGGTGAAAAATTGGAACAAGAGGTTTGGCAATTGTTAATGCTGTAAAGTTACCCATGTATATATCCTGTAAATAAAAGGCTATTAAATTAAAAAAAAAAACAAAAAAAAAAACAATTTTCTTAAAAAAGTTTAATTTTAATGACGAACTTACTGTAAATAAAGCAAATATACAAACCAAAGTACAAAATCCTAAAAAAAAAAAAAATTTGTGTCTCTTTAAACTAAATATAATAGGGGGAGGGATTGTTTGCTTGTTTTTTTTGTCATATAAGTCCTCATCCTAATCACAGCTCCTTGCATTTAACTTAATGATAGGTTAACATCTTAGGTTATTTGATCTTCATTTACTATCTCACAATTCAATGACAGAGTGGTGTAGTTACTGCATGAAGGTCACTTCAATGTAGTAGTTAGAAAACTGACCATGGAGTCAGGGATACCTGGGTGCACTTCTGACACCTAGACTATGCAAGGAATTCCCTATACTTAATGAAGTCATAAGTCCATAAAGAGTGTTATGGCAACAGGTCACATCCCAATTTATTAAGAATAAGGAGTTCTCCAGGTGTGAATCTTGAAAACTGTACATGACACAGAAAATTATTATAATAAAAAACAGAACTACTTGTTTTAGCTTTCATGTCTAATTGTAACTCTATACATTTGTCATTGATTATAGAAATATTTAAAAGGAAAATTAGCATTTTCTTTTTATATCCTTTTGATTATGAAAATATTAGCATTTTCTAAGATAGTGATTAATATTTCAAAACCTCTTTTCTCTTGCTATCATTAATCCCATTCTCATATCTATCCTCTTAAACCCTGATTCAGCTTTGCCTTGACTTCTACAGTGTTTTCTGTGATGTCAGTTATTCTTCAACATTCTTTCATCTTAAACTACATCCTCTTAATTCTGTCCACTCTCCTGTACTTTGCCTTTTTGTAAAGATCCTTTCTCCCTATCCACATACTCCAGTGTTGAGTACTTCTACTTTCATGTCTATCAACACATAGGACCAGAAAGAAAACAGAAAAAAAAAAATTCCCCACTCCTCAATCACAAAGTGGAATGGGGCTTCTTTAGTAGGTAGTAATATGTCCCTTAGTGGATAGTTTAAGTAGACAATACACCCTCCTCTTGAAAGCCCACCCCACCTACTGGTTCAGAACTAGATTATAGTTATTTACTAGCCTGCTTTCCTTTCTCAAGGATCCTAGTATGTGACAAAGTGTTCCTCTCCCCTCTAACCCTTGTTCTCATGACTGCAGAATTTATGTTATTCAACCTCTTCAGTTCCTACATTTTCATTCCACATCAGCCACACAAAAAGACAATCTATATCTCAGTATGACTCAAAAGTATCCTGCCTCTATGATACGGAATTCTGACATTTTTCTCTTCAACCATACCTTGTTCTTATGCCTACTTTCTGTTACACACACACACACACACACATACACACACACACACACACACACACACACACACACAGTATACACAGCATAACTTTCATTCAGTCCGCCCTTCCCTACATTTCCATCATTTTCCAATTCTTCACCACTGTTCATTCCTAACTTTTCTTCCCTTATACTCTTTCCCCAAAAGTTAACCAATTCAACTATATAAAACTTTGCCCTTAATTCCCTTAATCCTATTTTGTAATAACAGTTAACACTTTGTTAATCTTTAACTGTAGGTTGCTTCTTATGATTTCTATGTTCCTACCCCTGAGCTGCAGAACATTGCTTGTTAAAATCACATAATTATGGTGACTAAAGCCAATATGAATTTATGTTAACTGATCCCAATATAAAAGCAATTTTTCTATTCTTTGAAAATTGACTTCTATAGAACTCAACAGAGCAGCTATTCTTCAGAGCTTCTATACCCCCTCATTTTCATTCATTTTAGCAGAATACTATTTTCTTGATCTAATAGAAGTAGTCTGATATGAGCTCCTTCTCTACAAAATACCTCAAGGTCCCTGCAAAGTACAGATTTCAGTCTCTGAAGGAAAATTTGCTCTTCTTTTAAGATCTCAAAACTTAAATCATTCCCATATATCCTCCCCCAACTTCAATATCTTTTTATCTACTTTTTGCCTACAACATTTCCCAATCTTATCATTTTTGTTACTCTTGCTATTCTTAAAAGTCTTTTTATTTCAACTTTATTCCTCTTTAAACTAACATTCTACATTTGTTCTCCCTTTTCTAACAAACTCCTAAGAAAAGAACATTTTTATTCATTATCATACTTACTGTAATCACTTTTCAACCCCATTGAGCCCTTTTCTTTCCTTTCATTTTCTCTTTTGTGTTCTCACTTAATCTCATGAATTTCAGTATAATCTTAATGTAGATGATTTCCAAATCTTTATTTCCATAACTATTTCCTCCCTTTTAAGTAATAGTCACACACTAATTATTGACTAGAAATTTTTACTTGTATATTCCATAAACATCTCAAGTTCAATATGTTCAAAAAGGAAACTCATTATCTTTTCCCCTAAATTTCCTTCTTCTGCTATGGATAGCATTATCAAAAGTTACCTACATTGACAGTCCACAGGGTAATGTGTAATTCTTCATTCTATCTAATCATCACCTTCCCAATCATATTTAATGATTTTCTAAATCTTATTTATTCTACCTTCTGTATATTATTTCTTGCATATGTTCATTTCTCCTTACTTTTATAATGGTCATCTCAGTTTAGACCTTTATCAGATCTCTAAGAGATTAATATAATTTTCTCTCTTCTCCTCTATTCCTATTCATCATCAAAAGAGTTGCATACTTTATATTCCAAAAGCAAACATCTGAATATGCAATTGTCCTCTTCAAGAAATTCTACATGCCATCTGGTGATTCTAGTATAAATCCATTCTTAACCTGCCATTTAAAACCTTACAGAATCTGGGCTCAGAGTACCTTCCAAGCTTATTTCAGATTCTTAATTTTTACATACTCTAATATTGTACCAGTAAAATGTAATACTTGCTGTTTCCCAAATTTAGAATTTAGAATTGCATACAAACTCTTAGAATTCTTCCTTCAACTCAGGTGAGACTTTGTTCAGGAAGCTTTTCTTGATTCCTCTAGTATTGCTGTTTTCTTCTCCCTTAAATAATCTTTTCAGAAACTTGCTTAAACATTTCTTAGGAATGAAGAGAGAGAGAGACAGAGACAGAGACAGAGAGACAGAAAGACAGAGACAGACAGAGACAGACAGAGAGACAGAGACAGAGAGTCACAGAGAGAACAGTATGTAAATTCATGGGTAGGATTTGTTTTTTGTTTTGTTCTATCTTTATATCCCCTCCACTAGATTTTTACAAATGCTTGTAGAATTTAATTGAATATTAATGCTTTTAGTAATAATGTACTTCATCCCACATCCCATTTTTTAGGATGACTAAATGGCACAGACTGGAATAAGGAAGATTCATCTTTGTGAATGCAAATGTAGCCTCAGATACTTACTAGCTATGTGAACCTGGACAACAACAGTATGGCCATTTAAGAAAAGGCTATTAATTCAAAAGACAAGGAATAAGGGAAAATAATTTTGAATTAACTATTATCAAATTGTAATTGCTTTTATAAAATAACATGTATCTAGTAATTGCAAAATATTTGTTGCTTTAAATTATAAATGGTATTAAATAAGATGATACTGGATTTTGCTCAATTTTCTTAGTAGAGCTGGCAAATAATTTCAATATAAACATGGAAAAGCTAATCACCATCACTTTTATCTCTCAACTAACTGTATACATGGAAAAAAATCAAGATTTACACATTGGGTGTAAATTGAATGTCTTTTTTCTCAAATTTACAAAAGTGACAAATGGACAGAACACAAAGGGAGATTGAAGAAGTCATTTTTGTTAGTGTTATGCAGTTGAATTTGCACTTTTATCTGAAATAATTTACAAAAATATTATAATAAGAAGGATTGAATCTAATAATAAAATAAAAAGGGGAAATATTTTAGGCAAGCCAAATTAAAAATTCTAAAATACAAGAGGATACTTTTAATAAATTTGAGAAAAAAGACATTCAAGGTCTATATTGGGTAGACCCAATGTGTATTTTAACTAATGTGACATTTTTAGTAAAACATCATTTTTTAGTTTTAATATTTTTGTGGCTAACTACATTTCTGGCATTGTTTTGTGTGTTTTCTTTTAGTGAAGGCATATGAATTTCAACTTTATTTTACATTATAACTAAAAGAAAAAAATTTTAAATTCACTTGGCTTAAGTAAGACATAAGTTGAATGCAACAAAGTATGAAAAGGAAAAATATGTATTTCACTTGAGACATTTTTCCCTCCTTAATAATCTATAAAAGTTGAGTTCATTTTTTATAAAGATCATGGAAGCATACAATAAATAAAATTGAAATAAGGATACATACACATTTATATACACTCATATTTAAATGGACATATATATGTATACAATATTTATAAATACATCTCTACATATAAATATATGTGTGTATGTATAAATATATATGTACATATACACACATAGAAATAAAACAAATAAAATCCTTTCTTTGATGAAATTCTAGTAAACATATTTAATGCTAATATTTCCATTTAAGATTAATATTTGTTTCCTTGTCAGTACTAGTGATCAAATCACACTTATAATGAGAAAGAACCTAAATTCTTTTGAATGTCTACTTTCTTGGTATGACATTAGCACTTATATTTTCAGAGTGTAATATAACTTCTCTAACCTCAACTAGTCACGTCACATTGAATATCAAAGAGAATTTAGTAGGAACCATTATAGAATGGAAATTCAGAAGTTACTTAGTTCAATTCATTCCTTTAAAAATGATTTCATTTAAAACATTCCAAATAAGTGCTAATGCAGCCTTTCTTTGTTTTCTGAATATTTTATTTTATTCTCAAGTACATGTAAAAAACAATTTTAACATTTGTTTTTAAAATTTTGAGTTTCAAATTCCCTCCATCCTTTCCTTTCTTCCTCCTACCCCGAATGAATAAGGAGTTTGATTTAGGCTATACATATACTATTAAACAAAGCATATTTCTGGAGGTGGAGTCAAGATAGTGGAGAAAAGGAAAGAGCTTGCTTGAATACTCCAAAATTCCCCTGCAAACAACTTTAAATTATGTTTAAAAATAAATTCTGAAGTCAGAACCTATAAAAATATGGAAGTGAATCAATTTCTCAGTCAAAATTCAGAAGATGAGCAAGAAAGGTCTGTAACACTGGTATGAGTGTAGCACATTTTGACCCAGCAAACTAGCAGCAGACCTTGGGGGTGACAGAATAAGTAGCAGTAGTGATGTCTTCTGGAGTTCTCAACTCACAGATAAAGGATTTGGGCAACTGTTCAGAAGGGATCCTTTTGGTGCTAGAGGAGGATCTCTGTTGCATTACTTATACTCAGATGTGGATTGCAATCTTAGGGTGAAGAGGAATATTAGCAAACCAAAGGTTGTGACCTTAGGAGAGAGGATATCCTGGTCACAGTTCCAGGGTGAAGATAGAGTTGTGGTAGCCCACACACCAGAGCATGGGGAAAGAGAGTAATAAACACACCTCTCCTTAGATCATACCATCCTTGAAGAAACTGTAAACTAATAAATTCCAAGAAATGGCTCTGAAACAGCTACACAAAATACCTGACACTTGGGACAGTGCTCCATCCACCCCAAGAGAAGAGCCCAAATTAAAAGTCAAGAAATAAGCAGTGAAAATGAGCAAACAACAACAAAAATAATTTAATTATAGGAATTATTATCATGACAGGGAAGAGTAAAACAGAAAGACAACAGAGTAAAAACTACTACATCCAAAGCATCAAAGAAATATGTGAATTGGGCTCAGGCCCAAAACGAAATCCTAGAAGAGCTCAAAAAGAATTTTTTTTTTTAGTTTGTAGAATACAAAATTTTAAAAAACAGAATAGAAAAAAAGAAAAACAAAAAAGGAGAATAAATAACAAAACATATGTCCAGCAGAACATCAAGGAACATTCAAAATATATAACAAAAATTTCTATTTCAAGAAAGCATATATAATAATAGAAGAAATTATATTCAAGAATGTCCATCTTTTTGTTGCTTTCATGTGTGTTATTCTTTTACTTTCTGCTGAGCAGTTTTATACTTTATTTTGTTTCCCTTTTCATCCCCTCCCACATCACCCAAGCAGGCTATACAGTTAAACACAAACACATACACACACATTCACACCCATTCTACTATCATTTCCATACCACTTTCTGGTCATGACTCTATTTTGGGTCTCAGTTATTTTTGCTTTATATTTTCATGTATACACATATATGTGTACATGAATACACATGTACCAGTGTATATGTGTATAGATGTGTGTGTGTGAAAGAGAGAGAGAGAGATTTTTGATCTTTTATAGAATCATGAACTTATATTTGATCAGTTCTAATTTTCATGGAGTTATTTGAGGGAGTAAACTTTTGTAACTCTTGTTCTAAGCTGTTAATTATAATTTCATAAATCTCTTCCATTGTTCTTATTTTTAATTACTTTTAGATCTTTTAAAAACTTGTTTTATAACTTTTCCAAGAATTCTGGTTGGATTTGTGTCAATGTCATTTTTCTTTGAGAATTGACTGGTATATATTTTAGGGTCCTTTTTTTTTCTCCTGAGTTTTTGTCTTAAATTTCTTTTTCTTCATAGTAGTTCTTTTTGGTGAGATCACTTTTTACTCTTTTTTTTTTTTTTTTTTCTCTTTCAGTGTGCTTTTTCTCTCATTTCTGCTCATTTCTAAGGGAAATGTTTGGCCTAGGCTTTTGAACTTTTTTTTTCTCCTGCTTTTTTTTTCTTCCTTTCAAAGTGAAGCAAACTTGGTCAAAATATATTTATTGGTGTTCATAGTTTGAATTATGCAAGTATATGACTGTAAACTTAATCCCAGTTGTGAGTTTCAGTAGACTGTTACTGAACGCAGTCATTAGTAGTCTTCTGGGAATCTCTGCCATTTCAGAGTAAATTGAACTATAAAATCTGGGACTTCTATCCTGATTGTTCAATTTCAGACTTCTACTCTGGCTGTAGGCTAAAAATGAGGCTCAGCTCTGCTTTTGGAATTAGAGCACACAGTTATACTCTGCTTCTAGAATTTGTTCATTGCTCTGTAAGTAGCTAGGGCCTCACTAATGACCACCTTGTATCTGTGACCTATAACTAGATAGTGAGGAACAAAAATGCAGATGACACCTATTGCTATCAGCTAGTTTAGGGATCCCCTAGGATTTCTTTCTGTCCCAGTACTTCTTGGCCTGGTGCACAGTCTAGCTTTTTATGCAACAAATTCCTGGCCTGATCTTTTTCCCAGTGTCTACCACCCTGAGTCTCCCTGGCCTAAAAAATAACTCAGTGACATTTCCTTATATTCACTAATCAGAATCCAGTGTGGTACATTTTCTAGAATTTTGTGGATGAGGTGTGGTATACAAATTAGACTGTACTTTTTTCTTATTTATTCATCTTGATTCTGCTTGTCTCCTCATTTGCATAGTGCTTTAAAGTTTTTCATTTCCTTTCTATTCATCCTACAATAAGCAGTCCTTTTTGTAGTGGCAAGGAACTGAATGGCCATCAGCTGGAGAATGGCTGAATAAGTTATAGTATTTGAATGTTATGGAATATTATTATTCTGTAAGAAATGACCAGCAGGATGAATACAGAGAGGCTTGGAGAGACTTACATGAACTGATGCTAAGTGAAATGAGCAGAACCAGGAGATCATTATATACTTCAACAACAATACTGTATGAGGATGTATTGTGATGGAAGTGGATTTCTTTGACAAAGAGACCTAATTCCGTTTCAATTGATCAATGATGGACAGAAGCAACTACACCCAAAGAAAGAACACTGGGAAATGAATGTAAACTGTTTGCATTTTTGTTTTTCTTCCCAGGTTATTTTTACCTTCTGAATCCAATTCTCCCTGTGCAACAAGAGAACTGTTTGGTTCTGTACACATATATTGTATCTAGGACATACTGCGACATATTCAACATATATAGGACTGCTTGCCATCTAGGGGAGGGGGTGAAGGGAGAGAGGGGAAAAATCGGAACAGAAGTGAGTGCAAGGGATAATGTTGTAAAAAAATTACCCTGGCATGGATTCTGTCAATAAAAATTTATTATAATAATAATAAAAAACAATCAGATCACTGATAAAAAAAATACCACAATACAACAGAACTTATACTAGAGTAATATGTGAAGCACCAAAAATAAAGATGGCTTACCAAGGGAATTATCAAAGAAAAACTTTATAAGTTTTAACATGGTCTTAATCTTAGAAATTTTGGTAATTTTTTTGAACCAAATCTATGATTTCTTTGGTATGAGGAGATACTTCTACCAAAACAAATATTAACCTCCTGGAAGTTATAGTTTAGATAGTTCTTTGCGATCTCACTTTCCCAGAATCAGAAAGCCTTTATGTATCAGAGACAGGATTTGAAATCTAGCTTTTACTCTAAGAATAGCTCATTATTCATTATTCCATGTGCCCCTGAGAATATATCTCAATAAAATAGGAGAGTGGAGTAAAATAGAAGTACTGGGGGTACAATACATTGAGTAGTGAAGTGACTAGCAGCAGTGAGATGAAGGCAGCAATAAACTTCTTAACTCAAAGCAGACTATGTAAAGGAGTAGCTGCATTGAAATAGAATAGTTATCAATAGAATAATACTCAATTCATTACTTAGTGAGTATATACAACTCTGAAATGCAAAATTATTTGGATTTATTTTTTGTAAACTTAGGATCTTGAGATGCTCAGAGCTTGGAGAGATTTTAGGTGAGAGAATGATTCTTGGAACTAGATAAAAAGGCCTAAAATAATGTGCCATATGTCAAATTAAAATGCTGTAAGAAAGAGAAAACAAAAATCATAAACACAAATCCTTTTAAGTTTAATGTAAGACAGACCATTGTAATTTTAAAGTAAAAGAAATTATAAAGGAAATTATGTTTACCCAGATAAATATTGAAAATAGAAAAATTAGTTTTAACATAATTTTTCTAATTCTAAGACATCTCAGGGTTAGTATAAAATGCTTCTCCTGGTAATACACATGGTTGGATAGTTAAGACTTTATTTTTCCTAAGATGTTTAGAAAAAAATAATTTTTACCTTCAAGGACATAAAAAACATAACCAAGGTGATCATCTATGTCTAGAAAAATTATCAAATGTGAATATGATACTGATGAGATCCTAGGTCACTAGATGGGCTTGGCAGAAAAATTTTGAAGTACTGATAAGTTTACTCCTAGAGACAAGCAGGAAAGGCTATGATGGAAATCAGCTCAACTTTACAATTCCACCCTGGAGGTCTTGTGTAACCCCACCTTACATTATCCAATCAGAAAGCCAAGTTAAATCCCTGAAGTTAAATTTCCCCTTTGAATCTGCCCATGGACCAATCCATCTTTGCATTTTCCTTTGTGTATCTTTCTTCCCTATTCCTTCCCCCATGTCTCATGGTGTCTTTCTCCTTATAACTAACTCTTTTGGGGTAATAAACTCCTATATGGATTTAGTCTTTCAGTCAATAACATATTCTCATCTTGTATTGTACTCCCTTTCTCCTTGTTAATTATACATTCCACTGGGGAACTTATCTTTTCCACTGTTAATTACTCTCTTCATTTTGTCTATAACCTCTTCTCCTAAATGAACTCACCTTTTGCCAAAGAGAAAGGCCATTATGAATTCATTACATGACCATATCCCAAAATTTGATGACAATTACTCTCATTAATCTTATTATTTGGTATACTGAATTTCAAACACATCATTTAGAGCTGTACCTCTGTCACATCAATACTCTACTTACCTTCAAGAGCATAGAAAATATAATCATAGTAACCATCTATGTCTAGAAGAATTGTCAAATGTAAATGTGATATTATAATACTTAATCATTAGATTTATAATTAATATGGCTGGAGATAACTAGGCATTCATATAAAAAATGAGTGAAAGATTTTAAAATGTTTACCTAAGAAACTTAAGTATTTAAATAATCTATAAGGGATAGAGCCTAACATATAATTGAGTTTAAAAAATAAAAGGAGTTAGTCTGTCATAATTGTCTCCTTTTGCTCAACATGTGTCCTTTTACAACCTGTGATCACATCTTTCTTAAAATTATACTGATTGAATTATCTAATTTCTTTCCTCCTTTTGTTATCTTTTTTATTATGAGATTTTCTTAAATCTAAAATGTATGCCCTGAAGTCCCCTATACTATAATTTGTCATCTATATCCCTCTATAACTCATTTAGTTTTTCTTTAAATATTTTATACTATTCAAATATGTAATGTTAATCTATTGCCTCTGACAATATATAGTATTATATTAATAGATGGAGAAAAACCTTAATAAAACATAATACTTCCTTATGCTAATAAAAAAAAAGCCTGACCAAATATAGGCAGAAGGGATTTTTTTTATCATACCATTAAAATTTCTAAAACTCAGAATAAGTCATATGCAAATAGGAATATACTAGTAGTGTTTTTTAATAAATATCAGAGTAAAGCAAGGATGCTCACTCTCCCAAGATAGAGTTTAAAAATTAAATTAAATTATCCTTATCTTCTGGTGATATGATTGTATATTTAATAATATTCAGTAATCATGTTTTAGTCATGCCACTATAAGAAAAAAAGACAATATTGCTAAATTTAATTGATATTTCAGTGCTACAACCATCAAATTATCCAAGGAAGCCCTTATATAACTTGATTAAATAATGACAATTCATTTGGAAAACAAAAGATCAAGAACAAGGACTCAAAAAAAAGGATCCCTTGAAGGGTGTGTATAAATTTATAATGTCACAAATTAGTATTATCTATGTTATGTTGTAATAAAATGTGGCAAGTCTTCAAACAATACCAGATCATCTTTCTTGTTTCCTGAGGAACCTACATGTGGGCCAAGAAGCAACATTTAGAACCACGCAGGGAACAACTAATTGGTTTTATATTAGAAAAGGAATATAAGAAAGCTGTATACTGTGATTTTATTTATTTAACTTATATACAGAGAATATCATTGATATGCTGGCTGGCTGAATCAAAAGATGGAAGTTGCTATGAAGAATTTCAACAACCTCAGATATGCAGACAATACCACTATAATGGCAGACAGTGAAGAAGAATTAAAAAGCCTCTTGATGAGACTGAAAGATGAAAGTGTAAAACCAAGCTTGAAATTTAAACTCAAAAAAAAAAAAAAAACCTAAGATCTTAGCAAATAGTTCCATCACTACCTGGTAACTACAGGGAGAGGAAATGGAAGCAATGTCAGATATTTTTAGTCTTGGGTTAAAAGATCACTGCAGATGGAGACCTCAACCATGAAATCAAAAAGCACTTGTCCCTGGAAAAAAAAGAAGAAACTTTGAAAAACCTGGACAGCATACTAACAAGTAGAGACATCACCTTGCTGACAAAAGCTATGGTTTTCTAAGTAGTGAAAAATGGCTGTGAGAATTGAACTACATGAAAAGCTGAGTGTCATAGAATTGATGCTTTCAAATTATAGCACTACAGAAGACTTTTCAGAGTGTCTTGGAAAAATTGATTGTGTCTGAATACAGATTAAAGCATACTTTTTTTTCCTTTATTTTTCTTTGGGAGGGGGGAGATCTATGTTTTCTTTTTCAACATGACTTTTATGTAAATGTTTTGCACAACTTCACATGTGCCTTCTTAATGTACCAGATAGAGGTGGGAGAGGAAGGCAGAGAATCTAGAACTCAAAGTTTTAAAAACAAATGTAAAAAATTGTTTTTTCATGTAACTGGGGAAAATAAAAATATTAAATGAAAATATAATACTATTTAATAACAAAAGAGTCTCATGAAAAGCAAGGAGGTCAAATCAATCAATACCAAGAGAAATTAATTCAGACTATTCACTGGAAGGTCAAATACTGACACTTAAATAGTTGGTCACATCATGAGAAAATGGGATTTATTGAAAAGGAGCCTGATCAGAAAGACTAAAGGCAAAAAAAAAAAAAAAAAGAGTATAACAGAGGCCAAAATGGATAAATAGTATCATGGAAACAATGAATATGAATTTGGACAGACTACAAGAGAAAGATTCAGACATAACTGAATAACAGCAAATGTATTATATTTCAATTTTGTAAAACATTTTTCCATTATATTTTATTTTGTTTCAGGCCACACATGAGTTTTGCAGGTAAGTTTGACACCTCTCACCTAGAATATCTAGGAATACAATAAAAAAGAAGCTGGTGAAGGGGAATATCACTTTCAGACATTAAACTATATTAAAAACAGTGGCCATCAAAATTGCTAAATGGGAAACATAAATTACTTAGGATAGAATTGCTTATTTGATAAAAGAAAAAAACACTGAAAAACATTTTGCCAGAGGTTGGGCTTAGATCAACATCTTATAGTATATTCCATTATAGCATACTTTAAAAAATTAGAAGAAAAGCAGGTTATATACTTCTCTTAGATATATTTAATCAAACAAGAGATAGAAATAGTAACAAAAAGATTCTGAGAAGACGGCACAGTAGGTCAGAAAAGTCAAAGTTCTTCAGATTTCCCACACAAAGAAAATTGTGCCTTAGATGAACATAGACCAGGAAAAAAAAGTAAGACTTAGGGCAGAACAGGAACCCTCCTGGGACAACCAGAGAAGCCTGGAAGAAAGACCCTAGGACTAAGGCTTAACCCATGTGAAGTGTAAACACTTCTAGACTAGCTTCATTGAAACAGCAAAGATAAAGCCCTAGACCTAGATGTGTTCAGAGGTAATCTCAGCCTGAACCACAAGAATTTACAACTCCCAGACTATGTTGAGAGTTGGGGGTCTGAGTCAGGGAAGATTGAGGAAAGCTCTGTTGATAAGTAACAACAGCCCCAACTGTGCAGCTGAGACTCAAGAAATAACCAATATATATATTTTCAGTGAGTGCAGAAACAATGGATCAGGATCCCTGCTGACTATAGGTAGTTACAGGAGAGTAGAGTTTGTGATTTTGGATTCTAGGTCAGAAGGGAGAAATAAAGTGAAGTCAGAGCCACTATCCTCATCCCCCACCCCACTCCCAGGATTAGAGGTGATTACACTAATCAGTTCTTTTTATTTTTTTAATAAGCAAAGAAAAAAACCAACCATAAAAACTTGCTATTGGATTAGGGAAGATCAGGGTTCATCTTCAGAGGAGGAAACTGAAGTAAAAAAAACTGAAGTTACTCCAAAGAGTACCATAAAATGGTTTCTTGACCAAAAAAAAAAAAAAAAAATTCATAGAAGAACTCCAGAAAGACTTTAAAAATCAAATGAGAAAAAAGTCAAATTAGGGAAATTGAGGGAAAACTATAAATATATGAAAAAATAATCCAAGAAAAACAAGATTATGAGAAATAATCAACCAACTAAACAAGAATATCCAGAGTCTTAAAGACAAAAATAACTCCTTGAAAATAAGAATTGGGCAAGAGGAAGATAGTAAAATTAGGAGACAAACAAATGGTAAAACAAAATATAAAAAATGAAAAGGTACAAAACAATGTAAAACATTTTATAAGAAAGACCAGATCTGGAGAACAGATCAAGAAGAGAAAACATAAGAATATCTGAAATTATGATCAAAAAAAGAACCTTAACACAATAATACAAGAAATAAAGAAAATGTCCTGAAGTGATAGAATAAGAGTAGAAAGTGGGATTAGAAAAAATACACTGATTACCACTACAAAGAAATTCTGTAAGAAAAACAAAAGAATATCATTGCTAAATTTCAAAAATCCCAAATTAAAGAGAAAATTTTACAAACAACAATTTTTAAAAATTTGAATATACTGGAGCTACAATTAGATTTGCACATGATTTATCAGTGGCTACAATAAAAGACTGCAGGTCCTAGAATACGATATATTGACAATGAAAAGAATTACAGTTGTGGTCAAAAATGTTATATCCAGCAAAATTTAGTATCAAACTGAATGGGAAAAAAAGGACATTTGAAGAACTGTCAGATTTTCAGAATTTTGTCTCAAACAAACCTAAACTTGATACAAAGTTTAACATATAAGAGCCCAAATCAAAGACTAATTTCAAGAGACTCAATAAGGACATACTGTTTGTATTGTATATGTGGAAATGTAAACCATCTAAGATTAACATTAGTAACTGGGTCATCCAAAAGAAAGATTGAGGTAGAGCTGAGTATAATGTGACTCTAAAAAGCAAAAACATCTAGAAAAAGGTAAAAAATACTAAATATAATATTTATAATTATATAATATAATATTTGTTAATATATTTAAACATATTAAGTAATATTTGATTAATATAATATTTAATTTTAATATTTAATATAGTAATATTTAATAAATAACATTTATAAGATGATATTTCATTATTATAATAATATTCATTTTAACTATTAATGTAACTAATATTTAATATCTATATAATGTTATTTAAATAGTAATATGATAATGTTTAATATTGTATTATTAATAATATTATGATAATAATAATTTAATTTTTAATTGGTATTGTGTGACTCTAAGCCAGTCAGTTAATCTTGTTTGGATCAATTTCTCCATCTCTAAAGTGAGTTGGAGAAGGAAATGATTTTGAGTATTTTAAAAGAAATATTTCAGTCATTATCTTCAAATGGGTTGATTAAAGATTTACTTCCTCCTTTAATGTTTCTTTAGATTTTTCAGATAAAATAGTAGTGAAATATTGGGGTGTGTTTTGTCATCTTCTTTACACAAATGACGTATTTTAAACTATCAAGCATGTAGTTTCAAAAATTCAGATTACAAAAAATCAAGCTATATTACCATGAAAAAGATTTTCTAAATGGAAAAATATTGTCAAATATATTAATAAAATGCATCAACATGGTTTAAATAAACCATGAAACATGTTCATTAAGATTTAGCTAATTTAATTTTTCTTGGATTTTAAGCAAATCTTATAACAAAATAATAGAAAAATTGTCTTTAAGAATTCCTAGGTAATGTTCCAAATTGATAAACTTGATAATATAGGGAACTGATAAAGTCCAGTCATTTAAAAAGAAAAAGGACCAGAGCTTTATATTTTGAAAGACTGCACAATGTTCTACTGTTTAAAAATGGTATTCAGTTACTCAGTCACCACTGATATAAATAATTCACACAGATGTCTATCATGTTTCATGTCATAATTGATGTGGCTTGTACTTATAAGAAAAAGTTCTCCTGGCAGAGAACTGTATAATAAGAAATGTTTTCCTGCCAAAACAAAACTAATAAGTGCAGTAGCTGAAGCATATAGCATTTCAGAAGAAAGACATGCTAACAGTTGAGAGTACTGGTGTGTAATTCACTGCAGTTGACTTATTCCCAATATCACCTTAGAATGATTTTCAACTTTTCTCTTCATTATTTTCATTCAGTATGAGCTAAAACTGTAATTAAATAAACATATTTCTGTAAGAGAAACCTTTTATGTAGATTTAAGACAAAAGGAAAATAAGATTTTATTGGAGATTGGTTCACATAAATCAAAAAGTAACCATTTATTAAGCATGTACTGTACATATCAGGAACTGTGGCAGGTGTTGGGGATATAGATATAGGAAATGACACAATTTCTATACTCAAGGAGCTTACATTCTGTTGGGGGACAAATCATATTTTCACAGCCAAATGAGTAGTAGATATATGCAAATTAAACAAAGTAATAAGATGAATGTTAACAACTAGAGAAATTAGGAAAAGCCTCTTAAATAAGCAACAGATGTTTATCAATAGTTTAGTTTCAATACAAGTCCTTATTAATATAAAATACAATCAATCTTAATTAGAAAAAAGCATAACAAATAAAATATAAATATAATTGATTGTGCCATATTGAACCTCATTTTTTAATCACCAAAAAAAGAGATTAAATACTTTTTAAAAGGTTATACTCTCCTGATAAATTAATGTGTAGTATAGTGTGGGAGTTAAAATTATAACCTATACTGCTGGGCTTATATCCCAAAGAGATTTTAAAGAAGGGAAAAAGACCTGTATGAGCAAGAGTGTTTGTGGCAGCCCTCTTTGTAATGGTCAGAAACTGGAAATTGAGTGGATGCCCATCAATTGGAGAATGGCTGAATAAATTGTGATATATGAATATTATGGAATATTATTGTTCTGTAAGAAATGACCAACAGGATGATTTCAGAAAAGCCTGGAGATTCTTACATGAACTGATGCTGCATGAAATGAGCAGGACCAGGAGATCATTATATACTTCAACAACAACACTATATGATGATCAATTCTGATGGACATGGCCATCTTCAGCAATGAGATGAACCAAATCAGTTCCAATAGAGCAGTAATGAATTGAATCAGCTACACATCCAGCAAAAGAACTCTGGGAGATGACTATGAACCACTACATAGAATTCCCAATCCCTCTATTTTTGTCCACCTACATTTTTCATTTCCTTCACAGGCTAATTGTGTACTATTTCAAAGTCCCATTTTTTTGTACAGCAAAATAACTGTTTGGATATGTATACTTATATTGTATTTAATTTATACTTTAACATATTTAACATGTATTGGTCAACCTGCCATCTGGGGGAGGGGGTGGGAGGAAGGAAGGGAAAAATTGGAACAAAAGGTTTGACAATTGTCAATGCTGTAAAATTACCCATTGCATATAACTTATAAATAAAAAGCTATAATAATACAAAAAAAATTTTTAAGACAAATTACATAGAACTAAAAATAAAATTAAATTAAATTATAACCTATACAATAAAAGACAATGAGGCAGAGCTCTGAGTCAATGGTTCTTTATTAAGGGGTCTATGAGTCCCTCCAATGAAGTGGGCTTTAGATCTTTCTCATGATCTGAACTGTCTCCTCCTTTCAGGTCCCTATTTTTATAGGACTAGCTGTCCAGACTTCCAATATGTGATGCATAAGCTAAAATAATCAAAATAATATGTCAGCAGAGTTATGAGTTGGATGAAACAAGGAAGATCTTCATACAAGAGGAAAGGCTTCTCCTTAAATTGGGCAGGAGGAAATGGTATAAGCTATCACAGTCACTAACTGAAGTGAACATAAGATGATCACTTGCTCCTATTGAAATTCACCCGTATCATTGAATATCCATCTTCTTCCCTGAAAGATAATGCTCAATTTAGCTGAGTAGTTTACTCTTGTCTGCATTCCAAGTTGCTTTGCCCTTCAGAATATCATATTCCAGGCCCTTCAATCCTTTAAGGTGGAAGCTGCTAGGTATTGGGTCATTCTGATTGTGGTTCCTTGGTATTTGACATTTCTTTCTGACTGCTTGCAATATTTTTTCCTTGGTCTGATAGTTTTGAAATTTAGCTACAATATTTCTTGGAGTTTTCATTTTGATGTCTCTCTCAGGAGGTGACCAGTGAATCCTTTCAATAGCTATTTTACCTTTTGATACTAGGATATCAGGGCAGTTTTCCTTGATTTCCTGAAAGATAATGTCTAGGCTCTTTTTTTCAGGAAGTCCAATAATCCCTAGATGGTCTATCCTAGATCTATTTTCCAGGTCACTTGTTTTTCCAATAAGGTATTTTACATTTTCTTCTATATTTTTCATTTTTGTTTCACTGATTCTTGAAGTTTCATTGATTCATTCACTTCCATTTGTTCAGTTCTAATTTTTAGTGAATTATCTTCTTCAGTTAGTTGTTTAATCTCTTTTTGCATCTGGTCAATTGAACTTTTATATGAAGTGTTTTGTTCATTGCCTTTTTTTTATTTCACAAATTCTGTTTTTTTAAGAAATTGATTTCTTTTTCCATTTTATCAAATCTATTTTTAAGTTTTCTTCAGATTATTTTTGTTTCCTTTTCCAAATCCTCTTGAAAAATTCTTATTTCCTTTCCCCATTTTTTTAACTCTTTTTAAAGATCCTTTCTGAATTCTTCCAAGAAAGCTTTGTAAGATAAGGACCAATTCATATAACCCTTTGGGGTTTCATCTAGAGATGATCTGCTTTTAGTCTCCTCAAGGTTTGAAATCAGTTCTTTTCTTTCTTCATAAAAATTATCTATGGTCAGAGTTCTTTTTTGCTTTTTTTGCTCATTAAAAAAAGTTGAGGTCTGCTTTTAGGGCAAAGGGGAGATTTCCAAGCTTTCTCTATAGGTGAGAGTGGCTGCACTAGGTCGATGCTGACTAACTTCTGGTGCTGAGTGGGCATGGTCAGGTCCCATGAAATTCTGGGGTTTGGGGCTCACTATTTGCATTTTGTATTTGCATTGTATTGCAGGTAGATTATCCAGCACATAAAGCTCATACCACCCTGGGACTGTGCCCTGCCTGTGCTTGGTAATTGTGCTTAGCCCACCTGTGCTCAGCCCACCTCCCATGCCCAATGGAAACAGACCTTTTCTGAAAATATTCCAGATTTTCTTTTGCTGGAAATTTGTTACACTCCAAATATTTGTGGATTCTGTCACTCCAAAATCATTTCAGAGGCTGGATTTGAAAGACATGAGGAGACATCTCCTCTCTGCCCCACCTCCCAAATTTTTCTATTGAACAAGAGATTGGTCAACAGGCACAAAAATATATTGAGCGATTTTCCATGTAGTTGAATCACCTCCTTTACTTTAGGCTTGGTCATCATGACAAGGAAAAACAAGCATGGATTGTGAAAGACCAATTAGCACCCTGGATACCTTAGAATCAGCCGGAGTCAGAATAAGCAAAAATCCTTGGTCTTTAGTCTTAGTCTTTAGGGGTAGAAGTGAAGGGAAAGGACACAGTATCTCTGCAATCTTCCTTTTCCACCTCCACCACCCAAGTGACTCTGGCTTGTCTTACTCCATCTCCTAATCCTTCCCACAATTCTCTGCATACACCAAAAGATTAAACCAGCACAGAATAGTGGGAAGGGCCATTTTCCAAGCATATGCTAATAGATTATTGTCCAATCGGTAGTTAGCCTTAAGTGCTCGGTTGTCCGACCTCAATGTATCAACTCAAGAGTTTCAGCCCTTTACAGTAGAGGGACTCTGATTAATTTCCTATAATTAAGCAAGTGAACTTAGAATCTGCAACTCACAGTTCTGAGTCCTTATATACAAAACTTTGATATGATTCTATCAAATTGGTTAATACTGATTGCACCTATAGGGTAGGGGTCCAAATGAATTATTTTTCACAGTAGTTCAAAGATTTTATCATCATTCACTGAAATGCATTTATCCCAGATAAAGAAATGTAAGTAGATAGAGTAATTAGGAGTACAATCAAAATGGTGGACTAGAGAGGGAATTCCTTCTACATTCTCCTAGCATCCTCCTTCAAACAATTGTAAAGCAAACAGATGAAAACAACTTCAGAAGCAGGATAGTTAAATTTTCATAATGTGAGACACTTTTCCAGTCTAAGAAACTATAGGAGATCATAAAGAGATGTCTGTGGCACTGAGTGGGGAAAGGGACACTCAGAAAAATGCAGCAGTACCAGTAATGGGCAATAAAGTCCATGACCTTTTTTTAGGATTTTTTCTAGGAATTCTCAACACCCAAATACTAGTAAAGGGATTGGACAGTTGGTTAGAAAGAGATTATAGGAGACCCCTGTATTATCATTGTTTGCAAGATGGAACATTGTTCAGCATTCCCATTGTTCATTATTCATTTCTCAGTCACAGCTCCAGAGCAGAAATAAGTTCACAAATGAATGAGGCTGTGGTCACTATCCCAGGATAAAAAGAATGCTAAAGATTATGGTTGCAAAGCAGCAGGATACAAAACTGGGTAAGGAATAGAACACAATCCAAAAGATTCTCCAGATCACACCACCTTGAATGTCACAAAAAATTTTCATATCCCTGGAATGAGTTATGACACCAGCACAATAAAAAAACCTGAGGCCTAGCAGAGTGACCATTCCCTTCTCCCACCAACTTAAGCCAACACCAATTTTAACATGAAGTCCAAAGAGAAGAAAGAAACTAGAAAATTTAACAAACAAACAAATAAACAAAAAATCCCAACCTTACCAAAGCTACTATAGTGACAGGGAAGTTCAAGACTCCAAACTCATAAAAAAGACAGTTTAAATAGTTACAGGTAAAACCTAAAAGAAACACATGGATTAGACACAAGCACAAGAATTCATAAAAACATAAATAAACACATAGAACATTATTTTTAAAAAGAACAAAGATTGATTTTGAAGATTAAACTAGTAGAGGAAAAATTGGAGAAAATAAGAAAAATGCAAAAAAATTGAAAATAGAATTATCAGCTTGGTTTAAAAAGGGGGATAAAATCTCACTTAAAAAAGAACTCCTTAAAAAGCAGAAATAGACAAATGGAAAAAGACTACAAAAAGCTCATTGAAGAAAATAATTCCTTAAAAATTTGAATTGTTTAAGTTGAAGCTAATGATGCCATGAGACATCAAAAAACAATGAAAGAAGTATGAAAAAAGTAGAAAAAATATGAAACATTCCATTGGAAGAACAGCTTACCTAGAAGATAGCTGGAGCAGTATCTCTAATGAATACTCCTATGACTAAAATAATCTAGTTTATGAAAAGATATGGAGACCTCAAAATGAATATTAACTGCAGGGATTTGGTGGTAAAAGATAATTTTAAAACTGATAAGAGGAATCACAGATTCTGTAGACAAATGACAACCAGGATAGTAGCAGAGTAAGAACATAAGAAATATATTCAAGCAAATTAGGAGTAAGGGGGAAATGAAAAGGGGATTGAAGAGGTTGTACAATAAGACAAAGGAAGATTTCTATCATGGAGCAATTTATTAACTATCATCTGCAGAAATTGGTATTTTGGAGAGAGAGTGAAGAATAAAGGGGGAAATGGAGGGTAACCTACAAGGCAATAATAGAAGTTATTAGGAGAATTAAAAATTGATACCTCAAAAGTTTCAATTACATAAGAAATGCAAGAAACAAAAAAAAAGATAAGGGTCATAAATCAAAGAATAAACAGAAAGAACAGATACAGAATGAGAATGAGGGGAAATTTTCTTTTATCTACAAAAGGTAAAAAAGATGGAAATAAAACCTAGCAAAACAAACTGAAAGGGAATAAAGAAAGGACAATGGGTAAATAATAATAATAATAATAGCAATAATAATAATTAAATAACCAGAAAAAAAAGAAGCAAGAAAAAGAACTGATAAGCAAAACTTGAAACTTAAAAAAAGGTAAACAAACTGGGGAGGGGTTCAACCTAAAGTAAAGGAGAACTAAGGGGAAATAGAAATAAAATAGAATAGTACAAGTTAAAACAATTAAAAAGAGGGCATATTACTATTTTTATATAGATGAAAAGGGAAAAGTAATAATGATAGCACCTAAATTCATAAAGGAAACACTTGCTGAGTTCCAAAAAGGCACAGAGTAATAAAATACTGACATGAGATTTTAGTGTTTCTTTGTTTTGTTTTTTTGGTTAGTCCTATCAGAGAGATAAACAAAAAAGAAATTATGGAGCTGAAAATTATTATAGAAACTAAAGCTAAAAGATTTATGGCACTTATAAATGGGACTGCAAAAGAATACATGTCTTCTCACAACCACATAAATATTTTACAAAAATTGACTGTATATTAGAGGATGGAAATAATACAAACAAATGCAAATAGGTGGAAATAATGAACATATTTCACAGCATATAATGCAATTTTTTAAAAATGATCAGGTCATGGACCACAAATAAAAGACAAGAACCCTAATAAAAGATTAATAATGAAAAACTGAACAATAAGTGGGCCAAAGAAAAATTGATTAATAATGAGAAAGAAAATGATAATAATGAAGCATCCTGCCCAATATCTGGGTTATAGCTAAAGCAATGCATAATAGAAAAATCCTATCCCTACAAATGTACAATAGCAGAATAGAAAGACTAATGTGAATTCATAAAATAGAAAGCAAGCAAATGTAACATAAACACAAAAGACAGGATATTAAAAATTAGAGGGAAAAAAATTCCAGTTCATGGGACTTACAAAATGGTCAACTAAAAATTTCCTGACCTTCACAACCTTGTATAAAAAGTTTTTTTTTTCCATTTATTTCCATGGTCTAGGCCCAGCTTTTTAAACTATCATTTGCAACCCCAAATGGAGTCTTTTGACTGAATTAAGAATTGTGAAATTATATTTATTATCATTAAATGTTTGATTTGTACATTTATTTTATATACATATGTATTGGGGATCATGTAAAAATTTCTCAGATTAAAAGGGGTCACAATTTTAAAATTTTAAAAAGCCCTGGTCTAGGGCATCAAGAAGTTAAAAGAAAATAAAAACTTCACATATAATTGCCTAATTCACTAACTAATTCATAAAATAATAACAATTCATTTGACCCCCATCATGTTTCTGATATTAATGGACAGACTTGTAACAAAGGGCAACTACATCTCCTTCTAGTTCCAAACTCTAGATTCAAGTTCCATATTACAGAGATTTACTGAAGCCATGAAAGTCAGCCAATGATAGATATCACTGCGTACTCAGGGAATGAAAGAACAGAAAACATGGGGTTAACCAAACGAGAGAATACAAGAGAAAAATGGAAAATTGTAAAGTCCATTCTAGCTCCCTGGAGGCCTCAGGAACAGCTAGAGTCAGCATAAGTAAAAGTCCTTAGTTTTTAGGGGGAGAAGTGAAGGAGACAGACAAACTGCCACAAGCTGTCATCAACCTCTCTTCTCCTGGTCCTGCCACAAAAGTGAAGTTCTCGCCTCTCTCACCCCACCTCCTAATCCTTATCTACAATTCTCTTAACCCCAAACATTGAGCCAGCATTAACTGTGAGAAGAGCAATTCCAAACATATGCTAATAGAGTCATTGTCCAATAGGCAATTGGCCTTAAGTGCTCTGTTGTCTGATTCAAGTGCACCTATTCAAAGTTTCAGCCCTTTACAGAAACTCTTCAAAAACATAAAATGAAGAAAACTTGAGATCCCTCCTGATGAAAGGTCAGGAAAAAGAAATAGAATTAGTTATAAGAAACCACCAAACAAAAAAATGTTAATCCAAATAGAATCACAAGAGAATTCTACCAAATTTAAATAACTAGAAGGATATTTAGAGCTAAAAGTTGGATCATGCCAATGCAATAAAAATAACAATACTACAAAAGTTAGTTTTAATGTTACACCTACCAAACAATAATCAATACTAAATAGATTTTGATAAAATACTAACAAAGATATCTGGTATTGGTTAAATAGAGAAGTAGATTGATGAAGCATAGTCAAAGAGAGAATAAATAATAAAACTCAACCCAGACTTCAATAAGCTGGAATATATAAATCATTTAAAAACCATTATATTTGGGAAAAGGATCCACATGTGCAAAAATGATTTTAGCAGCTCTTTTTGTGGTAGCAAACTATTTGAAAAAATGCATAAAGAAGGACTCCTATCAAATTCCTTTTATGACACATATATGGGGCAGATACTTAAACCAATTAGGGTGAGAACAGAGAAAGAAAATTATAGACCAATTTTCCTAATGAATATTAATTCAAATTTCTTAAATAAAATATTATCAAAGAGATTACAACTTTTCACCAGGATAATACACTACAATGAAGTGGGACTTATACCAGGAATACAAGGCTGATTTGTTATAAGGAAAACTGTCAGCATAATTGATCAACAGAACTAACAGAAATCCCATGATTATCTCAATTGATGCAGAAAAGGCATTTAACAAAATATAACAACCATTACTAATAAAAACACTAGAGAGCATAGAAATAAATGCAACTTTTCTTTAAAATGATAAATAACATCTATCTAAAACCATCAGAAAGTATTATATGTATGGGGATAAGCTAGAAGCATTCCCAATATGATCAGGAGTGAAATGAGGAATTCAATCATTACTAATATTATTCAGTATTGTACTATGTTATTTTACTATGTATTGTAACATGTTAGATTTTGCAATAAGAGAAGAAAAAGAAATTGAAAGAATTAGAGTAGGTGATGTTCCTCATCAAAACTATCACCCTCTGAAGATAATATGATAGTATACTTAGAGAATACTACAGAATCAACTAAAAACTACTTGAAACTAACAACTTTAGCAAAGTTGCAGAATATAACCCCACATAAAATATTGACATCTCTACATGTTACCAACAAAGCCCAGCCATAAGAGATAGAAAGAGAAATCCCATTTAAAATAACTGTAGATAATATAAAATATTTGGAGGTCTACGTGCCAAGACAAACCCAAAAATTACATGAACACAATCACAAAACATTTCACACAAATAAAGTCACATCTAAATAATTGGGAAAATATCAATTGCTAATGGGTAGGCCAAGCTATGACAATTCTACCTAAATTATTTTACTTATTCAGTTTCATAGCAATCAAACTGTCAAAAATTTGTTTCATACAGTTAGAAAAAAATAATAACAAAATTCATCTAGAAGATCAAAAGGTCAAGAATATCCAGGGAATTAACGAAAAAAAAAAAAAAAAGCAAAGGAAAATGACCTAGCCTTACCAAACCTAAAACCACATTATAAAGCAGATAAAAAGATAAAGATAAAAAAATCATCAAAACCATTTGGTACTGGCTAAGAAATAGAGTAGTATATAGTATATCAATGGAATAGATTACTTACACAAGACATAATAGTGAATGACTATAATAATCTACTGTTTGATAAACCCAAAGACTTCAGCTTCTGGGATAAGAACTTACTATTCAGAAAAGAAAATTCTGGGAAAATTGAAAAATATTATATTAGAAACTAGATATAAAACAACATCTCCCACCCCATATCAAGATAAGATTGAAATAGGTTTATGATTTAGACCAAAACAAAGGTGAAATTATAAGTAAATTAGTAGAATAAGGGATACTCTGTCAGATCTTTGGAGAAGGAAGGAATTTATAATCAAAGAATAATTATAGAACATTATGAAGTACAAAATGGATAATTTTAATTACATTAAATTAAAAAGGCTTTGCACAAACAAAACCAATGTAGCCAAGATTAAAGAAAAGCAGAAAACTGGAAAACAATGTTTACAACCAGTATTTCTTTATCAGAAATTTCTAAAATATATAGAGAACTAATTCAAGCCATTCTTCAATTGCTAAATGGTCAAATGATATGAACAGAAAATTTTCAGATGAAGAAATTAAAGCTATTTATAATCATATGAAAAAAGAAATCACTATTGATTAGAGAAATGCAAATTAAGACAACTCTGAGGTACCACTTCCCACCTATCAAATTGGCTAAGATGTCAGAAAAAGATGATAAAGGTTGGATGGGATATGGGAAAACTGGGGCACTTGCATTGCTGGTAGGTTGTAAAATAATCCAATCATTATGGAGAATAATGTGGAATAATACCCAAAGAACTATAAAACTATGCATATGCTTTGATCCAGCAGTGTCACTACTGAGTCTGTATCCCAAAAATATCATTAAAAAAGGGAAAAGGACCAATATCTGCAAAAATGTTTGTAACAGCTCTTTTTGTGGTGGCAAAAAAATTGGAAAATAAGTGAATTCCCATCAATTGGTGAATGGCTAAATAAGTTATGATATATGAAGATAATGAAATATGATTTATATATATATATATTCTATATTGTTTTATAATATAATGATGAGAAGGCTGATTTCAGAAAAGCCTGGAAAGACATACATGAATTGATGATGAGAAAAGTGATCAGAACCAAAAGAACGTTGTACACAGTAACAGCAAATTATATGATGATCAATTATGATAACTCTTCTCAGAATGCAGTGATCCAAGACTTCCAATAGGCTTGAGATGGAAAATGTCATCTATATCCTGAGAGAGAACAATGGTTATTGTGTATAGGTCAAAGCATAATATTTTTACCTTTGTTTGCTTTTTCTTTCTTGGTTTTTTTCTCTATTGGACTGATTTTTCTTGCACAACCTGACAAATGTGGAAATATGTTTAAAAGGATTTTACATATATAACTTTATATCAGATTGTTTGCTCTCTTGAGCAAATGGAAGGTAAAGGAAGAGGCAGAGAAAAAATGGAACACAAAATCTTACAAAAATAAATGTTAAAAATTATCTCTATATGTATTTGAAAAATTAAATAATATTGGGGGATGGGAAGAAAGCATAGTCTAAATCATTAATTGTGAGAAATTCAAATTAAAACAACCACGAAGTTGCCTCTGACAAGTAAAAAATACTCAGGTAGCAGAAAGACATGTATATTGGTGCATTTGTTGGTAGAATTGGTAATTATAACAATCCTTTTAGAAATCAATTTGAAATTTTTAAAAAGTGAACTAAAAATATCCAGACTCATTATCCTAAAGATTAAATTGCTTTGCTTTTACCCCAAGCAAGTTATTGTTTTTTTGTGATAACAATAGCTTTTTATTTTCAAAATTCATGCAAAAATAGTTTTCAACATTCATCCTTGCAAAACCTTGTGTTCCAAATTTTTCTTCCTCCCTTCCCCTTACCTCCTTCCCCATCCAAGATATGTTAAACCTGTACAATTCTTCTATACATAGTTCCACATTTATCATACTGAACAAGAAAAATCAGATCAAAAAGGAAAAACATGAGAAAGGGAAAAAAGCAAGCAAACAACAACAACAACAACAAAAAAAAGGTCCACATTTAGTCTTCATAGTCTTCTTTCTGGATGCAGATGACTTTCTCCATCATTAGTCTACTAGATTGGCCTAAATCACCTCATTGTTGGAAAAAACACATGTCAAAGTTGATCATCATATAATCTTGTTGCCTTGTACAATATTCTTTTGGTTCTACTTATTTCACTTAGCATTAGTTCATGTTAGACAGGCCTTTCTGAAAGCATCCTGCTTATCATTTCTTTTTTTAAAGAATAGCTTTTTATTTTCAAAACACATGCAAAGATAGTTTTCAACATTCACCTTTGCAAAAGCTTGTTTTCCATACTTTCCTCTCTCCCTTTCCCTTTCCCCCTTCACTAGACAGCAAAGAATCCAATATATGTTAAACATGTAAGTCTTCTAAATATTTCCACATTTATCATGCTACCCAAGAAAAATCAGATCAAAAAAGAAGGAAAAGTGAGAAAGGAAAAAAAAGCAAATAAACAACAATAAAAAAAAGGTGAAAATACTATGTCGTGATCCACATTCAGTCCCCATAGTCCTCTTTCTAGATGCAGATGGTTCTCTCCCTCACTAGTCTAATGGGATTGACCTAAATCACCTCACTGTTAAAAAGGACCACATACGTTAGAGTTGGTCATCATATAATTTTGTTGCTGTATACAATATTCTCTTGGTTCTATTCATTTTATTTAGCATTAGTTCATATAAGTCTCTCCAGGCCTTTCTAAAATTGTCCTGCTAGGACCAGGAGATCATTATATACTTCAACAACAATACTATATGATGACCAGTTCTGATGGACCTGACCATCCTCAGCAACAAGATCAACCAAATCATTTCCAATGGAACAGTAATGAACTGAACCAGTTACGCCCAGAGAAAGAACTCTGGGAGATGACTAAAAACCATTACATTAAATTCCCAATTCCTATATTTATGCCCACCTGCATTTTTTATTTCCTTCACAAGCTAATTGTACAATATTTCAGAGTCTGATTCTTTTTGTACATCAAAACAACGTTTTGGTCATGTATACTTATTGTGTATCTAATTTATATTTTAATGTACTTAACATCTACTGGTCATCCTGCCATCTGGGGGAGGGGTGGGGGGTAAGAGGTGAAAAATTGGAACAAGAGGTTTGGCAATTGTTAATGCTGTAAAGTTACCCATGCATATATCCTGTAAATAAAAGGCTATTAAATAAAATAAAATAAAATAAGGGCAAAAAATAAATAAATAAATAAAATTGTCCTGCTAATCATTTCTTATACACTAATAATATTATATAACCTATATATACCATAACTTATTCAGTCATTCTCCAACTAATGGGCATCCATTCATTCTCCAATTCCTTGCCACCTCAAAAAGGGCTACTATAAGAATTTTTGCACATATGGGTTCTTTTCCCTTTTTTATGACTTTTGGGGATACAGGATACACTGCTAGATCAAAGGATATGCACAGTTTGATAATTCTTTGGCCATAGTTCCAAATTGCTTCCTAGAATGGTTGAATCACTTCACAATTCCACCAACAATGTATTAGTGTTCCAGTTTTCCCACATCCCCTCCAACATTTATCAATATCTTTTTGTGGCATCTTAGCCAATCTGATAGGTGTGAGGTGGTATTTCAGAGTTGTCTTAATTTGCATTTCTCTAATTAATGGTGACTTAAAGTACTTTTTCATATATGACTAGAAATAGAAATAGCTTTAATTTCTTCATCTGAAATTTGTCTGTTCATATCCTTTGATCATTTATCAAAAGAAGAATTATGTTGTTAAGGTTATTGTTAAGAAAAAAAGTCCCCACATAACCCAATCTATTTATAGCAGCACTTTTGGAATGGCAATAATTGGTAACAAAGTAAATTACATCACTTGGGAAATAGCATATGTAGGACATATTACACTAAGATAATGAATATGAAGAATATAGAGAAATCTTTAAAATATTTTTTATATCAAAATTTCTGGGATAGGGAAGGATGAAATGGAAGTTACTAGAAGTTCAGTGATATAAAAAAAAGAAAGACATAATTTATTTTAACAAATTCTCTATCAGGAACAACATGTTTAAAAGAGAAATCAAATTCTAAGGTCAATAAAAATATTTATACATATGGGCACACATGCTTTTTCACATATGTAAGTTAAGATCAAGATGGAATAACAAAATAAAGAAAAATAAAATAAAACTACAGGGGAATTATTCAAAAGATAATTAAAGTTCATCAATAACTAATAAACACCAACAGAGGTGAGCCAGGAAAATTTGTTCATACCTTTTCATATTCTAATATGTTCTTGGTAGGATAATGTGTCACAGATTAGGGAAAGAGAAGAAATTATTATTCTTTTATAAAAGCAATTTAAGCATAGAGAACTAAATTGATTCTCAAATAAGCTGAGTAGGAAAAGCAGATCACTAAAGGCTCAGAGCATGTATGGTATTCCAATGGTGCCAAATTCAAATACAAATGGAATCCTGTAACCATACATAATGATCTCTGAAGGAATCTTGGAAAACCATCTATCAACATTAACCAAGTTTTATTTTATTTTAATTTATTTTGTTAAACATTTCGTTATTAAATTTTAATCAAGTTTGATCTATATCAGTGAGTGTTGTTACCATAAGTGGCCCACTTTTGATATCTTTGGGATATACAAGTGTAAGAAACAGGTTCTTCATTTTTAAAGATGATCAGGCTGATTAGGTGACTCTGCTTATTGGTTCTCTACAGTTCTAATTACAAAATAAATCCTCAAGCCATTATGAAAACCATTATAGGAAAGTCAAACCCAATATGTAAAAATGCATGAAAGAAAATGAAAATGAAACATGATTACAAATATTGTATTGCACTATTGATAAGAGTAAAAATTAAAATCAAGTCCATTTTTAATCCTCACTAAATTTCAAATTATCTTTCTGTTTTTATGTAGGAGCTCTTGCACTAAAATAGAAATAATTTCTTTAGTCCACATATAAATGAAATGTGCATCTTAGATTTTTTACTCCATCACTATGTAATAGTAAAATAAGAACAAAATAAATATAATCCTCAGTATTAAATAATGTGTTTTCCCTTGGATAGGAAAAAATGTCAATCTCTGAGAAATCATTTAAATATAGAATGCTACTGAGAACAAATGCTTTGACAATAAAGGGTATTTATAAAGGGTAAAGCAAAAATGACATTGTACATTATAGCTCTATTTATAGGGTACCCAAAGCATAGTAGGTTGAGATAAAAGGAAAAAAAAAAAAAGTACTCAATCATTAGCTTCCATTCCTTTCAAATTTCCTGCAATTTTTTTCTTCAAAATATAAGGTTAATGTTCTTATTATACTTATCTAAAATAATGGAAATTCTCTGATTATTCTTTTATCTTTCTGAACCATAAACAGGTTGGCTTTGTATTACCTGAATTTCAAACATTTATTCTGATCATAAATCCATCATAATTTTGGAACATATTTTTCCCTGACATTTTGAGCCTTTTTTTTTAGTTTGCCAAATTACCTATTTGTCCTCTAATGGGATCCTATAAAAACAACTTTGTGAAAATGATATTTAAGAAATGACAGTGAAGTTAATAAATCAGTATTGGGGTTGTCATTTCCTGATAATTATTCTCTCTCCATTTTTCTTTGCTATAGAATAGGAAATTAATTTTTATTCCTACCATATGAAAGAACTCCAAAATCCTACCCAAACCACATCACTTTTTAATAGGAAAATTAAATAAGGCCCTCTTGGAATATTTTTAATTTGCTAAAATACTCAATAGAATTACAAAGAGATCAGAACTATTTTTAACAAACAATTATCTCAGTAGGTTAAAAAAAACACAAGGGAATCTACAGAAATTTTCAGCTGTTTCAAATAATGACCTTGCCATTTCAATATCAAATAATTATAAGTCTCTGACCCCAAGAATTTCATGATGCAGGCACATGTGTTGTTGTGTAGACAGGCATTTTGTTTTGCTTTAAATAATCCTGAAGAACTGAACTGAAACTCTTGCTAAGGATTTGACACTACCAGAAAAATATGGCATTTCTATTAAAAATTATGTAAAATAGCATCAAAAAAAAGCAGAAATGTCACCTAAAGCCAATTTTATGACCTGAAAAGAATGCATTTAGCATTTTTGCTTTTCTAGTTTTAACTGTGAAGTTTTTATAACTTAATAAATGGTCAATTGTAGATGCTATGTACCACTGAGGAAAAGATATATTTCTTCCTATTTCCATTCAATTTTCTCTAGACATCTATAATGTCTAACTTTTCTAAAATTCTATTCATTTCCTTATCTTACTTTGATCTATTCCTGTTAGCTATGAAAGGTATAAAATATCTGAGAATTAACCATCCAAAAGTCACCAAAAAAAAAAAAAAAACAACTAAAACCTTTTTTTTGAAAAACTTGATTCAATTTTAGAGTATTCCTTAAAGAAATAATTTAGGAGCAGCTAGGTGGTGCAGTGGATAGAGCACCAGCCCTGAAGTCAGAAAGACCTAGGTTTAAATATGGACTCAGACACTTAACACTTCCTAGCTGTGTGACCTTGGGCAAGTCACTTAACTCCAATTACCTCAAAAAAAGAAAAGAAGAAACAATTTAACCAGTTTAAGGAATATTCAGCGCTCATAATTAGACTGTGCCAATAAAAGTAACAATACTAGAGATACATTCTTAACCAAGAAAATATAGGGGCAATTACAAAAAGGAAAGTAAATAACTTTGATTACATGCAACTGAGAAGCATCTGCATATATAAAATTAATATATATATATATATATATGACACATTTAAACAAGCAAACAAAAAAAGAAATGTCAAGGCAGGAGTGGGGAGAATCATACCACTTTTCTTTAATGAGGTTTTCACTCCAATCTCTAATGTAAAAGAAATACAAATCAAAATGCACCTAAGGTTTTACCTCACAACTTGAAAATTGAGAAAGGATGACAGATTCATAGGAGAGAACACTGTGCTGAGAAAACTGAGATTGAAGTGCAGATTGAGGAATACAGGCTACTATGTCCAGATATAACTTCCATGTGATTAATATCTGCTATTAATTGCATTACAGATTGCAATAAAGGAAACCAGTAAGTAGCCTTTAAAATATAAAACTTAAAAGGACAGAAATCTTACTTCTGTCTGAGGGTATTTAAAATTTTAAAATTTAAAAAAAATTTTAAATTTAAAAAGGAGAAGAGAGTAATACAAATAATATTCCTGTTTTTTTTGAAGGTACAAATTCCTTTTTACAATATTTAGCTTAGATGGGTCTTTTCTTTTTCTACTTTAGGTAGTTTATTTTACACAAAACAATCTAAGTTTAATCACTATCACCTTGTTCATCTGGACTCAAAACCTAGGTGTCATTTTCAACATCTCATTCTATAGCCATTTATTAATGGCTGGATTCTGTTATTTCTAACTTTTTAACATTCCTGGTATGTGCTCCCTTTTCTTCTCTGACTCTGGAACCACCCTGATGAAGACCCTCATCACTTTACTGGTTAGAATTCCTGTCTTGAATCTTTCCCTACTCCAAGTAATCACTCAGCTGTCAAATTGAGCTTTCTAAATCAGAGGCTTAACCATGTTATACTTGTCCCCTCCCCCATTCAGTCAAATCCAGTGATTCCCTATTGCTTCTAGGATCAAATATAAAAACTTCTATTTGGTTTATGAAGCCCTCCACAACTTTGCCTTTTATTAAAATTCCAGTCTTCTCAAAAAGACTACCTTACACTCTGCCACATATTGCAATCCAGTGACACTGACCTCCTTGTAATAGTTTGCACAAGAAGTTCAATCTCCTTACTTTCTGGCTGTCCCCCAACCCCCATGAACATTCTTTTGTTTCTTTTCTATCTCCTGAATTCCTTGGCTGGCTTCAAATCTCACCTAAATCCTATCTTCTATGAAAAATATCCTTTTTAGACCCCCCATTTAATGCAAATACCTTACATGTGAAGTTATCTCGAATTTCCCTTGTACATGTCATTTCATACATAGTTGTTTTTATGTTATTCTCCCATAGAGAGAGAACTAATTCCCATGTTTCCTCTTTTTCAGTCTTTTTCCAGTTATCTAATTTTATTTGCATCACTGCCCTAAAGTCCCTGGAAAGAGATAAATTAATAATTTCTAGTTTCTGTAAAAAGTAGGAAAGTTTAGTATTATAACCTCCCAAATCATTTGGATTTCTGATCTGAAACAAGTTACTGTGTTGTCCAGGTAGTGTTGCATAGTGAAAAGTTCATGAACTCCAGAATCAGATAATATCATTTCAATAATGTCTCTAGCATATAGAGTATAGACAAACTTAACTTTTTTCTCCCTGGGAGTCTTTCTTCATAACAACTATAGGTATATGATCCTAAGATCCAAACTAATATGCATAAGAAACCAGAACAGCCCCATTTCTAGCTATCCTGAGGCTTCTGATGATTGTAAAACATTCTTTAAAAAATCTCATGTGTCTTTTCCTCTATCTACCATGGTGGGTAGCATACTATGAAGTCATTCGTGAAAGAAGCATTCAGTGAGTGTTAAGTAATATAGAAATGGGCAAGAAATGATACTAATTCATTCTGAATTTTTATATTCAATAAATTAGTCAAGGAGAATATGGGCAGAGAGATGGAAGAAAAGTTGCTCTCATTTAGTAATTAAGTAGGGACTATTCTGATTGTTGGACTATATATATGTATATATGCAAATACATGCAAGGTACATTTATAGTACAGATGCAGTTTCTGAGTTGCTATGCTATTAAACTTCTATTGAAGTTCTTCCTCCAATGTCTCATCATGGCAACTATAAGCTTTTGAAATCTGTGCAGTGGAATAAAAGTCATAAAGGATTGAAGGTTTAGTGAATATGTGATCTGATAATAAGTAAAGTTCAGAAAACCTCACTGTCGAATTGGCCATAGCAATACTTGAAGATCATATGCTATGTGGTTCTTACCTTTTCTCTCACTCTCTCTCTCTCTCTCTCTCTCTCTCTCTCTCTCTCTTTCTCTCTCTCTCTCTCTCTCTCTCTCTCTCTCTCTCCTATCCCTCGTATCTAATTTATAGCCAAGACCTTGTTGATTCTACCTCTTATTTTTGTAATGCCTCTCAAATATATTGCCTTTTTGACATTGCCTCCACCTTGGTGCAAGCTTTCATCACCTCATACGTAGGCTGTCAAAAACCCTCATAACTGATCTGACTACCACAAAACTCCCCACTCTAATCCATCATCCACTCCTCTATCAAAGTGTTCTTCCTAAAGCACAAGTCTGATTTTGTCATTTCTTTCTCCCCAAATGCCACCCCCACTGAATAAAATCTTCTAAGTGTTTATCTATCATCTCTAGGAGCAAATACAAAATCCCCTAGCACTTCACAATTTTCCTCACACATATACCTTTCCAGTATTCTTACATAAGGTCATACTTACTCTGAAATCAAGCCAAACTGGACCCCTTTCTACTCCTCAAAAAGATCTTCCTCCCAACTTGCATTTTACTGTCAGTCCCCCATATCTAGAAGGCTTTCCCTTCTGAACTCTCCCCTCCTGCCTTCCCTGGCTTTCTTCAAGTCCCAATTTAAAAAAAAAATTCACCTTTTACAGGAAACCTTTTCCAATCATTTTTAATTTTAGTGCCTTGTTTCTGGTGATTATCTCTGATTTATCTTACATAGTGTATTTGAACATTGTTATTTGCATGTTATCTTTCCCTTACAACTATTTCAGCCTTTTTTTGTATCCCCATCTTTAAGTACAATGCCTGGAAAATATTAGGATCTTAATAAATACTTGTTTACTGGTTGATTAACAATTGAGGAAATGAGGACTTGTTTTCTATCTTTGAGGATGATACATCCACATAATTTGAGATCTTTTACATATAATAATGTATCTACAAAATAATCATAAGGTCATAATATTTATAGAAGGCATGGGGTCTTATAGATCATCTTACACAAATTCTTTATTTTACAAATGAAGAAGTTGAAACTGAGAGGTGAAGGGATATGATGAATTCAATTCTGGCTTCTCTAATTCATTGTTCAATTCATTTTCATAAGCCTGTAAAAAATGTTCTGAAGGTCTATGCTTTCAGAGAAAAAAAAGATATCAGTCAATTAAATAGCATCTTCTTTGAAATTTTGAATCTTAAAAGAGTCGCCTAAGCCACTAATAGCTTGTGACTAAGATTACAAAGCTAGTCTTACTAATGTGTCTCAGGTAAGACTTAAACTGGAATTATTTGGCTCTGAAGCTCTACTATCTGGTAAAACAGCTAAACATTTCCAGCCATGATACAGATGACAGACCAGAGAATTTTGCCATTAACTTAGAATGATAACACCCTCAACAATAATAGGGAAGTTAAGAAGATGAGTGTGTATGTTGAGTAATGAGTTTACTTTGGAACATTTTGAATTTAAGAAGTCTATGGGAGATTCAGTTTGAACTATCTAATGCATAGTTGGAAAAGTAACAACAGCTTTAAATCAGAAGAGAAGTTAGGCATGAACAAGTAACTTTAATAGTCATATATTGAGAGGATATCCATCAATTGGGGAGTGACTAACTTATGATATGTGATTATGATGGAATATTATTGTTCTATGGGAAACAATGAGTAGGATATTCTCAGGAAAACCTGAAAAGTCCTCTCCTGAACTCAAGCAAAACAAAATGTACTGTGTAAAAATCAATAACAATGTTGTGGGATGATCAGCTGTGAATGACTTTGCTATTCTTAGCAACACAAAATTCCATGACTACTCTGAAAAAATCTTAAGATAAAAAATGCTTTTCATACCCAGAGTAAGAATGAATGTCTTCAATTATAAATTGAAGCATTCTATTTTTTTATATTTTCTTCAGGGTTTTTTTGAGGGAAGGAAGAAAATTCCATTTTTCCTAACAGTACTTTAAAGGAAATGTTTTGTATAACTTCACATATGTCTTCTTAATAGGGACTGGGGTAGGGAGGAGGTGAGAATCTAGAATTCAAAGTTTTAAAAACAAGTGTAAAAATTGTTTTACATGTAACTGGAGAAAATAAAATATTAAGTATAAAAAACAGTTATATATGCATGCAGGTAATAATCGAGTTCATGAGAACAGATGAAATTTCTAAATGAAATCATATACAGGGATAAGAGAAGAGGGCCAAAGACAGTACTGAAGAATACCCATGAATAGTGACTGAGACATAGATAAAAATCCAGAAAAAGAAACAAAGTCAGACAGGCGAGTAGAGAATTGAGAAAGAGCATGTTGTGAATATCTAAGGAAAAGAGAATATCAAGGAGAAGGGGATGATCGACAGTGTCAAAGGATGCAAAGAAGTCTCTTTCTCTTTTACTGAGAAAAGAAAATCCTGGATGAATTTAACAAAAGAGTACAATTTGAGAAAAAATACACTCAAATAGGAAATCATAAATCAAGTACAGTGAAAAAAACAGGATACTTTAGGAAACAAAGTTATTTATGAATCCGCAATGAAATTTTACTTATTTTTCAAGAAATTTAATAGCATCATAAATAGTTGGATCCATTTCCCTAATCCTAGTTTGATCCTGGATTATACTGTTAAGAAGCTTGGAAGATGTTTGTTTTACCTTATACCTTATATCAGTGATTATGTGAATTTCAGTAAATGATAAAATAATATTAGACTTTAAATATAGCAATTAATGTATTAAGTTTTTGCTAATTTTCATTTATTTACACACTTTAATTTCCAAATTTACTTGACCATATTTGAAGCAATAGATAGGATTATATCCTTATCTAATGATTAAAATTACTATGACTTATTAATTCATTATAAGGTAGAATTGAAATACCCATTCAACTTTCTAGAAGTTATGGTAAAACTTTTAGCTAATCATCCCATGATCTTTTTTTTTTTCAATTTGGTTATTTCACTAAATGCAAAATAAGGAAAAAACAGATTAGAAAAACAAAACACAACACAACACAATATTGTTATGTGCCCAGAAGAACATTAGGGAAGATTCAAAATATATAATAATGAATTTCCATTTCAATAAAGCATATATAATAATAGAAGAAATTATATTCATGAGTGTCTATCTTTTTTTTTGTTTCCTTATAGATTGTTCTTTTATTCTTGCATACTTTTTTACATTATTCTTTTTTCCCCTTTTTATTCCCCCATTTCTCCCAAGAAAGCTATATAAAGCACAGATATATTTATATATAGATATAGATAAATACACACATGTATATAAGACACATGTACATACACACATATACATTCACATCCACTCACAGACCCATATATACATATATCTATATATACACATACATAGAACTATATCAGATATCCACATGTACTCAGACACACATATATATGTGCACATGCATTTACCCACATGTAAATATGCATCTAAAACAACATAAGTATGACTGAAATATAAAGTAGATTTTTCTCTTGATTGAATCTCTTAAGTTTGAGCTTGTCTAAGATCAATGATTATTAGTCCCATTTTTTTCTGTAGTTGTGTGTGTATTTCTTCTTTTCTGTCCCTGATAACTCTTCTACTTTAATTCTGCTCCTTAACTTGTCTTGCTGTTACTTAACTTCTCCCCCACCCATGGATTCCTACCTTGTTTTGTTCCCTCTCTCTTTGCTTCCCTTTCCACCTATCCTTATTCCCTTATTGCTTTATAGATTTTTGAAGATGTAAACCCTCCGCCCACTAACCTCTTCCATTTCAATATTTATCATCGCCCCTATTCTAGCCCTCTCCATCGCCCTAACAATTTGAACACCCTTACCCATACCCAACACCCTCCTAGACCTCAACCTAGGACTTATCTTCGTCCTTTCACTCTCTGGACTATCAGTATACTCATATATGTAGTACCGCCTATTTACACATTTTCAAAACTACAAACCCTTCAACCTCCTCTAATGCCTGTATCTGTTCTTCCTCTGTACCTCATTTGTATAATATAATTATTATTTTTGCCTTTTCCTAGGAGATTTTGCTTTTTAGAGTCAGAACATACTCAACTCTGTCCTAATCCTTCTTTTGAGCTATCCAATTGCTGATGCCAATCTTAAAATATATGATATACATTTCTACATAAAAAAACAATTTGTCCATATTAAGTTCCTTGAAATTATCTTTTATGTTGGCTCTTATATGTTAAATTTTCTATTGAGATTGGGTTTATTTTCTTGTTTCTTAAAAAATTTTCTCTTTGATCTGGGGGTTTTGAAATTTGGCAATAATATTCCTGTGTATTTTCAACTTCAGATCTTCTTGGGTTATCTCCCAAGGACCCCGTTCTTCCCCACATCTTTTTTCCCCAGTCTATGTTTACCCTGAGGCACAAATTTGTTTTGTTTGTGTAGGGAAATCTGGAGACCTTGAAATTTACTGGCCTACATCACCATCTTCCCAGAATCCTCCCACAATCAGTCAAATTATTGCCAAAAAAAAAAAAAAATTAACAGTGAACAATAATTTAGGGAATTTCTGAATACATTTCTTCCAAGTATTTATGACAGAGGCTTCATGAACTCTCTTTTTCTACATGAGCATTTTTGTATTTTATATTAAAATTATATTGAAACCATATTTTACATGCTATAGACCATAAAACTCCATTTTCAATTAAGCAAATATTTACTAAATGTCTATGTTCAAGACAGTTTCATACAATGTGAAAATGCCCTCTCTCCTCTGTTGTATCTCTTAGAATCCTTTACTTTTTACAGTGCTCAGCTCCTATGCCTCTTGCTACTGGAAGCCACTTTTGATCATTCACTCCCAGTATCCAGAGCTACTCCCTTCTGAAATAACTTTGTATTTATTTTTATATGTTTTAAGGAGAAATATCTATAACTCTATCTATATCTATGAAATAGAGATATAGATATACATATATATGTCTATATGCATGTAACTTTGCTTACTTGACCATATTTTGTCCTATTCATTTCTGATCTATTCTCATTGAATATCTTGTTTTTATTCTAAAATAAGTTCTACTGAAATCTCAATTTAATTACTCCAAAGTCCTGATACAGCTTAACATCCTATTTTTTGTCAAGTTGACAATGTTACTCTAAGCAATTGGCTTCCACTTAAGGATTCATCTCTGATAACAACCTGAATTGTTTAGGTATTAAATTTTAATCTGTGTAATAATAAAATTTGGCTACTTGGCAGATAGAAAAGTAAAAGGAAAAGAAGGAAATAAGCTTTTCACTATGTTCTGGGTACCAAACTAAATATTTTTTTATAGATCTTATTTGATCCTCATGATATCCCTAGAAAGTATCTGTTATTATTATCCCTATTTTGTCTGTGAGCAACCTAAGGCACTCAGAAATAAAGTGACTTGTTCAAGATCACAAACATAGTCACAGAGCCTAGATTTTAAAGGTGAACTTAGGTCTTCTGGCATTCTGTTTACTGGGCCATCTAGCTTCTTCTTGAAGTTAGGAAGATCTGAGTTAAAATTATCTCCCTGATATGAGTTCTCTGTGTGAAGTCACTAGTCCTCTGGGAGCCTAAGTAGTAACTTGAGCCTTAATCCATGGTGTCATCTTTTATTTATTTATGTAGCAATGTGGGAATATGGCCCATTCTATGAAGCATGATTAAAGTTGGCCCAGACAATTGTTTGGGAATATTGATCTTGCTTTCAGCCATGGAAGGCTTGAAAGGCTAAAAGGTTTGCACTTTAAAATGCTGAAAAATTCCCTCTTCAAAGCCAGAACTATGACTCCATGGATATTTAAAAGGGAGTAACTTGTTCCATCAGCCTCTTTATTTTCATTACATCATTACATTTCATTACATCAGCAAAGACAACTAAGAAAAGCAGGCAGGAAAAGTCTGAGACATTGGGATAAGAAGGGAGCACAGTCCAGGATAGACCACACCAGCACAGCCCCAACCCCAGCAAAACAGGAGCAGGTCTTGGCAGTCACTGAATCATCAGTGACAGCAGCTACTTCCAGCCCATGGATAGTAAGGGGGTCAAAAACTGGTTAGAGAAAGATTGCAGGAATCTTGGTGGAAGCACTGAGGCAGGACTGTGTTGCTTCACCCATACTCAAGTCCATATGGAAGTCCTAGATGACAATTCCAGGGTGAAGAAAAGCAGTAGCACATCAGAGCTTGCAGTCCCAGTGGAACAGGAACCCTCCTCAAAAAGACTGCTCTAATATTATAGAACCAATTCCACAACTTCCCAGTCAAGAAGAAAATATTGTAAGTTTCATGAAACAATAGTCAGGATAGCACAAGAGCTCTTCCTTCTTGATCTTATTTTTCTTATGCAGCAATGTAACTGTATAAATATGTATACATATATTGGATTTAACAAATATTTTAACATATTTAACATATATTGGACTACCTGCCAGCTAGGGGATTTGGGGGGGGGGGGAGAGAAGGGGGAAATCTGGAACAGAAGGTTTTGCAAGGATCAATGTTGAAAAATTACCCATACATATGTTTTGTAAATAAAAAGCTTTAATAATAAAAAATTTTTAAATGAAAACAAAAGAAATTATGAGCAGAATGCTCTAAGAAAAACCTGGAAACATTTCCATGAGCTGATGCAAAGTAAAATGTACTGTGTACAAAATAATGGCAATATTGTAACAGCTGTGAATGACATAACTATTCTCATCAATAAAATGATCCAAGATGACTTTGAAAAATTTCCTTTCTCGTGTTTTTTTCCCCTTTTGACCTGATTTTTTTTTTGTATACAGCATGATGAATATGGAAATATGTTTAGAAGGAATACACTTCTTTAACCTATATTGAATTGTTTGCTGTCTTGGAGAAGGGTTTGAGGGGAAGAGAGGGAAAAAAATTTGAAACACAATATTTTGCAAAGATAAATGTTGAAAACTATTTTTGATTGTATTAAAAATATATTATTAAAATAAACAAATTTTAAATCTCTGAAGGAGTTATGATGGAAAAAATGCTATCCATACCCAGAGAAAGAACTGATAGTGTTTGAATGAAAATGGGAAGCATATTTTTTACTTAATTTTTCTTGAAGGTTTTTTTTGGGGTCTATGTTTTTTATTCCATAACATAACTATTATGGAAATGTTTTGCAGGACTACACAACTTATATTCAATTGCTTACGTTCTCAGTAAGGGGGGGGTGGGGAGCAAGAAAGGAAGAGAATCTGAAACTCAAAGTTTTAAAAACAAATGTTGAAAATTGTTTGTACATGTAATGAAGAAAAAAATTAAATATGAAACAAAAAAAATTTAAAGAAAGAAAACTAACAAATCTCTGACAGCCTTGTGGGGATTTTGTCTGCATAGATAATCTCAGTCTTATAAGTGAAAGCATTATACAACTGCTTAGCCATTATTAAGGAGGAAAATCTGCCTCAGAATTGACCATTAGTGTTTCTTTTATTGTCAAATTCATCAAAATGCCTGATGAAACCTGAAAAAAATACAGTTGAGTTATGCTTCCTGGATAAGATCAGAGCAAGGCAAAATTAATCTGTTGCACAGTCATCAATATTTATAATTGTCTGGAAATTTTCTCTTACAGGGAATTGCTATTATTTAGTGAGGGAAATAAAAAGAGTCAAGGTAAGCCTTTGGAAAAAAATTTTACTATCTCCAAATATGTCCAAATTTGGAGGCAAATGTGTGAGTTAAGAAATGCAGAGATTCAGGTACAGAAGTTCTATCCAATTTAAGCTGAATGACATCTAGAGAGGATTATCCTGAAATTACTCTAGTAATTTTGGAGAGCATAACCAGAAAAAAAATTAGCCCAAACCTGGCTGTTTTGCCAGAAGATGTTGATCAGGAGTTTTTGGATTATTCAAAGTGCAGTTGAAATATTTTTTATTTTAAATGACTAGTTAGAAATTCTACAAACTAGTTAATTTTTTGATGAGATTGGGGTAGCACCTCCTACTACATTATAATAATAGCTATAAGTAAGATTACTAAATCCTATTTTAAGTTTGTTTGATTTGTTGTTATTGTTGTATATGTGTTGTCAAATGCCCACTCTTGATGATCCTGGATTTAGCATTCATTGCACCTGTATATACTTGATTTATATTGTACACTGAGACAAGTCAAGTCAATAAGCATCTAAGAAATGTCTACTGTGTATAAGGTATTGTGCTACAATTTGTGGATACAAATATTAATAGCTATAATTTATAAAGCATTTTATAGTTTGTAAAGTGCTTTATAAATAATATTTTATTTTAAACTGAGGCAAAGATTAAGTAATTTGCTAAGAAAGTAATTAGCATCTCCTGTCCTCTAGGAGCTTGCAGTCTAATGAAATAAGATGAAAACAAATATTTATATAATCAAGGAAGCTAGATGGTACTATGAATATAATGCTAGACCTGGTGTCAGGAAGTCCCAAGTTCAAATTCAAACTCAAACTTACAAACTGTGTGATCCCAGGTTAGTCACTTAACCTTGTTTGCCTCAACCCGTAAAATGAAATGGAAAAGGAAATAGCAAAACACTCCAAATAGAAATACTCTGAAAGAGATTATGAAGAGTTTGACATGACTGAAAATTACTTACCATTAATGAGAATTGGAAAAGGTTTCCTTTTAAAGATAGGATTTTACAAGCAGGACCAAGAGATCATTATATACTTCAACAACAATACTATATGATGACCAATTCTGATGGACTTGGCCATCCTCAGCAATGAGATCAACCAAATCATTTCCAATGGAGCAGTACAGCAAAATAATGGTTTGGTCATGTATACTTATTGTGTATCTAATTTATATTTTAATATATTTAACATCTACTGGTCATCTTGCCATCTGGGGGAGAGGGTGGGGGAAAGAGGGGAAAAATTGAAACAAGAGGTTTGGCAATTGTTAATGCTGTAAAGTTACCCATACATATAACCTGTAAATAAAAGGCTATTAAATTTTTAAAAAGAGAGAGAATTAAAAAAATAAATAAATAAAGATAGGATTTTAGTTGACACTTAAAGTAAGCTAAGGAAGCCAGAAAACAGAAATCAGAAGGAAAGGATTCCAAGAATGGGTCACAATCCATGAAAATGCATGAATTTCAGAGGAGTGGTTTTTGTGAGGAATAGCAAGTAGGTCAGTATTACTGGATCTACTGTGGGGCAGAATAAAGTACAAGAAGACTAGAAAAGACCCAGGTTATGACTTTAAAAGCCAAGCAGAGGATTTTTTTTTTATTTGAAGGTTAATAGGGAGCCACTAAGGTTTATTAAATAAAGGAGGGGAGGCAGATGACCCTACACTTTAGAAAAATCTATTTAACATTTGAGTGAAGGATGGACTAGAGTGCAGTATGGAGAGATTTGAAACAAGGATATGAAGCAGCAGGCTATTGCAAAAGTTCTGACTTGAGGTGATGAAAGTCTATACCAATGTGGTTACAGAGTCAGAGGAGAGAAATTGATATATGTGACAGATCTTACAAAGAGAAAATCAAGAAGACCTGTGCACTCTTTTACTCTTTTTTTTTTTTTTTTTTTTGGAAGAAACAATCAACAACATAATCTAGTTATGTAAGCAATATTGTCACAACTCACTTGGGTTTAAGAAGAATGTATGAGAACAAGGAAACTAGACCCCATTCAACTATAGATAGGATGACCAGGACTAACTCCATTCTGAACTGAGCACTTCAAGACAGACAAGGGACTGATAAAATAACCTAACTTAAGGTTAAATGTATATTTCCACATGTTGGATATATAACAAGTAAGTTTCTTCAGAGGCTAAACTGCTTTATTTTTGGCTCTGTATCTTAATATAGTTCCTGGAACTTAGCAGGCACTTAAAAATTATACTTAGATAAATGAAGAAGTTATACATACATTCCTACATTATATCTCATAAACATATAAATAAACCCTCATTAAATCTTTTAGTTTAACATCTCAGATATACCTATCAATATCATCATCATCACCATTATTATTCATCTAGATTTATGCTTTCATAAGTATAGGAAGACAGGTTCCTGTAACAAAAAGTCCACTATTAATACAAATCTGGAACTTTATTTCAATTTGTTGTGTTCTCAAGACCAATTTCCTACCATACCAAGATGGCTCATACTACTATTGACACTGTATATTTGTTGTTGTTATTGTTTTTACTAATCAAAGTAGCTTTAGAATTTAATTTTTGGATAAAACTCAGAATCACTCAAATAAAGTACCCCATTTGAATACTTAGATTCCATTTATAGGTTGTTGTTGTTTATCATAAAGCAAAATAAATGTAACAAATCCAAATGCTTTTTATGTTGATGCACCTTTGAAGGATAAACATTTTCATATAAAACCTTGTGGTTTTTTTAAGTTCATTTGTTTTAGAAAAATTTTAACTGAGATTGCTCCTGCAAACACCTGAGTATTATTCAGCTTAATTGGGTTATAACTCATGCTGATTGAGTTTTTCCCCTGCTGAATTTAATTTCTTTCTGTTTCAATGTTTTATTGTTGAATTTTGTTTGGAAAGTATATGGAAATTAAAGAACTCTAATTTTTAAGAGCCCTAAAGGTAAGTATTCTTTTGTTTTAGTCATTCCTATGAACACCTGTGCACTGTTGAGTTTAATTGGGTTACATCTGGTGCTTATCCAATGTGGAGGGAGTTGGGATTTGCAGGCTAAGGAAATCTGACATTTTAAGCCATTGTTTTATTGCTGTAGTTGTTTTCCCTCTTGCTTTCCCTTCTGTGTATTTGTTAGATGCATGGTTTAGAAAAATATGTGAGGGAAAATGAAGAAATTGTTGTGCTCTGTCATTATTAGTATAGCATGTGGTTTGTCATGGTTACTGTATCAGATTCTATCTTTCCATTATCAAAAGCAAATATCTTCAAAGTAAAGTGAAATTATCCTTTGAAAGTGTATGACCTCTGTTGCTTATAATGCATGCAAACTTAATTTTGTAGATACATTTGCAAACAATGAGAAATTGGGTTGAATAAATAACTGGTGAAAACTGAAGTGTCAAAACTTTATAATTCATATTATATCACAGGCACTAATAGAATTATTCCTAATAAAACTGTTTTTTAGAAATGAATATCATCATGACTCAAGAAATTTCAGTGGCTCCCAATGAGACTAAATAAATCTAGAACTGCAAAATCTCAAGAGTTCATCTTGTCCAGCCCCCTCATTTTATATGTGAGGAAAATAAGACACTCTGAGGTTAAATGAATTGTTCATGTTTAGCCAGGTAGTAATTGAGAGAAGCTTGATTTGACTTCAAGATAATATGACTCAAGAATTAATAGGTTGGGACAGCTAGATGGTGCAGTGGATAGAGCACCAGCACCAGCCTGAATTCAAATGTGACCTCAGACACTTAACACTTCCTAGCGGTATGACCTTGGGAAGTCACTTAACTCCAATTACCTCAGGGGAAAAAAAAGAATCTCTTCCCTCTAGGATAAATTACAAACTTCCCTGTTTAACAATTAAAGCTTTTCTGTAAAAGATAAGATTGCTAATTAGTTGAACCTAATGACATGAAAAGAAAGAAAATACATGTGATGTAAGTAAAACTAAATCCACAGGGTAAACAAGGCAGAAACACTTGTCACATCAACAAAGTTAAATACTTGGAGTTTCTCCCCAATTTCATTGATTTTTACCCCCAATCTCTCTGTTAGAAGCAACCAGTTCAACAAACTTTGAGGACATGTGATGGGAAAGGGGTGGGGTTGCTCAGTCACTCTCCACCCATGACATGAATAGTCAGTTTAACTTGTAATCAGGAATAATGTAGGTTAAAATAATACTTCAGATAAGGGCTGTGTAAATATTTTTAAAACTGGTTGCTTGGTGGAGATGTATGGAAGTAAATGGGACACTTTTAAATTTAATTTGAATTATTACTATTGCCTCCAGCATTTTCCTATATATAGGAAATAAACAAAATAATCAACCAAGTCATGATTTGTAACATTTGTGATCATCCTGAAATTTTGGCAGTCAGTCATTGTCCAATAGTAACATTCCCTCCCTGTTCTCTTATCTTTCCTTAATATAAGTTTCTTCATCTGAAAAATTCAATACCTTTCTTGAAAGAATGTTATGAGGATCAAATGAGTCAATGAATACAAACTGAAGTGCATATACTGAAGTGTTAAATAATTGCAGCTCTTATCACTGTCACACAAATATTTCACCTTGTAGATGCCCTCTTTCAACATTGCTAAAACATGTATTTCAATCACAACAATAAAAAAGGCCAACTTTACACTGAGCTTATAAATCTGGATATATTCTTATTTAGAGTATTGGCATTATCTGCTAACTTCTTGACTCATAGATACGTTATCCTGATTTCTTAATTATGATAATTTTCTACCAACATCCCTATTTTTCATCTCAAGTTCAGTTTGGGACATGTTGAATTTAAGATATCTCTACGACATCTAGTTCAGATATCTGAAATAAACAGGTAGAGATGCAAGAATTGAGGTAAGCAAAAAAGTTAGGTCTAGATAAATAGATATGATCATTAAATCCATAAAATAAGATGAGAAGAGGGCCCAGAACAGCAGATTGTGCTGGCCCTTAGTATAGCAGCTACAAAGAAATTACTTATGGTCATATTGTGCTATTTTGCTAGAGTGGAGGCTGGGAGGAGAGAATGCTGAATGAGTATATTAGGAATTGGGAATTAGCCTTATTCACTGTTAAGTCATCATTAGCTTTCTTGGCATCTTGTTCTTTGGGAAAAGCTACAATTACTTACACCTATGTTGGAGAGCTTTGAAAATTCTTTAATATCTAAGCCTGTTCTTTGGACTTTTTCACTGGTTACAATATGTTCATATACACTATTAATTGCTTCATTGCTCTCTGTGTGAATATTCTTCCTATGCAGTTATGATACACATCTTTTTACCATATAGCAATTCCTTTTTTAAAATATCTTATTTTTTCTAATCATATGTAAAGACAGTTTTAATCATTTAATATTTTTAAATTTTCTTACTTTCTCCTTAAAATAGTAAGCAATTTTATAAAGGTTTATATATGTGCAGTGATATCACATATCAATTTCAAAGAAACATTCATATTGAAAATAAGGCCCCAAGTTCAAATATGACCTCTGATACTTAACCCTTCCTAGTCACTTAACCCCAATTGCTTCAGAAAAAATAAATAAATAAATAATTATAATAATAATAATAATAAGGCTCTTTGCTTTTATGGGAAGTTGGTAGTTAGAGCTTTTCAATTTCCTGAAATCAATCCAGCTTACTCTCCTTTCTTTTTTTTTTAATTTTGGAGAACAGCTTGTTGTCCATCTGCACTTGTTTGTCCCAGATATAAATGGTTTTGGACAGGCTGTATAGAGTGCCCATCCAAATACATCACAAAATCTAGTCTGTAGATAGGTTTTGTCCATTTCACCTTTGTAGAGAGATAGGCCAAAGTCCTTTAAATGATAACATATGTCTTCCAAGAAGTTTTGTAATGGCCTGGATCTTGATACAATGAGAATAATTCTTTCCACAAGGCTATCTGACCATTTCTTATTTATTATCAGAGGGTCTTTGAACTTCATCAGTTCTTTTGCTACATATTCAAAAGAATCTGAAAAGATTTTTTTATATATTGCAGTTATGAATCTTGTGATAAAAGAGTGTAGAAGATGGAATTATGTTTTACCTGAATAAATTTTTTCCTTAATCAGCAAACAATAAACATGACAAGACAGAAAGTGAGATCTACCCCTTTTTATTTAATCAATAAGCTGTAAAGATATGATCCATTTTTTGAATATCACTTATAAAAGTCTGCTTATTTCTTAATAATACCTTCATAAAATATACCATTGCCAAAAATAAATCAGAATGAGTATAAGTCACATAAAGAAATTTTCTTTATTTTAACAAGGGTCAAATCTCTCTGAATGCTGTTCAAATTCTACATGGCAAAGCCTTAAATTTTAATACCTTAAAGGTAGAATAAATTTAACAATAGTGAAAATATAAAGTATGTTATAATATTTTAGTTTCTTTTTTATTTTACATTTTATATTCTAAAACATTTTTCTTCCTAAGTATTTTTGTGTTGCTTTCACACAACTTGAATCTCTTTTATATGTCTTAATCCAACCCAGCTATATTCCAACTTCTTTTCTTTTTTAAAGCATTTCTACCTCCTCTATGAGCATGTGATTTTATGGTCCAAGTGTGACAGGCTTCACGTCCTTCATAACTAGCTCCCCTAAACCTTTTAAATATTCTTATACCTTATATCTAAACACATACACTTGGATCCAGTAACACTGGTCTTCCTGCCGTTCCTCAAACAATATAGGCCATCCGTTACATTTTAGCTAGTGTTATCTCCAATGCCTGCAATGCTCTCTCTTCTGAACCCACACACACTCACTAATAATCCCAAAATCATATAGACATAAACTTTAGATCCCACAATCATAAAAACATTCTTCTGATCACACAATCACACAAACACCCACTTGAGTCCCACACTCTGACACACACTCAGTTCTGAGTCCATAATTACACATACACACTTCTAGAAGATCTTACAATCACACCTATACTTATGATCCCACAATCGCACACACACAAACACACTTCTGATATAACAAACATCTCTGATTCCACAATCACCACATACACACTCACTTCTGATCACATACACTTACATACACATTTATTTTTTCACAATAATAAACACACAATTCTGATGATATAATCACATACATCTGATTCCAAAATCACACATTCTTGTGATCTCATGAATTCATATCTGCCTTTCTAATCCCAGAATAACATACTCATGTTTCTGATCCCTAAACCATGCATACACACTCACATAAACTTTTGATTATTCAATTACATACAGAACTCTAATCACACACTAATGTACACTTTTCATGCTATCACAGACTTCTGACCTTACTATTATACATATACACATTCACTTCTGATCCCACAATATTATATACACTTCCAATCACACACACTTTTTATTACAACATACACACACACCCTACACACATACATTTCTTTTTTAATAACATTTTTATTTTTTTTCTCCAAGTACACATAGAAAATTTAGATTATATTCTAAGTTTTCAGTTCCAAATTCTATTTCTCCTTTATTCTCCTCCTGTGCTGACTGCGCTAGCACCTGGGATACCTTAGAATCAGCAGGAGTCAGGATAAGCAAAAGTCCTTAATCTTTATTCTTGGTCTTTAGGGGTAGAAGTGAAGGTGATGGAAGTAGGACCTCCACAATCTCCCTCTTCCTCATCCACCTGCAAAAGTGACCCTGGCTAGACTTACTCCACCCCCTAGTCCTTCCTAAAATTCTCTGTATACACCAATCATTGAGCCAGTACAGGATAATGGGAAGGGCCATTTTCCAAGCCCATAGAGTATTGTTCAATCAGTAGTTAGCTTCAAGTGCTCAGCTGTCCTGACCCAGTGCATGGACTCAAGAATTTCAGCCCTCTACATCCTCCCCTCCACCTGAGAAAGTAAGTGATCTGATACAGGTTATAATTATGTAGTCGTGTAAAACATTTCCATATTAGTCATTTTGAGCAAAAAAGAAGGAAGGAAGGAAGGAAGGAAGGAAGGAAGGAAGGAAGGAAGGAAGGAAGGAAGGAAGGAAGGAAGGAAGGAAGGAAGGAAGGAAGGAAGGAAGTTTCTATTCCCATAATCACACACTATCATTTCAGCCTACAACACAACATACTTTTGATCCTAGAATTTCACAAAAACATTTTGGATTCCACAATCATACACACATCTCATCCCAGAATCACAATATATTCCTCTGATTCTGAATTTCACATGTGCTTCTGATCCCATAATAATACACTCTCACTACTGATTTTATAATCACACACATGCCCACTTTTTATCCCAAAATTATGTGCACACAATTCTAATCAAACACTCTCACACAGTTCTTATCCCATCCCACAAACTTCTGGTCCAATATTCACACACAGTCTTCTGAATCCAAATGACAAACACATATTCTGTTGCAATAATTACACACATCTGAGTCCACAATCACACACTTTCCTGATCACACAATCTCATATATGAGCTTTGGATCTCATAATCATTTCTGATCCTAAAATCATACTTGCACCCTTCAGATTCCACAATTACATGTATAATTTTGTTCCCACATCTCAGGGCTATATGTGATGACCGTGTATTTTAAAATCAGCCGGAGTCAGGAATTCAGATTAGGGGGAAATCATCAATCTTTATTTTTAGCAGAGATGAAGAAAGATCGGAGGAAGAAGGGAATTGGCAATAGCAATGTCAGCCGCTGAGTCAAGAAGCTAGCTAGACCAGAAGCCATAAGACCAGCAGCTCCTAGAATCGAACCCCCTGGCAATCTCTCTCAGCCTCTCTTCCTGTCCCTGTGCCTCCACCCACCAAAATCATCATTTCCTATACAACACATCAGGACTTGCACAGAGAGTGGGCGGGGGGCCATTCTTTATCCAAGCATGTATATTAATAGAGTATAGTCCAATTACTATTTAGCCTTACATACTTGGGACCTCAGTGCATCAACTCAAGCCTCAGCCCATTACACCCACAGTCATCACATGCATGCATATGCACACACACACACACACACACACATTGCAATCACACATATTCTTTTGACCCTATCAACACACTCTTCTAATTGTATATTCTCATGTTAAAATATCCCCAAAATCACACATATCTCTAATCCAAAAATAGACATGTTTATGATTTTACAATCATAAACACACATATGATGCCACAATAACAATATATGCTTCCAATCTCACTTCTTCACATTCATTCTTCTTATCCAAAGTCACAATACACTTTCCATTTTAAAATCATACACGTGGAAGATCCTACACTCATACATATCACTTTTGAGCCCCAAATCACACATACTTCTGATCCCACATTCATAGACACACACACTTGTAATTCTTCAATTACATATATTTGTGATATTTAAATTACACATATATTTCAGATTCCACAATTTATACACATTTCTGATTCCAGAAGCTCTCTTTTCCTTTCTTTTTTCCTCAGTCTCTCTCTCTCTCTCTCTCTCTCTCTCTCTCTCTCTCTCTCTCTCTCTCTCTCTCTCTCTCTCTCTTTCTCTCTCTCTCTCTCTGTGCATGTGTGTGTGTTTGACACACTTTTAAAAAATTTATTTTCCCCAATTATATGTAAAAAAAAACAATTTTAACATTCATTGTTAAGTTTTTATTTCCAAATTCTCTCTTTCTTCTACCCTCCTTAAGATAACAAGTAATCCAATATATATGCAAACATGTAAAATATTTCCATCTTATCATTTTGTTGAGAGAAAAAAATTTGAACAAAACAAAAAAGAAAATGAAAAATAGTATACTTCCATCTGTATTCATATTGCATCAGTTCTTTCTCTAGCAGTAGATAACATTTTTCATCATAAGGTCTTTGAGATTGTCTTGGATCATTACAGCTAAGACTAGTTAAGATATTCACAGTTGTTCATTATATAATCATGCTGTTACTATGTACAATGATCACTTCACTTGGTTTCAGTTCTCTTTTCCTGAAATCATCTTGCTTGTCATTTCTTATAATACAATAATATTCCATGACAATTATATATCAAGTTTTTCATTCCCCAACAATGGACATGCCCTCCATTTCCAATTCTTAGCTGCTACAAAAAGACCTATTATAAATGTTTTAAATAAATAATGTTTTTCCCTTCTTGTCTTTTTGAGATATAGACCTAGTAATGATATTGCTCAAAGAGTATACAGTTAGAAATTGCTTTCCAGAATGACTACATCAGTTTACAACTCCAAGAACAATTCCAGTTCCCTACATCCCTTCCAACATTTCTTTTCTGTCATATTAACCAATTTGATAGGTGGGAGGTGGTACCTCAGAATTGTTTTAATTTGCACTTTTCTAATAGTGATTTAGAGAATTTTTTCATAGGACTGTAGTAATCTCCCTTCCTTCCTCTCTTCCTCTCTTCCTCCCTTTCCCTCTCCTTTTACCCTCCCTTCCCCCTTCACGCCTTCCCTCCCTCTTCCCCCTTTCTTTCTCCTTCCCTTCTTCCCTCCTTCCCTCTTTCTCTTCTCTTCTCTTCTCTTCTCTCTCTTACATACATACACACACACACACACACACACACACACTTCTGATCTCACTATGTCACACATTACTGATTATATGCACTCTTCTGATTTCATAGTCCTTCCCTTATCCCCACCAGAAGCATGTGTGATGATGGGACCCAAAAAACTATGTGATTACTCTGGTATCAGAAGCATATATATAATTCCAAGATCAGAAATATATTTAGTTTTGGGCTGATTAGTATAAGTGTAATCAGAGGCATATGTAACTTGGGGATCAGAAGTATTGTGACTATGGAATAATAAGCATGAACGTGAGGCTGTGTGAACAGAAGAGTGTTTGTGTAATCAGAAGAGTCTGTGATTATGGTATCAAAAGTGTGAAGGGGACATTGAACTCAGAAGTCTGTGCATAATATTAAAGTCAATAATGTGTGTGATCATGGAATCCAAAATATGTGTATTTATGATCATGAAATCAAAAGTATATGTTGTGATTGTGGTTTCATAAGTGTGTGTGTGATTATGAAATCGGAAGCATCTGTATAATTTGGAGTTAGAAGTTTATGTAATTGTAAGATAAGATGCATGTGCAATTTTGAAATCAGAAGTGTCTATATGTTTTGGGGATTAGATCACTGTGTGGATAATTATGGGATCTAAGAAGTTCTTTGTGATTTTAGGATTAGAATTGTATGTGTATATGTATCTGTGTGTATGAAACTATAGAATCATAAATGCATTTACGTGCTTGAGAGATCAGAAATGAATATGTAAAATTGTGAGATCAGAAATGTTTATAAACTCAGAAGGTACATGTTTTTGGAAGCAGTGTGTCTGTATGTGTATGATTGTGGGATCAGAAGTGGGATGTGATAAAACAGGGACACTAATACATTGTTGGTGGAATTGTGAATACATCCAGCCATTCTGGAGAGCAATTTGGAATTATGCTAAAAAAGTTATCAAACTGTGCATATCCTTTGATCCAGCAGTGTTAGTACTGGGCTTATATCCCAAAAAGATTTTAAAGAAGGGAAAGAAACCTGTTTGTGCACGAATGTTTGTAGCAACCTTCTTTGTAGCGGCCAGAAAATGAAAACTTGAGTGGATGCCCATGAATTGAAGAATGGCTGAATAAATTGTGGTATATGAATGTTATGGAATATTATTGTTCTGTAAGAAATGACCAACAGGATGATTTTAGAAAGACCTGGAGAGACTAACATGAACTAATGCTGAGTGAAATGAGCAGGACCAGGAAATCATTATATACATTTCAACAACAATACTATATGATGATCAATTCTTATGGACCTGGCCCTCTTCAACAATGAGATGAACCAAATCAGCTCCAATAGAGCTGAATCAGCTATGCCCAGTGAAAGAACTCTGGGAGATGACTATGAACCACTACATAGAATTCCCAATCCCTCTACCTTTGTCCGCCTGCATTTTTTATTTCCTTCACAGGCTAATGGTACACTATTTCAAAGTCCCATTATTTTTGAACAGGAAAATAACTGTTTGGACATGTATACTAATATTGTATTTGATATATACTTTAACATATTTAACATGTATTGGTCAACCTGCCATCTGGGGGAGGGGAGAAGGGGAAGGAGGGGAAAAATTGGAACAAAAAATTGGCAATTGTCAATGTTGAAAAATTACCCATGCATATAACTTGTAAATAAAAAGCTATAATAAATTGTAAATAAAATGAGGGCTCAGATGTCTGTGTGATGACATAAGAAGTGTATGTTTGATCAGATTTATGCATTTGTGTGACTGTGGTATCTGAAGGGTGTAGGTATGATTGTAAGATCTGAAATTCCTATATGAGATTCTATGATCTGAAGAGTATATGACTGTGGGCTTAGCTTTGTGTATGTGTGTGTATTTCTGGGAACAGAAACATGTTTTATCATTGTAAAATGAATTTGAATATATGATCAGAAGTCTATATGATTAAATGTTAAGTGTATGTGAGTGTTTGATCAGAATTGTGTGCATGTGATTTGAATATAAGATGATTGATGAATTCAGAATTGTATGTGTTTGGGGGATCAAAGTGAGCGTATGATTGTAAGATCAGAAGCATAAGTATAGGATGTCTGTTGTGGATAAAGAAATGTATTGGGATATAGAACCATCAATATGTTTTAAGATTGTGGGATCAAAAGTGCATGTATTTATAAAGATTTTGTGATCAAAAGTATGTGTATGCTTTTTTGTATCAGAAATATGTGATTATGGAATCAGAGATGTTCATTGTAATTCCTGAGGAAAGAGTATGTTTGTATGTAGTTGTGGAATCTGAAATATGTTTTTGTAAATCTGGGATCAAAAATGTGAATGTGTATGTGATTTTAAGATTAGAAGTCTGTGTAACCAAATTAGAAGTGGGCTTTGTTGTGATATCAGAAATGTTTCTGATTGTAAAGTCAGAAATGTGTGTCCATATGTGTGTATTGATGATGGGGATAGAATTATGCATATTATTGAAAGTTTGGAATTGTATACGTAGTAGTAGTGTGTGTGCATATGATTATGGTATCAGAAGTGAGAGTATTTTACCATAAGATCAGAAGATTATAATAGGATTTAGTGATGAGAAACTTATATGTCTATAGATATAGATATAGATATGACTGTAGACTCCTAAATGTATATATGTATATATAAGATTCTGGGATCAGAAATATGAGTGTGTGATTTGGGGATCCAAAGTTTATGTGAAAAAGAATGCTTGTATGATAGTGAACTCAGAGTATAAGTGTAATTGTAAGATCAGAAGCATGTGTATGCATGGATATGGTGATTGTGAGAACAAAATTATGTGTATAATTGTGGAACCAGAAGTATGGAGGAGGGAGGATGGCTTAGATGACTGTGTGATCTGAAACTCTTTTATAAGACTATATAATCAGAAGATTGTCTGATTGTGTACTCAGAAGTATATTATAATTGTGGGATTGATACTATATGTGTATTGTTGTAAGAAAAGAAATGGGGGATATGATTATAAGATGAGCAGAGTTTTTTGTAACTGTGGTGTCACAAATGTGTGTGTGTGGTGATTTTGTAATCAGAAATATGTGTATGTTTTTGGAATAAGAAGTGTAGATGTGGAATTGTGGAATCAAAGACATTTATTGTGATTCTGAAATTAAAAGTTGTGTTGTGAACATTCATATAATTGCAGAATCTGAAGTGTATATGCATGATTCTGGGATCAGACTGAGTGTGTAATTTTGGGATCTGAAGTTCATGCATGAGATTGTGTGATTAGAAGAATGTGTGAGGGTAGGCTTAGAAGAGTATGTTTTTTTGTAGTGATTGTGGGAATAAAATTATGGGTATGATTGTGGGATCAGAACTCTGTGTGTATATGACTGTTGAACTGGAACAGTGTGTGTATGATTATGGGATCAGAAGTCTGTGTCATCAGATTAAAAAGTACCTGTGAGTTTTTGATCAGAAGTATGTGTGTATATATATGTATGTGTGATTTGAGAATCAGAAGGTTAAGTGTATATGTTCTGGGGATCAAAAGTGAGCATTTGTGTTGTGAAATCAGAAATGTGAATAGCATTGTGAGTAGTATACATTTATGTGAGTAAAGAAATGGGCTATGATTGTAGAATCAGCATTATGTTTTTATGATTGTGGAATCATAAGTGTGTGTGTGTGCATGTGTGTGTAGTAACTGTGGAAATTAAATTATGTATATGATTGTGGGATCTTCAAAGTAATTATGTGTTTGTATGAGAGAGTTGACTGTTTCATGGAAGTGGGTGTGTATGACTGTGGAATCTGAAGCTCCTGTATGAGTCTGTATTATCAGAAAAGGATTTTGTTGTTTGTTTTTTTTGTGATTGTGGGCTCAGAAGTATATGCACAATTATGGGATTAGTAATATGTGATTATTGTTATGGGAAGAGAAATATGTATGTGATTATAGTATGTTTATGATTATAGTAGAAATGTTAATGTGTATGTGTGTGTGATGATTTTGTGATCAGAAGTATTTGTAAGTTTTATGTATCAAGTGTCTATGTTTGTGGGATTAGAGACAAATATGATTCTTGGAATAGAAGTCTGTATAAGGAAGTATATTATGATTGTGAAAATTGAAGTATGTATATGTGATTACAGGATGAGTGTGTGATTGTGGGATTAGAGACTTGTTCATGAGATTGCATGATTAGAAAAGTATGTAAGTGTGGACTTCAAAGTATATATGTGATTTTAAAATCAAAACCGTGTCTGTATATGGTGATTGAGAATAAAATTATGTATATGATTTGGGAATCAAAAGTGTGTGTGTGTGTGTGTGTGTGTGTGTGTGTGTGAGTGAATGAGTGTATTTGTGTCTATTGTGTTATCCAAAGCTTCTGTGTGAAATTCTGAGAGAAAAGAGTTCATGCAATTGTGGGCTCAGGAGTATGTATGTGTTTGTAACAGCCAAAACATGTGTTTTATCATTGTGGATGTGTGTGTGTGTGTGTGTGTGCACACACCATGTGCATGTTCATGATTGTGGAATCTAAAATGTGTTTTGTGATTCGGTGATCAGAATTACGAGTATTTGATTGTGGGATAAGAAACTTATGTGTGAGAGTGAAATCTGAAATATTTTTGGGCTCAGAAGAATATTTGCATGATTGTAGAATCAAAAATGTATGCAATTAAGAGAATCAAAAGTGTATATATCTATATATATAATTATGAGAACATAAGTATGAGTAATTGAGTGACTTTGTGATCAGAAGTGTGGGTATATGTGTGTATATACAGAAATGTGTGACTGCGAAATCAGAAGAGTGGGTATGATGTGTGATAAGGAGTTGTGTGTATGAATGTGGGGATAGAAATATGTTTGATTGGAGGATCAGAAATATGTGTGTATGAGAGTGAGATCAGAGTCTATAATGGGATTCTGAGACTAGAAGTTTGCATATGTATCCTATCAAACTGAGAATGCCTCCATCCATCAGGAACACATACAGACCATAACCAGATCAAACTTGAGGATGATAGTTGAATGAAATCAATTTGCCAAATTTTGAACAGTAAAGAGGGCAAAGAAAAGTGTCCAGCTAGTGGCTTAAATAGTTTGGACATATTGTGTGGGTGGTTAAGGCTGCTCAATGAAATCTTCCCCATCAGTATTTGTGGGCCAAGAAGATCAGTTTATCTGAGGGTTAGAAAATAATTGAATGTAAATATTCTATCATGAAAAAAGACAGGGAGTCAGATATTATAAATTTCTTTGATCCCCTCCACAGTCCTGTGGTAGAATCCTTATAACGCCCTTCTTTTTCCAACTGGCTTAGAGCTAACTGCAACATTGTTTCTTCAGTGAGAGTAATCTCTTCAAGCATTAAGAGAGGCAAAAGGAAATTCCAGCGAGAATGTTCAATGAAACTCCAATGGGAACTAAAGAGCTAAGCACAGCTTGCTTAGCATGGCAGTCAGCTAATGCATTACAATGGCCATAATCAGAGATTTTAACAACAGCAAAGGCTTTTGACAAAAGCAAACAATTTTATAACTAAGCAACATCTGCTTGGTTTCTTATAAGTTGCCACAAAGATGCCAGAATCCCTCAGTGCCTTCCATAGCATCCCCAAAACAAGTACCATCAAAAACCAAAATCCCAGAGAGTGGGTAGTGGAATATAGGGCTAAGTACTGAAATCTGGCTTATGAATCCATGTCATCTTATATTCAAATCGCATGCACACAATTCTGATCAAACATTCACATACACTTAAAATTTAATCATATACACTTCTGATCTTATATTCAAATTTATTTTACAATGATAAAACATGTCTCTGTTCCCAGAAACACACACACACACACACACACACACACAAATCTAACCCTTTCTTCTGCCTTTGTTTTTGTTGTTGTTGTTGTTTTGTTTATTTATTTATTTATTTTTGCTGAGGCAATTGGGGTTAAGAAGTGACTTGCCCAGGGACACACAGCTAGGATGTGTTAAGTATCTGGGTCAAATTTGAACTGAGGTCCTCCTGACTTCAGGGCTAGTGCTCTATCCACTGAGCCACTTATCTGCCTCCTCTTCTGTTTTTTTTTGTTTTGTTTTGTTTTTTTTTTTTTTTTTTTTGCTGCTGATTAAGGTATAAAATCATAATTCTAGTTTTCATTTTAGATTTATCATCCATGAGATTAGCCCAATATCTAAAAGCTGCATCCAAAAGAACCTCTATCTTCAAAGTTTGCCATCCCACATGTTTCCTTTTATTAAGTCACTTAGGTTTTTCTGAAAGCCATCAGTGAGCAAGGAATTAAAAGTAAGATGACTAGTGAGCTCAGCATGACAGGCCAGAATTCAAATCAAAAGTTTGAACAAAATGGTCAAAAAATTGATAGAATAACTCCTGGGTTCTTGCTGAAAAGTTCTATCTTGTCCCAATAAATAGCACTTGGGCAGGCAGTGGAGACAACCTTGTCAACCTTTTCTGCTCTTGAAAATGAGCCTGTGAGGACTAAAATTTTAAATTTTTCTTTTAATGGATTTTTTCCAATCAGTCCCAATGAGCCAATTATCAACCTCTCAAGGTCCCATTACAGTCTGAACAAGTTGACATAGGTTAGGCAGGCCAGGTTTATAGGTAGACAGGATTATCTCAAATTCCTTAGCAAACCCAAGAGGATCAGAGGAAGATTCCTTCCTTATGGCCCTGAGTTCATTTCTGGTTCATGGGCTAAATGAATAAATGGGAGTGTTAGAGCCAACGCACCCTTTTCAATTTAAAAGGAAATTGTTGAATGAGAATTACCAGAAGATTTTTTTCGTTATCAGTCTCAGAATGCCCTCTCGTGGTCTTTTCACCATATGTCTCATTAGAGTCAAGAAGAGGAGGATAGTTATTTGGGAGAGGGACTGGTTGGATTTGACAAATGTTTTAAATTATCACTACAATTTTGATTATTCTGAGAAAGAATTTGGACATTATCTTGCAAGGCTTAAACCAGGCTTTTAGCTCCATTCTTCTCTAACTTCATTTTATTTAATACTTCTTTTACTGAGGCCAGATTAGTTTCAACCTCCCTCTTGGTGATTTCTATTAGATATATTAGGAAGACATCCCATTTGAGATATTGAATCTTCCTACCAGCATTATCAACACATTTCTAAAGATAATTTATTTTGTCCTAATGAAAAGTTTCCCAAATTGGCCAATAATGACAGAAATCATCTTTGGTTATTTTCTGTCAGTTACCTAGATACCTATAACTTTCAGGACCATGTAGTTATATAACATGTGTCCTGTTGCTAACCCTGAGGGTTTTGCGGGAGGGAGGTATTCTTCTTAATTGTTAGATGTTCTTTCCCTCATGGTAAATGAATAGCCATTTTTGTTGTTGTTCTATTACTTCCTAGTTAAGGAAACCAGAATTCAAACCAGAGCTTACTTACTTCTAGCCACCAAAAACCCATAGAAGCCAGTCTTAGTTAGACTATACACTATCTGTTCAAAAGACAAAAGCAGTTCAAATCCAAATTTGCTCAACTAGTGAAACACCCATGCATGTACATGCATGTACACACACACACAATCTTACCTGAGAGCTCTCTGAAATCAGAGTTCTTCCTCCCCATAGCCACAGACAACCTGATTTTTCTTGCAATAACGAACTCAACTAAAAAAGATGGGGAGTCCAGAATTTAAGCAGAAGTCATATTCACCAAAGCAGAGATTAGAGACAGGAAGAATTTAATGGAGCAGTACTAGCCCCACCTCTGGAAAGCCTCTGATCAGTTCAAATCATTTCCTCTCTGATATCAATACTATTCATCAGAAATCACAACTACAAAGGTCATGAATAAAACCAACTTATAATAGAAAGAAAAAATGATATGCATGTTTTGGAACTCCATTTACTAAGTACAAAGGAGTACAACAATGCAGAGAAAGTTTGGAGTATTTAAGTTATAGTATAAAAAGGGGAACTCATAGGGAAGGCAGAAAGGACTAATCCTCTTCTTGAAGAGATGGATAAATCCATAATCACTTCTTCAAGGGGGAAATGCTATGAAGATGTGATGATGTCCTTATCTATCGAAGTCCCAGTTGCACTAGCAATTTATCAGTTTAGTACAGACTGGCTGGTGTCTGTCCCGTAGCTGCTACAATTCTCAGGAGCACTCTGAGATTTTAGTCAGTGTGGAAAGTTACAAATCAACCCAGCTCAGGACAGGTAGGCAGGGCAGAGGTGGAAGGGGAAGGAGTTGGGAGATGTTATGGGGGCAATTCATCCTTGATTCATTCTGGGTGTCCTGCAAATAGAGTCCAGTGTTTCTGGAATATATGGCAACTCAAGAAAACAGTTGAAGTTGATGTCAGGATCATATCCCTGACTTCTCTCTGGGGACACAGATAACCAGGGAGAGGATACATGGATAAACATTAATTTGGATGCCCCTTTGGAGGCAAAGGTAAGGAGACATTTAACAACAATAAAGATTAATAAACAAAAAGCTAGCAAGAGACCCTGTTCTTGAAGGATAGCCTGAGTCAAAGAGCTCAGTAGAATAGATCTAAATTCCATTTTCGTATTGCAGAGAAGTAGGAAACCTTATCTTCCAGGGCAGTGAGTATTTCTTAGATTGCAATGGACTGATTAACAAAAAAACATTGTTCTCCCATCTAGGCAGAGGCTCCTTGCATCTCAGTCAAGGTATTGAAAACACAGCAGTTCTGCAAGACCATTCCTAAAACAATAATGAACATGAACAGCTGAGATTAATTGAATGACATTTATTGATTTAGTAACCTGTGCAGAAATATCCTATACGGCAGCCTCAAAAGACCATGACAAATCACAGGAGAGTGATAGAGAACAAAGTCTACCACCCATTATTGAGAATGATGAGAAAGTACTATTGGTCCTGCATGAATAATAGCAATCAGGCTGTTTGTAGGCAGCCAAGGATGGAGACAAGTATTTCCAGAAGCCGGGGCCTGAGGTGAATATCAGGCATCAAAGTGACAACTCCAACCATCCAATCTAAGGAAGGAAAAGAAAGATGTAAAGGTGAGTTTCTGATTCAGCTCATTTTATGCAATGATTTAAGTGCAGATAAGAAGCATGAAATCCCTGGGTAGCACAATTACCAAAGGGAATTGCAATAAAATTAGCAATGCTCCCAAGTAGAAGTATTAAATATATAATAGTATAATATAATAGTATAATAGGGTTCCAGGTAATTGACAACAGGTTCTAAGGTCACAGTTTCCCACCCCTTTGCTCCCCAGCAAAAATACAGAGGCCCCCAAGAATATGGGATTGAAACAACTGCATGTATTAAGGAAATGGCCCAAGTAGATCCAACAATCTTGTGTAATTACACACAGACAGAGGAACAGTCCCCACCCCACAGGTTGGAAGGAAGAGCAATGGGATTAGTTCTCAGTTAAACATGATATTTTAGGAACAAACTAAACAAAATATAATTGTCACCAGGAGAATGAATTCACCCAAGGATCTAGCCAGCACCAGTAACATTGTCATACTCTGGCATTAAAATGGTTAAAAGTATCAGGGAATAGTTAAGTCTTCCACACTGAAAGTGGTGCAGGTACCCCTAGTAATTCAGGGCCAGTTTCTACCAGTAAATGGTTGTTTTGGGTTTCGATCCAGATGGAAGATAGGTTAGTCTGATGGTCAAACACCTGCAGTGAAATAAGGACACCAAACCAAAAAGACAATAGACAGGAATGTTCCTAGTACACACACACACACACACACACACACACACACACACACACACCAATTAAGTATCATGATTAAATAAGACTTATGAAAGCATATATGACATGACAGAGAAGTTAACACTCAGATAAAAGGGCAAACAATAAAGATTAAAAACATGAGCATAAGAGAGAAGGTAAAGAAAAAATTTGGGCAGATGGTAAAAATAGCCATAGAGTCAGCTTTAATTCAGGACTTTGGGAATAGCTGTCTTCTTGGGAAATTAACTGCTTCTGAGCTTTCACTAAAGTGAAATTTGAGTCCTTCTCCAGACTGGGCAGTCCAATCAGGAGCAAAAGCATTCTTCAGATGTGAGAGAAGAATCCATAACTCAACCCCTAGAAGTTTAGTAACTGTAAGTTAGTGAGAAGGACTTGGGATGGTCCCTTCTGCCAGGGCTCCAAGAAATCCTTTTTCAAATGGTGTTTCCTATAGAACCAGTCACCTGGCTGCAGGAAGTATTCAGTAGATAGATGACAGAGGTTGAGACTGAGAGACAAGATGATGAATTTTCTAGATGACCTTGATGAGGTCTTGACAATATGAATGAAGAATACCTTTGGCAGCAATCAAGTCCTCCCAAGGAAACAGAGGCTTGGGATGGTCTAGAAATATTCCATGTGGGAATGCCCAAAAGGACAGATTCACAAAGCCAGGGCAAATGAAACTCTTCAGTTAATTTCATCTTTTGGGTCTTCAAAATGCCATTTATTCATTCCTTGAAGCCTGAGAACTGTGACTGGTATGTACAATACAGGTGTTGGATTATAGACCAGGAGATTAGCAGATGAAATATAATTAAGCTAGTAAAATGGGTGCCCCATCACTATTTATTTATGAGGAAGCCCTCAGATAGGAACAGCCTTCTCAATATGGGATTTGTCCATAGCCACTATCAGAGCCTGTCCAACTAGAAATACCTCTACAGGCCAAGAATATATACAGAACAAACTGATATCCATTTGAGGACTGATAGCCATGTGAATTAAGTCAATATAGTCATAATTTGAAGCCAAAGTCAAAATCATACTTTGAAAGATGCAGAGAGCAAAGGGAAATGTCCAACTGGTGCTTGGACACATTGTGTTTGGAACACATGAGGCAGATTGCATAGAAATTAAGTTAAGATTTAATAAAATCTTCCCCACCTGCATTTGTGGACCAAGGAAATTAGTTTGTCCAAGAGCCAGTAATTAATTGATATAAATATTCCATGATGTAAAGAGACAGGGTGTAAGGTCTACTTGATCCCCTCCACAACACTATGATGTAGTCTTTATGACATCCTTCTTTTTCCAGCTGGATCAGAGTTGACTGCAACATCGTTCCTTGGGAAAGAATAAATTCTTTAGGCATTAACAAAGGTAAGGAAGAAGTTCCAATGAGAATGTTCAGTGAATCTCCAATAGAAATCAAGTAGCTAAGTACAGCTTGCTTAACATGGCAGTCAGCCAAGGCATTGCCATGGCTATGATCAGTCTTGTTTACCCTTCCCAGGGATCTTAACTGCAGAAATGGCTTTTGGCAAAAGCAAACAATTTAATAACTGAGCAACATCTTCTTAGTTTCCTATATGTTGTCCAGAAGATTCCATAACCACAATGATTCGGCAGTATCCCAAAGTCATGTGCCACCAAAACCCAAATCACTGGTAGGGGATGAGAATGAAGGTGGGGGTGGTGAATAGAGGGCTAAGGGTTGAAATCCTTGGGAGGGATTAAAAACTCCTCCTTGATCCTTTATTCTGTCTTTTGCAACTGATAATTCTGTAACTTAAGTTTCCATTTTATATTTATCTTTATGAGGGTAGCCTGATATCTAGAAACTACATCCAAAAAACCACTCTTCTCTTGAATCTTGCCATCCCAACATACTTCTTTTCATCAAGTTAATTAAATCTTTCTGAAAACCATTAATAAGCAAAGAATTAAAAATAGGCAGCTAATGGGTTCAATGTGACTTAGGCCACATTTCAAATCAAAAGCTTTAACAAAGTGGTTAAAAAAATTGATAGAACAATTTCTAGATTTTTGCTGAAAGACTCTGATCTTGGCCCAATAAACAGGTCTTGGGCAAGCAATAGAAACAGTTTCAAGGAGAACCTTGCCATCTTTTTCTGCCCTTGAAAATGAGTGTGAAGACATAGACTTAGAAATTTCTTCTAATGGATTTTTCCAATCAGTCACCCTTAGCCAATTATCAATCTCCCAAGGTCCCTCTGTAGCCTGAATTAATTCATATAGGTCAGGCAGGCCAGGTTTATAGGTGGACAGGATTATCTCAAATTCCTTAACAAACCCAAGAGGATCAGAGGAAGATTCCTTCTTATGGCCCTCTGGTTCATGGTCTAAATGAATAAATGGTAGTGTTAGAGCCAAAGCATTCCTTTTCAGTTTAAAAGAAAATTGGTGAATGGGAATCACCAAAAGATCTTTCATTATTGGTCTCAGAGTGCCCTCTCCTGGTTTTTTAATCATATGTCTAATTAGAGTCAGAAAGAGGAAAAGAGATATTTGGGAAAGGGACTAGCTGGATTTAGTCCACATAACTCTTATTTCATGTTTTAAATTATCAATGCAATTTTAATTGTTTTGAGAAAGTCTGGACACTATCTTGCAAGGCTCAAAGCTGTTTTTTTTTTTTATTTCTTTCTTCTCTATTTTAATTTTACCTAATTTTTTTTTAATGAGGTCAGATTACTTTCAGCTTCCCTCTTGGTAGTTTCTATTAGATATTTTTGGAAGGCATCCCATTTCAGATATTTAACCTTCCTACCAGCATTATCAACACATTTCTTAAGATAATTTTTTTTCCAATCTATAGCTTTCAGGGCCATGTAATTGTAACATGTGGCTTATGGCTGAGCCTTTGAGGTATCCTTCTTAGTAATTAAGGTGTTCCTTTACTCATAATGAACCAAAAACCTTTGTTGTTGTTGTTTTATTACTTCCTAGCTAAGGAAACCAGAATTCAAACCAGAACTTACTTCTTTCCACCAAAAACGTGGAGATTCCCTCCTGGGTTGTCTCAGCTAAATTATACTTTATCCAGTCAAAAAACAAAAGCAACTCAAATCTCAGTTTACGCAACTAGTGAAACATGTGCACACACACACACACACACACACACACACACACAAAAACACTCACACACACACCAAGGAACCTTACCTGAAAGCTCTTCCAAATCTAGGTCCACCCTCCTAGGTTGCATACAACCTAATTTCTCTTGTAATAATGAATTTGTGCAAAATGTTACATACCAAATCAGATCAGCTTCTGGTCAAAATTCAAATGACCTTCTCTCATCAAAGTCCCATTTCAAACACCAATTATTCTTAACTAGAAATCTCAACCAAAAAAAGTCATTAATAAAAATGGTTTATTATCAAGAGAAAGAAAAAAGAAACATGCATATTGTAACTCTTAATACCGCATATAAAGGAATCTGGCCTTGTAGGGTCTTGGTATTTAAGTTTTAACAAAAAGAGGAAGGGATAGGGAAGGGAAAAAGGACTAATTTCCTCCCCAAAGAGATGGATAAAGGCATATTCTCCTCACCAGGAGTGTTGAAGGAGTAGGGAAATGGAGCAAGAGTGAGCAGATTTTTCTTCCATGGAGGATCCCACCACATGGGATCATGAAGATGGTATGATCTACTTATCTACTAAGATCTCAGCTACACTAATAGTTTATCAGTCTGGTATAGATTGCCTAATGCCTGTCCTGTAGTTTCTACAACTCTCACTCTGAGTTATTAGTGAGAAGTTAGAGCTAAAAGAAGCAAATCAAGCTAGCTTTTGGGGGAAGAAGGCAATGGAGCAGGAGAGGTTGGGGGCATCCTTGACTCATTCTTGGCCTTCTTACTTCTTCCCACTAGAAGAGTCAAGTGCTTCTGAAAAATATGGAAACTTCAAAAACTTTAAAAATAAAGTTGTCTTTAGGGTCATATAAAATTTTTAGTAAGATGTTGGGTTCAACAACAGTATATTCTAAAATTATAAAGGAAATATCCAACGGAGAGAATATAGATTGCTATATGATAGAAATGTACTCTTTAAGCAAGTAAAGGAAAATTGTGTAGTCTGAGTAATGAGTTTTAAAAATTTGAAAAGAAATAAGGAAATTTTGAAGGAAGAATATAGAAAGTAGTAAGGTAGTTTTGCATTTTCAAACCATAAGAGAGATGTATAAAACTGAAAAGAAATTCATAAAAATGAAAAAAAAAACATTGTTGAAAATGTTTGAGTAACTTTTCGCTTTGTTTAAGGTTTAAGATTGTATGGATCTCCATGTGTTGATTTTACGGAAACCAAAGTTTAAAAAAATTGCAGCTTAATCTAAAAGGTCAATAAAGAAAAGTTATAGAGTTAGGAATCAATTAACAAGTGATAGTTTCTTTTTGAGGTTATAAAAACAAGATTTTAACTAAATTATAATGTGCTCTTACATTAGATAATTGGGATAGGTTAAAACCAAATATCATAATGCCACTTCTAAAATCTTTGATAGTGGATTGGCTGAAAGTGGCAGACACTACAATATGAAATGTTTGGAATAAATAGCCCTTGTGTAAAATATAATACTAAATAATTGAAATGACAAATTGAGATACTGCTTGATACCATTTGATTAATTAAATTTATTCTGGCCTCATCAGTTAAAATTGTCTCAAATCCAATTACTTCAAACTGAATCTTCCATATTTCTAAGGTTTTTTAAATATTTACATCTATAACCCTAAAAAATCAGAGTTCACTTTTCTAATCTAATTGCTAATATTGCTAATAAAATCAATTATCACATTTCTATTACATACTATTTTCATACAGTTAACAAATTGGTAAACTGAGGTAATATCTTAAGGATCACACAGGTAACAATTTTCCTGATCCATGCATTTTCCCAACACTTTGTCTTAATGCCAAATAGTAAAAATAAATTCTAATTTATTAAAAAGCATCTTATTAGGAGAAACATTTCATTTAACATGAGATGAAAATAAATTCAATTATACCCGGATCTATTTTCAAATAATATTACAAGATATTTCAATTTATCATTTTGATTATGTAGTAGTATATTTTACACAACAGCTATTTATTTCCAAGCATTTCATATTGTGGGGATTGTAACTTCCAGCCAATCCACTACCAAAGATTTTTAAAGTGGCAATCTGATACTCAGTTTTAATATCCCAATTATGAAATTTTATCTGGAATAGTCTATACTTGTAACATTCTGGTTTGCTTTCTGGAGGTCTCAGGACTAGCCTTGTTTTCAGCAGAATAATTACCATGAGAATAGTCAGGGATAAAGTCCAAAGTATTTATTATCTCCTTCATAGTCTGTCTCCTTCACCTGGGACCCAGGCTAGCTTTCTGGAGGATCTCCAGAATGAGTCTTGGTTTCAGTGCAGAAGGCAGGAGAGCCACCAGGAGGTTCTCTATCTTGAAGTCTGTCCCCCTCTCCCAGGTGTTAACTTTGTTTTAGGATCAAATCAATCATACTGAACTAGAGAATTCACATGCTAAACGAGATAATCAATTCCACTGAATTAACACCTTGTAGGATTAAATCAATCATACAGAGTTCTTGCCCTTTACAAATACTGAAGTTACATTTTTACACTTTCTGTAGATTTATTGTATATTGTTTAGCCTTGTTAAAGCTATTGTTTTTATTACTTTTTAAGTATACCATCAAATCATCTGCAAGAATTTGAAAGTGATAGTTTTAATTCCTCATTGCCTATAGTTTTTCCTTCAATTTCTTTTCTTTTCTAATTCTATAACTACCATTTCTAGTACAATATAGAATAATAGAATATTATTATATTCTATATATATTATTATATTAGATATATATATAGATATATATATATATATATAGAATAGAATAATTGCTTCATTTTGGAGATGATGCTTGTTTTAGATAGACTATTCAGAAGAAAAAGTAAAATAGAAGTTCTATATTTTTTAAAGAAAAGTTCCACTTATTGCTTTGTTTTTTGAATTTTAATAGGAATGGGTATTGTAATTTGTCAAAAGCTTTTTTGGTATATATCGATAGAATCATGATTTATGTTTATTATTGATGTGGTAAGCTGTAGTTTTCCTAATGTTGAACCAGTCTTGCATTTGTGAAATAAATCCCACCTGGTTATATTATACTGTATGATCTTTGTAATATATTGCCATAATCTCCTTGCTGCTATTTTTTAAATCTATATTTGAATCTATATAGCCATTGATTATTGTGTCATATGTATCTAACTTACTCCACTGATCTAACACTAGTTGGATTTCTTAGCCAGTACCAAATAGTTTTGATGACTGCTGCTTTAGTTTTAGATCTGGTACCGTTAGGCCACTATCCTTTGTATTTTTTTTTCATTAATTCCCTGGATATTCTTGACCTTTTGTTTTTGCAGATGAATTTTGTTATTTTTCCTAGCTCTATAAAATAATTTTTGGCAGTTTGATTGGTATGGCACTGAACAAATGGACTAATTTAGGTAAAATTGTCATTTTTATTATATTAGCTTAGACTACCAATTAGCAATTAATACTTTAAAAATTTTTTAGATCTGACTTTATTTGTGTGATAAGTGTTTTGTAATTGTGTTCATATAGTTCCTAGGTTTGACTTGACAGGTAGACACCCAAATGTTTTATTTTATTTTATTTTTATTTTTTAATAACTTTTGATTGACAGAACCCATGCCAGAGTAATTTTTTACAACATTATCCCTTGCACTCTCTTCTGTTCTGATTTTTCCCCTCTCTCCATCCACCCCCTCCCCCAGATAGCAAGCAGTCTTATATATGCTAAACATGTCACAGTATAGATATAATATATGTGTGCAGAACCGAACAGTTCTCTTGTTGCACAGGGAGAATTAGATTCAGAAGGTAGAAATAACCTAGGAAGAAAAACAAAAATGCAAACAGTTTACATTCATTTCCCAATGTTCTTTCTTTGGGTGTAGCTGCTTCTGTCCATCATTGATCAATTGAAACTGAGTTAGATTTTCTCTTTGTCAAAGAAATCCACTTCCATCAGAATACATCCTCATACAGTATCGTTGTTGAAGTATATAATTATCTCCTGGTTCTGCTCATTTCACTTAGCATCAGTTCACGTAAGTGTCTCCAAGTCTCTCTGTATTCATCCTGCTGGTCATTTCTTATAGAACAATAATATTCCATAATATTCATATACCACAATTTACCCAACCATTCTCCAATTAATGGGCATCCATTCATTTTGCACTTTCTAGCCACTACAAAAAGGGCTGCCACAAACATTTTTACATATACAGGTCCCTTTCCCTTCTTTAAGATCTCTTTAGGATATAAGCCCAGTAGTAACACTGCTGGATCAAAGGGTATGCACAGATTGATAACTTTTTGAGCATGGTTCCAAATTGCTTTAAAAAATGGTTGGATCCATTTGCAATTCCACCAACAATGTATCAGTGTCCCAGTTTTCCCACATACCCTCCAACATTCACCATTATCTTTTCCTGTCATCTTAGCTAATCTGAGAAGTGTGTAGTCTTAATTTGCAGTTATCTGATCAATAATGATTTGGAGTATCCTTTCATATGACTAGAAATACTTTCAATTTCTTCAACCGAAAATTGTCTGTTCTCGTCCTTTGACCATTTATTAATTGGAAAATGGTTTGATTTCTTATAAATTAGAGTCAATTTTCTACATATTTTGGAAATTAGGCTTTTATCAGATCCTTTGACTGTAAAAATGTTTTCCCAGTTTATTACTTCCCTTCTAATCTTGTCTACATTAGTTTTTTGGGGGGGTACAAAAATTTTTTTAACTTAATATAATCAAAATTTTCTATTTTGTGATCAATAATGATCTCCAGTTCTTCTTTGGTCACAAATTTCTTCCTTCCTCCACAGGTCTGAAAGGCAAGCCATCCTATATTCTTCTAATTTATTTATAATCTCATTCTTTATGCCTAGATCATGCTCATTTTGACCTTATCTTGGTGTATGGTGTTAAGTGTGGGTCAATGCCTAGTTTCTGCCATACTAGTTTCCAATTTTCCAAGCAGTTTTTGTCAAATAGTGAATTCTTATCCCAAAAGCTGGGGTCTTTGGGTTTTTCAAACACTAGATTGCTATATTTATTGACTGTTTTGTCATATGAACCTAACCTATTCCACTGATCAACTAGTCTATTTCTTAGCCAATACCAAATGGTTTTGGTGATCACTGCCTTATAATATATAGTTTTAGATCTAGTACAGCTAAGCCACCTTCATTTGATTTAGTTCCCTTGAAATTCTTGACCTTTTGTTCTTCCAGATGAATTTTGTTGTTATTTTTTCTAAGTCAGTAAAATAGTTTCTTGGGAGTTTGATTGGTGTAGTACTAAATAAAAAAAAAAAATTAGTTTAGGTAGTATTGTTATCTTTAATATATTCGCTCGACCTAAGAGCACTTAATATTTTTCCAATTGTTTGGGTCTGACTTTATTTGTATGGAAAGTGTTTTGTAATTTTGCTCATATAGTTCCTAACTTTCCTTTGGCAGATAGATTCCCAAATATTTTATACTATCAACAGTTATTTTAAATAGAATTTCTCTTTGTATCTCTTGCTATCTCTTGCTACATCCAGTGAAAGAACACTGGGGAAATGAGTATGGACCACAACATAGTATTTACATTCTTTCTTATGGTTTGCTTGTATTTTTGTTTTTCTTCCCAGGTTATTTTTACCTTCTTTCTAAATCTGATTTTTTTATGCAACAAGACAACTGTATAAATATGTATACATATATTGCACTTAACATATACTTTAACATATTTAACATGTATGGGACTACCTGACATCTAGGACAGGGGTGAAGGGAAGAAGGGTAAAAGTTGGAACAGAAGTTTTTTGCAAGGGTCAATGTTTAAAAATTGTCCATGCATATGTTTTGTCAATAAAAAGTTATAATTTAAAAAAAAATAAAATAGCAGGTAAAAAAAAGATTTTTGCATCAATATTCATTAGGGAGATTGGTTTATAATTTTCTTTCTCTGTTTTCAACCTACCTGGTTTAGGTATTAGTACCATATCTGTGTCATAAAAGGAATTTGGTACAACTCCTTCATTCCCTAATTTTTTCAAATGGTTTATATAGCATTGCAGTTAATTGTTCTTTAAATATTTGGTAGAATTCATATGTAAATCCATCTGGTCCTGGGTATTTTTTCTTAGGGAATTAATAGCTTGTTCTATTTCTCTTTCTAAAATGGGATTGTTTAAGCAATTTAATTCTTCCTCTATTAATCTGAGCAGCCTATATTTTTGAAGGTATTCATCCATTTCACTTAGGTTATCAAATTTGTTGGCATAAAGTTGGGCAAAGTAACTCCTAATTATTACTCTGATTTTCCTCTTCATTAGTGGAAAGTTCTCCTTTTCATTTTAAGACTAACAATTTGATTTTCCTCTTTCCTTTTTCTAATCAATTTTACCAAAAGTTTATCTATTTTGTTAATTTTTTCATAAAACCAACTCTTAGTTTTATTTATTAATTCAATAGTTTTTTTACTTATAATTTTGTTAATCTCTCCTTTTATTTTTAGAATTTCAAGTTTAGTGTATGATGGGGAGGTTAATTTGCTCTTTTTCTAGCTTTTTTAGATGAAAACCTAATTCATTGATCTTCTCTTTATTTTATGCAAGTAAGCCTCTAGAGATATAAAATTTCCCCTTATTACTTCTTTGGCTGCATCCCACAAATTTTGATATGTTGTCTCATTATTGTCATTCTCTTGGGTGAAATTATTGATTGTGTCTATGATTTGCTGTTTCACTCATTCATTCTTTAGGATGAGATTATTTAGTTTCCAATTACTTTTTGGTCTCTTTTCCCCTAGCTTTTTATTGAATGTAGTTTTTATTGCATTGTGATCTGAAAAGAATGCATTTACTATATCTTCCTTTCTGCATTTGAATTTGAGGTCTTTATGTCCTAACATATGGTCAATTTTTGTATAGGTTCCATGAACTGCTGAGAAGAAAGTATACTCCTTGCTGTCATCATTCAGTTTTATCCAAAGATCTATTATCCCTAACTTTTCTAATATTCTATTTACCTCTTTAACTTGTGGTTTGATTTATCTAGTTCTGAGAATGCAAGGTTGAGACTTCCCACTATTATAGTTTGCTATTTCTTCTTGCAGCTCTCTTAATTTCTCCTTCAGGAATTTTGATGCCATACCACTTGGTGCATATGTGTTTAGTACTGATATTGCTTCATTATCTATGGTACCCTTTAGCAAAATATAGTTCCCTTCCTTATCTCTTTTAATTAGATCAATTTTTGCTTTTGCTTGATCTGAAATCAGGATGGCTACCCCTGCTTTTTTGACTTCACCTGAAGCATAGTAGATTCTGCTCCAGCCTTTTACCTTTACTCTGTATGTATCACCCTGCTTTAAATGTGTTTTCTGTAAACAACATATTGTAGGATTCTGGCTTTTAATTCAGTTTGCTATCTGCTTCCACTTTATGGGAGAGTTCACTCCATTCACATTTATGGTTAAAACTACTAATTCTGTATTTCCTGCCATCTTATTATCCCCAGATTATGCTTTTCTCTTTCCTTTACCCCTTACCCTCCTCCCCAGTATTAAACTTATGGGCACCACTTGCCTCACTCAGCCCTCCCTCTCTAGAATCCCTCCCTCCCCCTTAGAGTTCCTCCCCCTTTCTTAAACCTTTTCCCTACTATTTCTCTATTCTCTTCTATTTAGCTACTCCTTTTTCCCTTCCACTTTTCAATGAGGTGGGAGAAATTTCTCTGTAAACCAAATATGTCTACTATTTTCTCTTTGAGCCAGATCTGATGAGAGTAAGATTTACACAGTGTTCATCCCCCTCCCTTCTTCCCCTCAGATATAATAGGTTTCCTTTGCCTCTTCGTGAGATGTAGTTTCCCTCTTTTTACTTCCACTTTTCCCTTTTTCTGGTACAATATCCTTTGCACCTCTAGTTACTTTTTTATATTATAATAGTAAATCAAATTATACATGTACTGTTTATGTATACCTATAACAGAAATACAGTTCTCAAGAGTTCTTTTTACCTTTTTATGCTTCTCTTGAATCCTATATTTGGAGGTCAATTTTTTTTTAATCAGAAATTAATGGAATTCATCTGTTTAATTGAATATCCACCTTCCCTGCAAAGAAAATACTCAGTTTAGCTTAGTAATTTATTCTTGGCTGCATTCCAAGTTCCTTTGCCTTTGGGGATATCTGATTGCAAGCCCTCCAATCCTTTAATGTGGATGCTACTAGATCCTGAGTAATCCTTATTATGGCTCCTCAGTATTTGAATTGGTTTTTTTTTTTGGCTGCTTGTAATATTTTTCCTTGGTCTGATAATTCTGGAATTTAGCTACAATATTCCTTGGAGTTTTAATTTGGGGGTCTCTTTCAGCAGATGTTTGATGAATTCTTTCAAAGGCTATATTACTTCCCAATTATATGACATCTGGGCAGTTCGCTTTGATGATTTGGTCTAGGCTCTTTTTTTCAACATAATTTTCAAGGAGTCTGATAATCCTTAGATTATCTCTCCTAGATCTATTTTCTAAGTCTGTTATTTTCTCAAGTAGATATTTAACATTTTTTTCTATTTTTAATTTTTTTTGGATTTGCTTGACTGATTCTTGATGTCTCCTCAAGTCATTCATTTCCATTTGTTCAGTTGTGATTTTTAATGAATTATTTTCTTCATTTACTTTTTTATTTCTTTTTGTATTTGTCCATTGAGTTTTTAAATGAGTTGTTTTGTTCTATGGAATTTTTTTCCATTTCACCAGTTTTTTTAAGGAGTTATTTTCTTTTTCCAATTCACAAGTTCTGTTTTCTTGGGAGTTATCTTTTCCAATTCACAAATTCTGTTTTTCAGGGAGATATTTTCTCTTTCCACTCTATCTTTTAATGTGTTATATGCCTTATCCAGGCCTTCTTGCAAGGTTTTCATTTCCTTTCCCCATTCTTCTTCTAGCTTTCTTTTAAGATCCTTTTTAATTTCTTCTCTGAGAGCCTTGTGTGGTGGGGACCAGATCATATCCCTCTTTGGGGCTTCATTTAGAGACAATCTGCTTTTAGTCTCCTCAAGATTTGAAATCTGCTCTCTTTCACCATAGAAGTTGTCTATAGTTAGAGCCCGCTTTGCCTTTTTAGTCATTAAAAAAAAAAAAAAGGCTAAAATCTGCTTTGGGGGCAATGAGGGCTTTCCAAGCTTCCTTACCAGACAACAAGAAGTGGCAGTGAAGCAGCAGCGGAAAGTCAGCAGCTGCACTGGGATCAGAGGCTACACTGGAATCAGCGGCTACACTTGGATCAAGCTGAGTTGCTCCCAGTGTTGGGTGGTGTGGTGAGGTCTCGTGAGACTCCGGCACTTTGGGCTACACTCTTTACCCTCTGTGTTGATGTTAGAAGTTTTATAACTTCTCTGCTGATCTACTGGCTCATAACCAGAGCAGAGTAGCCAACACTGTGGTAGAATTTTCCCCCAAAATTTTCCTCCCATGGAGACCACATCTCACTTCTAGTCTGCTTAGCATGTGCTGTCCTCTGTGCTCTGCCTACTACCTGCCTGTGCCTGTGCCTGGCCTGGCCTCCTCCCATACCCATGCATGATCAAAACAGACCTTATCTGGTGATCTTCGAGATTATCTTCTTTTGGTGATGTGTTATACTCCCAATATTCATGGGTTCTGACAATCTAGAACTAATTCAGAGGATGAATTTCATAAATAGTTTGAGGGTAATAGGGGAGCTCAGAAAGAAGTGTGTGTCCTCTCCACCATCTTGGCTCTGCCCCCTCCAAGATATCTTCTGCTGAAAATTTGTTACACTCCAAATATCTATGGGTTCTCTCACTCCAAATTAAACTCAGAAGCTTGATCTAGTATTGTTTCTGAGGGAATCCAGGAAAAGTTCAGACAAAGTCCTATCTGCTCTCTGTAATCTTGGCTCCACCTTGGGTGCTGTATTTTGTCAAAAGCTTTTTCTGCATCTATTGAGATTATCATATGATTTCTATTAGTTTTGTTATTAATCTAATCAATTATGTCAATAGCTTTCCTGATATTGAATCATCTCTACATTCCCAATATAAATCGCACTTGGTCATAGTGTATAATCCTGCTGATAAGTTACTGTGATCTCTTTGCTAATATTTATTTAAAATTTTTGCATCAATAATTCATTAGGGAGATTGGTCTGTAATTTTCTTTCTCTGTTTTGAATCTTTTTGGTTTAGGTATCAGTACCATATTTGTGTCATAGAAGGAATTTGGCAGAACTCCTTTACCTATTTTTCCAAATAGTTTACATATTTGGAATTAATTATTCTTTAAATGTTTGGTAGAGTTCATTGAAAGTCTCTTACTTCATTGAAGATCCATTTCCTCCCCTGAAAAATGATGCTTAGTCTATCTGGATAGTGAAGTGGAAAAGCACCCCAAATGGGACCATGAGAAACATAATCTTGAATCTTTGTAGTTTATTACTAGTTCTTCACTCTCTAATGCAGATGGTATTTTTAACAATCCCAGATGTACTGTCCTGAAAAACCTGAGACCTTGACAACCTGATAAGCTTAAAGAAATACTGCTTTTGCTGTCTGGGAATGACCCCTTTAGAATGATAACTTTTTGCCTCCTGTTTAGAATAGAAATTCTTTTATTATGACAAATGTATCAAGAAACAGTTTGATATCTCTCTCTCTCTCTCTCTCTCTCTCTCTCTCTCTCTCTCTCTCTCTTCTTTCTATAAATATATGGCCCTGAGGCCACTCATTACTGACCCCTCCATTCTTGGTGTTGGGGGATCAGTCCTGTCCAGTAATAGACACTCTTAAAACTTCATTATTTTGGCTGCCCTGTTTTTCTCTTGCATGGACACTTCAATAGTTAATTCTTGGTTATAATCCCAGGCCTTTTGCTTCCAGAATATGGTATTCCAGACACTCTGAAACTTTATTGTGGAAGCTGCCAGATCCTGGATAATCCTCAGTTTCTCTTGATATTTGAGTTGCTTTTGTCTGGCAACTTGCAATATTTTTTCCTTGACATTTTAATTCTGGAGTTTTGCAACAATGTTCCTTGGGGTTTTTCTTGTAAGATTTCTTTCTGGAGGTGATCACTGGATTCTTTCAGTAATTATTCCCCCCTGGTCAGGGCAGCTTTTCTTGATGATCTCTTGAAGAATGCTATCCAGGCTCTTTTTTTGGTCATGGCCTTCAGATAGAACAATAATTTTTAAATTGTCTCCCCTGGATCTGTTTTCCAGGTCAGCTGTTTTTCCAATGAGATATTTTACATTTTCTTCCATTTTTTTCAGTTTGTTTAACTGATTCTTGATGTCTCATAGAATCATTAGCTTCCATTTTACCAGTTCTAACTTTTAATGTGTAATTTTCTTTGCTAGATTTTGTATTTCTTTTTCCATTTGATTAACTCTACTCTTCAAGATGTTTTCAGTGGATTTTTTTTGCATTTACCAATTACATTTTTCAAGGAATTGTTTTCTTCAGTCAATTTTTTTCTTTGCTTTTCCAAGCTGATGACACTCTCTTGCATATTTCTCATTTCTTTTCCTTTTACCTGTCTTATTTGCCTTTTAAAATCTTTTATGAGTGCTTCCAAAAAGCTTCTGTAGGCTTGAGAACAATTCATGTCACTCTTTGAGACTTCTACTGTGGGCATTTTGTGATGTTTTGGTCTTCCCTGTCACCATAGTAGATTTTTCTGGTTAAGGTTTTTTTCTGTTTCTTGTTCATTTGCTTTCTTTCTCTTTTTTTTCCCTCTTTTGTGCCTCTTATGATCAAACTCTACTCCTAAGATAAAGGGGGCACTATCCCAAGCTTCCCATGCAGCTCTGAGCTTTGACTTTGAACACAGGGGCCCCTTATGTTTGGTGTCTTACTCATAGCAGAAGGTAGCTCTTCTTGCTTTCTTTAGGGAACAGCTGTTTTGCTGAGCTGGCAATTTGTCTTCTGCACTGGGACTGAAGGCTGCCTCACTGGTCTACTCCACTATTGAGCCAACACTGAGGGGCTCCTTTACTTATCAGTTGTGATTAAGACCTCACTGACTTTCTCAATCACTGTCTGAGTTGGACTGAACACCCCCTTCACATCAATGAGACTGATCTTTCTTGAATTCCTTCCAATCTATCTTGAGCTGGAGAGTGGTTTCATTTCATCAGACTCTGTTAAGACCCTTGGTCTCAGGTGGTTTTCAAGGGAAACTTGAAAAACTGACCACAGAGAATTTATAGAAAAACTCAAAAAAGATTTTTAAAATCAGCTGAGCGACATTGAGGAAAAACTAAAAAGAAATAAAATAAAACCATATAAGAAAAACAAAATTGTGGTGGGAGAGTTAACCAAAAGGAGAAAAGGAGACAAAAATTCTTAAAGGTAAAAATAAATTTTTAGAAATTAGAATTGTGCAAGGGGAAGCCAATGAAGCTATAAGAGACCAAGAAATAACAAAATAGAATATAAACAATGAAAAAAAGAACAGAATGTGAAACATTTTACAAGAAAAACAACAGATCCAGATAACAGATCAAGAGAGAGGAAATAAAAGAATAATTTAACTATCTGAAAGCTGTGACCAAAAAAAAAAAAATTTGATACAATAACAAAGAAATAATCCAAGAACATTGTCCTGGAATAATAGAACATAAGGGGAAAGTAGAAAGAAAAAAATTAGTTGATCACCACCTCAAAAAGATCCTTTGTGGAAAACACAAAAGAATATTATTTCCAAATTTAAAAAAACCTCAGATCAACGAGAAATTTTGGGGAAAAAAAAACAAGGAAAAAAAACAATTTAGTAGCTGGAGCTATGATCAGGATTGTAAAGGACTTAACATCTATAATAAAATACTGCACTTTTGGAATCATTTATATTGGCAATCAAAAGAACAAGGCCTGTGGCCAAAAATAGCATAGCCAGCAAAATTATACATCATATTGAATGAAAAAATGGATATTCAATGAACTTGCAGACTTTCAGGACTTTCTTTCAACTAAACCCAAACTCAATAGAAAATTTAACATATGAGAGCCAGCAAAAAAGATAATTTTAAGGAACTTAACATGGACAGATTGTTTATGTTTTTTACATGGAGATGTATATCATCTGTTTATGACTGACATCAGCAACTGGGTATCTCAAAAGAAAAATCGGGGCAAAGTTGAGCATGATCTGGCTCTAAAAATCAAAACTGCCTAGGAAAAGGTAAAAATAGTAATTATGTTATACAAATGAGATGCAGAGGAAGGATAGACACAAAAAATATTGAATGGGGGAGCAGGGCTCATAGTTCTGAAAACCTACTCACATTAGGAATGGGTTAAATAGGCAACACTACACATATATGCAATGAAGGGCAGAGCACCTTTCAAAATATATAAAGAAATAAAGGGGAGGGATAGTCAGAAGGGGAAGCAAAAAATGGGGGAAGAAGACAAGGGAAGAACCAATGCAGGAAAGTTAAATAATAGCAAGGCAAGTTAAAGAGCTGAATTAAAGCAGAGAATTTAGCAGGGATAGGAAAGAACAAGATATAGACAAACACTACAACAAAGATCAGGAGTGGAATTTATTAGAAAATAAGTTTGGCTACCAATCATTGATCTTAGACAAAGTAAAACTTAAAGACTCAATCAAGAGAGAAATCTACATTATATACCAGCCATACTATATTGTTTTAGATGCATGTTTGCATTTGGGTAAATATGGATAAATAAAAAAGGTGATATATCATTTGGTTCAGTATTGATATTTATTCATTGTTTTTTGTTTTGTCTTTGATCGTGATTATCATCTCTGTATTTAATTTCAGCCAAAGGAGAATAGATTCTGCTCCACTCCCTTATATATTAACTGTTTCTTTCTGTTTCAATTGTGTCTCTTGTAAATAAGCATATTGCTTGATTCTGATTACTAATCCATTCTGCCATCCTCTTCCATTTTTATTACTGAGTTCATTCCACTCAGAGTTATAGTTATGATTGCTATTTCCCTCCATTATATTCTCTAAGAGAGAAGAGAATCTTTTTTATAAACATCCCTTCCTCAAAATCTATTTTGCTTCTAACAAAATCTATTTTGCTTCTGTCTCCCTTAATCTACTCTCCCTCATCACTTTCTGTCTTCTCTTAACTCTTTCCCTTCTACTTCCCAATTGGATTAGAGGATTATAAATATTACACACACATACACACAATACATACACACACACACACACACACACACACACATAGACACACACATCATAAATATATGTATATTTCAAACTTTGAACCAAGTTTACTCTATTGTAAAAAATCTTTGTCAAATGCCTTTTTTAATGTGAAATAATTCATCCCATTCTCTCTCCCTTCCCCCTTTTCCCTGTACACCTCTCTTTCTCACTCACTTCCTTTTGAGATCATCCTAACATAATAAAAACACCTATTTACTCTAAATAGACTCTACTTGCTTAATGATGATGATATTCTTAGGGAATATGGTTAAGTAGATGGATAGGTAGGTAGGTAGGTAGATAGATATACATACATACTATTTATATGTCACATTTTTCTTTTGAAATATAAACAATTCAAGCTTATTAAGTTCCTTATGATTTTTCACTTGTTACTTTTTAAACTTTTTTTTTTACTTCTGTCAAGTCGTGTTTGAATGTCACATTTTATAATCATCTCTGGTCTTTCTATGAAGAAGTCTTGAAATTTATCAATGATAGCTACTAAATCTTATGTGATTCTGATTGTGATTTTATCACATTTGAATTCTTTCCTTCTGACTACTTTCAGTGTTTCTTCTTGGATCTAGGACCTCTGGGATTTTGCTGTTATTCCTGGGGTTTTAATTTTTGGGTCTCTTTCAGGAAGTGATCTATGAATTCTTTTAACTTCTATTTTGTCCTCTAGTTCTTGATACCCAGGCAGTTTTCCTGTGAGATGTCTTGAAATTTGACATCTAGGATTGCGGCTTTCAGGTAGTCTGATAATACTTACATTGCCTCTCTATTTTCCAGGCCAATTGTTTCTCCTATGAGTTATTTCATATTTTATTCTATTTTTTCATTCTTCTGGCATTGTTTTATTGTTTCTTGATATTTCACAGAATCATTAGCTTAAATTTGACTAATTCTATTTTTAAAGAAATTTTTAGTAAGAAATTACTATTTTTATTAAAAAATATTTTTCTTCTCTCATTATTAAGACAATCCTGTTTTTTAAGACTTTTTTTCTTCAGTGTTTTTATGCCTTTCATGTTTGGTATTTTTCTTTTAACAAAATATTAATTTTCTTTTCATGCCTTTCTTTCATTGCTCTCATTTCTTCTCATTGCTTCCTTTTTTTCCCTCCACCACTTTTATTTTTTAAACCATTTTTGCTCTCTTTTAAAAACTCTTCTTTAACTCTTACAGGAATTATTCTCAGGCTTTTGTCCAATCTGAATTTTTTTTTCTTTAGGCTTTGCTTATAGATATTTTCAAGTCATTGTTTTTTTTTCTGAATTTATGCCTTAAGCTTCCTTATTATCATATTACTTTTTTATGATCAATTTTTTTCCTATTTTCTCACTTTTATGGCCTCTTTTTTCCCCTAAAAAGCAATCAAGATTAAGTGACTTGCCCACAGTCACTGTTAGTAAGTGTCTGAGGCCAGATTTGAAATCAGGTCCTCCTGACTCCAGGGGTTGGTGCTCTATTTTCTGTGCCACCTAACTGTGATCCGCCCCCATTTCTTTCCCCCCCTCACCCCCCCCCCCGTTTCTTGACTGTGGATTTTATGTCTGATTGGACTCTGCTTTCCTATGGTATTGTTGGGGATGTTTGTCTTCTTCTGATTTGTATATCCTTTTAATCAAGCAGGGCCTCTGCTTCCCCATTCCTGGAACTCCTGTCTCTTTTGGAAGATAACTGTACTCACCTGTGACCTGCTCCCTTAAAACTATCAGCATTTCTTTCTTTCCTGGAAATAGATAGTGAGCAAAAAAGTTGCTAGATGGTACCTAGTCCTGCAACCATTAAGCAAAGGGGTTCTCATTATCTCTTTTTTTTAATAATAACTTTTTATTGACAGAACCCTTGCCAGGGTAATTTTTTTACAACATTATCCCTTGCACTCACTTCTGTTCCGATTTTCCCCTCCCTCCCTCCACCCCCTCCCCTAGCTGGCAAGCAGTCCTATATATGTTGAATATGTCGTAGTATATCCTAGATACAATATATGTGTGCAGGGATTCTCATTATCTCTTTCTGACCAGATGTTCAATCCCCTTGTTATACTGGGCTGAATGCTGAATGCTCATGTTGCTGCTGCTTCAGTTATTTCTCCCAAGGCCCATATCTGGTGCCACCACAGAGGTGAAAGATGAAGAATAAGTATGAGATTAGCAACAAAAGAGAAATTTACTAATTAATTAATTAATGCTCAGTAAAGATCAAAAGGAAGCCAAAAGAAAATTGACCACCACCTTATGGGAATCTAATCCTCAGCCCATTAGAGCTCAATTCAAAGCCATCTCTGCTACTTAGCAGGGAGAAAAAAAGATTTATTTATCCTTTTCTTCTACAGACACTCACAAGCTGATTTGAATATCTGAACCTAGTATAGCAGTGTGAACCCTGCCAAAAGATGAACAAGTACTCCACAATGCCACATTTAGGTAATGTTAATTTGTGTTAATTGAATTGAATTTGGTCTTTGCTTTCCATCTCACTACCCTTCACTAATGCTCCCTCCCTGCTTCAGCAACTCTAATGAGGTTTTGTAGCAGTAGTATCAGGTACCAGTGTGATCACTGTAGTCATAGGCATGAGGTTAGCATAATACAATTCAAATATTCATCTCAAGAAGGCCATGCTTGCTATCAGCCCAAATTAGGCACTGTCCACAACCTGGACACCATAGTTGTGGACCATCACAGTGCCCTGGACTTTCTGCTTTCCTACTGGGGAGTCTATGTCCTGGGATGTGAACCTTCTACTATATGCTGGTGGATTCATATCATAAAGATAAGAAACCACTCAAGGCATATATCCAGTAGTAGGAAAATGGAATAACAGCCCCTTACAAGACACAAGAGAGAAGCTTTCCCCCCTCCTGGGACCCGTGGCTCTATGTTATGTCTCCTCTCCATTATTAATGGGGCTCACACTGGACTCTTTACCCTGTGATATCATGAAGGTTACATATGACTGAGATTCTTTCAATTTCTACTTTGTCTTCTGTCTCTAAGATAAATGGACAGTTTTCTTTTTTGATTTCCTTGAAATATATCTAGGTTCTTTTTAATTCATCAGTTGTTTTTTTCAGTTGTTTTTAAAATGTGTCTGATTTTGTGATTGTATTTCCTTCTCCAACTCATTTAACAGATGAGGAAACTGAATCAAACAGGGTTAAACAACTTGCTCAGGGTTGCACAGCTAGTAAGTGTCTGAGGTCCAATTTGAACTAAGGAAGTCTTCCTGATTCAGGCTTAGCATTTTATATACTATGTCATATATACATTTATATACTAGCTGCTTTATCTTCATTGCTTTTATTATATTAAACCATTTCTCCTCAGTCTGTTTTCCAGATCAATTGTTTTTTTCTATGAATAATTTCATGGATATTTTTTCAATTTATTTTATTTTATTTTATTATTTTTGATGTCTCTTGAATGATTCCATTTGATTGTCTTTAATTTTCAAGGAATTTTTTCTTTGGTAAAAGGGATGCAAAGCCATACTAAACTGTTAATTCTCTTTTTATATCTCTTTCCTAGATCTTGCTTCAATTCTCATGTTTTTCTCTACTGTTCTCAGTTTTTAAAATGATTTTTAAGTTCTTCTTTAATTCTTGCTTTAACTCTTCCAGGAATTCTTGGTAAACTTGTGTCCAAGCTTCATTTTTTTTCTTCAATGCTCTTATTTTCAATTTTTTCAAATCATCTTCTTCTTTCACAAAACAAATCTGTTTTGTGTCTTAAGCTCTTTATGGTTGAATTCAAAATAGAATTGTTTGCTCATTCTTCCAACCTATTACTTGATTTTGGATTTGACACATGGCAGATTTGAGGAGGGATGAAAAAGTATGGAAAAGTTATTTGGGTATAAAAGTTTTGCCTTGCTGAAGTAAGGGTCCAGTTGATATTATATTACATAAATTTGTAGTGAATCAGGACAGGTTACAGAAACCATATTATATATCTTCAAAAGAACAAGATTTTCAAATATCTAGATCTTCCAGCAATCCTTTCACACAGGAGTGATTATAATATTGTTATCAAAGTCATCTAAATTCATCATTACAACGTTGGTAATAATTCACATTTATTTAATTATTTAAACTCATTCTTCCCAACAACCCTGTGAGATCTTAACCTTTTTTTTTTTTTTTTTTTTTTTAAATAACATGAGGAAACTGAAGCTCAGCTAGATTAGCAGCAATTTGTCTGTCTGGGACTCCAGATCCAACACTTCTTCCCCCCAATCTGCTGTTTCTCTAGAGTTTCCATGTACAGGGTGAGAAGTATGCTGCTGGCTGTAAAATCCCAGACATGGAGCCTAGAAATAGGAGATAGAAAATGACTGAATCCCTGCCGAGTCCTTGATCACAGACCAGACCCACTAAGAGTTGCTGTTTGCCCAGCGTTGGAATATCAGGGATGATTTCTGGAGAAGAAAGCAGAACAGTCTGTGAACGGGTTTTTCTGAGTGGCTGAGCCTAACACCCACTACCTTCACCTCGGTGTCTCGCAAAAGCTCCGAATACTCACTCTGTGGGCCAGTTAGGAGTTGGGAGACTAGGTTGCTGCAGGTTATTCTGCAGGGGACGGGAAAAATCCACCTCTACTTTGGTTCTTGAGGGAAAGGCACAAGGAGAGAAAGGGAACTAGGAGTAGTAGCAGGCTCAACCGATGTTGTGGCAGTCCCTGCGTGCCAGCCTCTCCCTGCGTGCCAGCCTCTCACAGTTGATAGGAACTTCTCCATACACATACTCCCAAATCAGCAAGTGCAAGCCATGATGAGTTTTCCTGCCAATGGAATAACAGCCCCTTACAAGACACAAGAGAAAAGTTTTCCCCCGTCCTGGGACCCTTGGCTCTATGTTATGTCTCCTCTCCGTTATTAATGGGGCTCACACTGGGCTCTTTACCCTGTGATATCGTGAAGGTTACATTTATTCCATTCTGATCAACACCCAAGGACAAGGAGTAGTGGCTGCTGCTACCAGGGGATAAATTGTTCTGCAAGGTGAATACCCTGCCTTATTACTGGCTTTGAAGGTAAAAAAAGAGGGAATGTTTCCTCCCTTTTGTGCTTGGAGGAAATTTATTCACATAATGTACACAAATTGGGTGTGGGTGTGGGTGTGTGACAGAGAGAGAGACAGAGACAGACAGAGACAGAGACAAAGAGGCAGAGACAGTGGCAGGGAGACAGACAGACAGAGAGGGAAACAATGAGACAGACGGAGACATAGACAGAGTGAGTCCAGCATCTATAAAGAGTTGCAATTGTGCATGCAAAAGTGCATGTGACTAATGAGGTTTTTCCTGCTTTAAAAGCAAATTAAGATTCCATGAGTTTTTTTCCCTGAGTCTATGGAAATTATATATTTGGGGAAGATTGTAAAACTGTATTATAGACAAACTTTGGAAAGATTAAATCAGAGTGCTAAATATATGCTGCAAAAATGTTTATGGCAGCCCTTTGTAAGTGGCAAGAAAATGGAAACTGAGTGGATGCCCATCAATTGGAGAATGGCTGAATAAATTGTGGTATATAAATGTTATGGAATATTATTGTTCTGTAATAAATGACCAGCAGAATGATTTCAGAGATGCCTGGAGAGACTTATATGAAATGATGCTAAATGAAATGAGCAGAACCAGGAGATCATCATACATGGCTACAAGAAGATTATATGATGATCAATTCTGATGGACGTGACTCTCTTCAACATTGAGATGATTTGGACCAGTTCCACTTGTGCAGTGATGAAAAGAACCATCTACACCCAGAGAGAGAATCATGGGAACAGAGGGTGGAACACAGCATAGCATTCTCACTCTCTCTGTTATTATTTGCTTGCATTTTGTTTCTTTTTCTCAGTTTTTCTTTTTCTTCCTTCTTGATCTGATTTTTCTTGTGCAACCAGATGGATGTGTGAATGTGTATACACATATTGGATCTGGCATGTATTTCAGAATATTTGGCATGTATTGGACTGCTTGCCAGGTGAGGGAAGGGATGGGAGAAGAAGAAGGGGAAAATTTGCAGCAGGAGGTTAAGCAGGGGTCAATGTTGGAAAAATTACCCATGTATATGCTTTGTGAATAAAAGGCTTTAATTAAATATATATATATATATATATATATATATATATATATATATATATATATGCTGCAAAATGTTCCTTGGAGGTGGATTTTTATAAAGCTCTTTAAAATATTGTAAAACAAAAAGTACAGAGCCAGAGGCATGTGTGTGTGTGTGTGTGTTTATGTGTGAAGAAAATTCTGAGAAAATTGAGGCCTTATCAGTAGACTTTCAACAAATGAGCACTAGTAGATCTTGATTTATGATTATCATCATTATTACTACAAAATAGTTGCAAAAGGTTTAAAAGGATTTCAGAGAAGGTATCTGAAGAAGTATGAGCTTTTGGGTTTTTGCTGTTAGAGATCAGGGATGTGAATTTCAGAAATATTTGTGTTTTATGTGGAAGGAGAAAATAAAACTGCAGAAAGAGATAGAGCTCGGGGGTGATTATTGACACCAGAAGCAGCCTGTTCTCTGAATTTTTTTCTCCTCTAAAACCCCTTTCCAGAATTGCAAATTCTATAGTGACATATTTTTCAAAATATTCTTATAAGTAGCCTGGCCTTTATTCTTATTTTATCTTTCCATGCTAGAAATTTAAGACATGGTGGGACTTAAAGAAACTGAAATATTTATATACAGTAAAAAGATTTTGAGATACATGTACAGAAAAAGTTGATTAATTCTTAACATTATGAAATACTTACACTTAGCTTCTATGAACTTTTTGTGGCCATTTCTATTTATTTTACTTCTGTTACTATTTTGGGAAGGAGATAGATATGTGAATCTATACCCTCCCAAAAAATAACTGCTTTTAAAAAAGAATTATTCTTTAGAAAAATTAAGTGCCACCACAAAGAGCTGCTATAAATATTTTAGATTATATAACTTCTTTTCCTTTTCTCCCTAATCATCTCGGGAAACAGGCCTACTAGTGGTATTTCTGTGTCAAAAGGTATCAGTTGATGAATGGCTAAACAATTTGTAGTATATGACTATTTAGGAGTACTGCTGTGATGATCTCAGTGGTATTAGAAAAACATGGAAGCATTTGCACAAAATTATGAAGAGTAAATGAGCAGAACCAAGAAACCATTGTATACAGTTTTCCTTTTCCCCCTAATATCTTGGGAAACAGGCCTAGTAGTAGTATTTCTGTGTCAAAAGGTATCAGTTGATGAATGGCTAAACAATTTATGGTATATGATTATTTAGGAGTACTGCTGTGATGATCTCAGTGGTATTAGAAAAACATGGAAGCATTTGCACAAAATTATGAAAAGTAAAATGAGCAGAACCAAGAAATCATTGTATACAGTAACAACAATATTATTATAACTTTTATTGACTAAGTCATTTTGACTATTATAAATAACCAAATTAACTACAAAAAAAACTCATGAAAGAAAATGCTGAGTTCAGAGAAAGAATTGATAAATAAAATATACATATTTATGCTTAATGGTAACCATATCTAGGATGGAGCTGGGGAAGGGAAGAAAAAAGGAGGGGATAAAAAGTTACTTAATAAATTTATATATCTAAAAGGAACTGTAAGCTGTATGTAATAGATTTGAAGTTTTGTATGCAAGCATTTTTTTTCCTTTTCTGTTATGGAAATGTTTGTTTTATTTCTTAAGTTGAGAATAAAATAAATGAAATTTTTTTAAACTTAAATCTATAAAAGACATGTTTGTATCTCAAAATAATCTTTTCAGATTGACAGAACAAAAACAGTTTAGATGGATTGGTTGTTTGATTGTTTTACTGTCTAACAATGAGAGTTAGAATGAAAACTATTTTGGCTCCAAATATTACATTGTATGACTGGGTTTTATTTGATTATATAAAGGAAATATTTGGTAGGAGGAAAATACTTGTTAACCTTACCACTATTATTATTTAAAATTCTGAATGCAGAGGGTATATGAAAACTAAAAAGATATACACATGTGTGTTCTGTACAGTTGAAATAAAAAACTGAGGTAATTTTTTAAAATAATTCAGGCTAAATAAGTCTTTCTTATTTCAGTTATTTGTCAGTTTGGATTTTTAAATTTTTTTTGACAAATTCATAATATATTAGGGATTTAAGTTCATAATACTTAATGAGATTTTTGCCCCATCTTATAGATTTGAAAATGTAAACAATGCTTTTAATATAATTTAACCTCTTGATAGAAAAAAAAAAAACTTGGGGTTCTGACATTGGCTGTGTGAGCTCAGAGAGGTCACTTAACTTTTCTGTCTGGACCAAATGAAAAGGCTGGTGATAGTTAATTGTGCCCTGTCAAATTATGCTGACAGGGTTCACTATAAATTTATAAATTCACTCTTCATTGCTAGACTATCCTTCTAGAGTTTACCTAAAAACTATTCCACTCTTCACAACAACTTCTAAATTTTTCCATTTCTCCTGAAACTTTGAAGGTTCTCTCTCCCTCCGCACTCTTTAAACTGAGAAATTCACTTCATTTTACAGAAAAAATTGAGGCCAATTGCCAAGTTCTCTCTTCTCCCCTTTGCCTCATTTCAGATAAAATGCCTCCTGCCACTGTTTCTTCCTTTGTTCTCAAAGATAATTTTAAGAAAGCTTCTAAATTCTAAATAGTTCTAAATTCTATGGTGAGTTTATTTTGGTATTTGTATCCTTCCATATTTATTGAAGCTTCCTGTCAGAAAATTAGAGCCTAATAACAAAACCAATAAAATAAAGATTAGGATAGAAGATTTCAACCCTATTTTACATTTAAGCTATATCCTACCATATACAGTGAAACAAAGCAACTAATTTGAATAATAAGTAGCTAATCTGGAAAATTTATTTTGAATATATAATTATCCTTTTATCTATTTCATTTTCTACCGTAAGACTTATCATCCATTAGGTGCTGTATATTCTTTGGTCTTAGAAGCCCATGAAACTAACAATGACAAATGTTTCTACCTAGGTGAAGGGATAACTCTATCACCTTGACAAGTCTCTTGATTTTTTTCAAACTTCTTTGTTTTTGTTTCCTTTTTAACTGTAATAGATAAAACTTGGGAACTAAGAATGAACCAACAAAGAACTTCACTGCAAGGCATATGCATTTAGTCCCCCGAACCAAATACTTGCAAATTTCTTAATTGGCATAATGTGACATTTTTGGCCAACTTGGGGTGGGTTCTTCTGTTTTGAGGGGTTTGGGGGGGTTAATCAGGATAATATAAATTACCTTTAAAATGTCTTGATGAAGTCAACAAAAATAATTAAATATCCTGAATAGGATGTTTTTTTATAAGTGACTATTTAAAACCACCAAGTGAGAAGCTTTTTATAGGAAAAATAGAATTATCCTAAGTGTTTATCTTGTCATTTGTCCATGTTTGTGTCTTTGTAAAAATTTTTGTCTTGCATAGTGTTTGTATTGTTGGTAGCAAGAAATTAGGTTACAAGAAAAGAGAAAAAGCCCTGAAAGATCCTTTTTTTCCTTGTCATTTCAGCTTTAACTGTATTGGAATTACATAAATGAAGTCAGATAATCAAAGTTTGCAGAACTGCTAAAACAATCTTAGTAGCATAAAGAGATTTGGAGATTAATTATTTTAAGACTCCAAAAAGAAAACTGGCACTTTCGGTAATTCTAGGAGATATTTTTTTTTCTGGTTATACATTCATTTTTTAAAAAACATTTCTTTATCAATCATGTTGGGGAGAAAAATCAGAATAAGAGGGAAAAACCAGAAAAAGAAAAAAGTCAACATAGCATGTGTTGATTTACATTCAGTCTCCATAGTTCTCTCTCGGGATGCAGATAACATTTTCTATCCAAAGTTTATTGGGATTGCCTTGGATCACTAAACCACTGAGAAGAATCAAGTCTTTTATATTTGAGCATCGCATAATCTTGCTTTTACTGTATATAATGTATTCCAGGCCTCTGTAAAATTGGCTTGTTCGTTTTTATAAAACAATAATATTCTATTACTTTCATATACTATAACTTACTCAGCCATTCCTCAATTGATGGCCATCTACTCATTTTTTATATTTTTGCCACCACAAAAAGAGCTGCTACAAACATTTTTGTACATGTGGATCCTTTTCCTTCCTTTATGATTTGTTTTTGGAAAACAGACCCTTCTGGGCTGCTGTAGAATTTGTCTTAAGAGAAAAGAAAAATCATATTCTATAAAAGTATATTTGGATCATTTCCTCCCCTAAAGATTGATAGTCTCATTTTTTAGAACAATGAAAGAAAGCAGTGAGTTTAGAAGTAATCCCAAAGGGAAGAGAAAAATAAATGGTATATGGCTTGTACTTTATAGTCACCATTGTGAGCCCTTCCTTGACCTGGGAAAGAAAGGAATTGTTTTGGCATGAGGATTCCAAATGTTTTGATTAAATTGACATTGAGAATGGATTCCTAGGAGAGAAGGGGACGATGTTAGTAAATATGGATGATAATTATTGCATTGCTTTGGTCTTTGGTTTCATGATATTTATATTTAAGTTTTCTTGATTACCTTGGTGACACTTGGAAGTCTCTTCTCAAAACTAGTCCCTAACTTAGCCCTAACTTCAGTTTCTATTCAGTTATGGGTCTAGTCCAACTTCTATCTTATGAGAAAACTTTATTCAGTTGTGAGAATTGGGAGAACAACCCTTATTGTATTTTTTTAATATAGCCCTGCATGACTGGATCCATCTCTCCCATCTGAAGAAAACTCTTGCTCCTTAAGTGGATGACAGAACACTCCAGGGATTTCAAGATTCATCCCAATGAAACAGCTGTCCTGAGATTTTCTTAGTGTAATGTCACCTCATCTCTGATGTCCTCAACTAACTCTATTAGTCCCCTTGCTAAGGACAGATTGGGAGTCCTTTTCTGCATTACCTTTTTCATAAGCTCTATTGCAAGAAGTTGTCTACCCATGCTAAAGGCTTTGGAAGGGATTCTTTAGATCCCTTACTCTTGGCCAAAAGGAGGAAATGCCGGGATCTCCAATCCCAAAACTACTCCTCTTTTCACTGTTCCCCTTTTTTTATTATCAGGAAATAATTATTAAATTATATTGCTATTTGTCTTTCATTCTAGAAGAGAACCAGTGAAATCAAGAGGGTGATGACTTGCAAGTGAATTGGATTTAAGGGAGACAGAGTTGTGCAAAGTCCATCGGTCTCACTCCCTCCTCCAAAGTCATTGGAGTTCAATAGCAAGATATAAATGAAGAGAACTAATAATAACCCTAGATGTTGGGGAGAGGAGAGAAGGATGATAGTGGCAGCTTTCAAAGGCTCAACTCACAGGAGGTCTCTAACACTGAGGGAGGATTCTGTTGCTTTAATACACTAGAATTCACAGGATACTCCTTTCAGTTTCAAGGGAGAAAAGAATGCTTGTGGTTAGGTATCTAAAAGGACCTCTGAAAACAGGCACACAAAACCCTGAGGCTTGGGACAGTGTACCCTTCACCCTGGAAATGGAGCCCTACTTTAACAAAAAGTTAAAAGCAAAGTAATAGGCTGGGAAAATGAGCAAACAACAGAAAAAGTAACCACAGAAAGTTACTATGGTGACAAGGAAGATTAAAACACACACTCAGAAGAAGATAATAAAGTCAAAAGCCTCCAAGAAAAATAAAAATTGATCTCAGGCCATGGAAAAGTTCAAAAGGAATTTTGAAAATTGAGTAAGAGAGATAAAGGAAACATTGGGAAAAGAATCAATAGTGGTGCAAAAGGAAGTACAAAAAGTTAATTAGAATGTATTAACTCAAAGAGATCTTAAAGAAGAGAAAGGGACCTGGATGTGCAAGAATGTCTGTGGCAGCCCTCTATGTAGTGGCCAAAAACTGGAAACTGAGTAGATGCCCATCAATGGAGAATGGCTGAATAAATTGTGGTATATGAATGTTACGGAATATTATTGTTCTGTTAGAAATGACCAGCAGGATGATTTCAGAAAGGCCTGGAGAGACTTACACGAACTGATGCTGAATGAAATGAGCAGGACCAGGAGATCATTACTTCAACAACAGTACTGTATGATGATTAATTCTGATGGACCTGGCCATCCTCAGCAATGAGATGAACCAAATCAGATCCAATGGAGTAGTAATGAACTGAACCAGCTACACCCAGCAAAAAAAACTCTGGGAGATGACTAAGAACCATTACACTGAATTCCCAATTCCTATTATTTTTGTCCGCCTGCATTTTTGATTTCCTTCACAGGCTAATTGTACAATATTTCAGAATCCAATTCTTTTTGTACAGCAAAATAACGGTTTGGTCATACTTATTTTGTATTTAATTTATACTTTAATATATTTAACATATATTGGTCATCCTGTCATCTAAGGGAAGGGTGGGGGGAAAGAGGGGAAAAATTGGAACAAAAGATTTGGCAATTGTCAATGCTGTAAAATTACCCATGCATATAACTTGTAAATAAAAAGCTATTAAACTTGTAAATAAAAAGCTATTAAAAAGTTAAAAAAAAAAAAGAAGAAGAATGTGTTAAAAAGCAAAAATGATCAAATGGGAAAGGAGGAACAAAAGCTCACTAAGGAAAATATGCCTTGAAAATTAGAATTGACCAAATGGATGAGGTGACCTTGGAGTTCTATATAGAGAGATGGCCTTAGAGTAGGAGGACCTGAGCTCAAGTCCTATCTCTGACACATATTGACTGTATAACCTTAGATGATTCATTAGTGACCTAGGACAAGTGACCCAGATAGCTCTCTGAAACTACATGTGGTGTAGATTATGCCAGATAGGTTTACTTCAGGGAGCATTGATTCCTCCCTGAGCCAGCTACTCTGGGTTATTTGGAATGAAATGGTCTCAAAATCGCAGCAAAGGGGTGCACAATGTGCATTGGCTGAGGAATTCCCTCATTTGGGAATTCCTTATACCAACAAGGCTACAAGTTTTGTCTCCATTTCTATTACTTTCCAAGTTAATGTGCAAGGACTTACTTAATACTCCTGATTTGTTTTCTGGTTCGCAAATTCACAGTAAAGGCTGATTTCAAGTTTTCTGTTTGCTTTTTGTGAGGCAGTCAGGGTTAAGTGATTTGCCTGGGCTCCCACAGCTAATATGTGTCTGTGACTAAATATGAACTCAGGTCTTTCTGACAACAAACACAGTACTCATCTACTGAGCCACCTAGCTGCCTCAATTTCTATATTACAACTGATAAAACAAATCAACTTTATCTCATTTAAGTGTTATCTAAGAATCAATCTTGATGGGAATATGCATGCTCAATTCTTTCAGTAATGTGGCAGGTGGAAGAACAGGAGAGCATACCAGGTTGCACTTATGTTTTTTAATCTTAATTTTCTCAAAATGTATTTCCCTAAATTAGGGACTAATTAAGGAATTATTCTTCTCCATCACCATCAAAAAATCCTTTTATTATTTTTTTTCTGTAATTAAGATTTATAATACTAAGATTTTAAATTTTGTAGGACATTATTTTAAACATGGACATTCAGTCAGCAAGCATTTATTTAGCACCTAGGTACTATGCTAAGCATGGGTCAATGAAGGAATTTGTTTTGTACATTTTGCAAATGTAAGGGCTTGATTCCCACCCATTGTTGGGAGACAGGGACTAGAAGGAGAAAAAAAATCTGTTAATTTAAAAATATATAATTTAATTTTAAATAAAATCTATTGGTCAAGAAAATAAGAGGTATACTCACTGAAAGGGAGTCAACTAACTCTCAAATTATTTTGGAAAGCAAATATAATACAAATAATTAGAATTTAGCCTAATGGATTGTAGGATAATAAGAACTCTGGATTTTTAGAAGTTATACTAGGGTATCCCAGTCTTAGTTCCAGGGATAAGTTGGACGCTTGTCCACTAAAAACAAGCCTAAATTTAGAGATGGTCATTACCACAATGACTACAGAATGATAAATTACTAGGCCATAGAAACTCAGAAAGCCCCATTGTAAGGCTGAGTAGTAAGTGCCCTCATGGACACAATCACAGATCTCTGAAGCACTCCAGTCAATATAGAGAGATTGCCTAATTTTTCTGTTCCTAATTTCCCAAGTACATCAAGTAAACCCAATGCAAGAAAGACATCTTCACGCTTATGGACTCCAAAACCATGTCAAAGATGTGGGGAGAGGCAACAAAAAAAAATGTGAATTACAAGGCAGTGGGACAGAGGGGCAACCTCTATAAGGTGGAGAAGGAAAGGAGATGCCCAGGGAGTAGTATGAATTGAAGATAATGAGTCTCAAAACATTAATACAGTGATCAGAGAGGACCTAGAAGCCCTCCTTGGTGAATCAGTAGCAGAAGGAATAGCAAACACCTCAAATGACCTATAAAATAGTAATGATATTAATAAAATAATAATATTAAAAATAATATATAAACATTTATTTAATGCTTTCATTTTGGCCAAGCACTCTTTCCACCAATCTTGTATATTAACTTCATTATAAATCTAAAGCCTGGAGGGACTCTATAAACCACCTAATTCGATGCTTTCATTTTACAAAAGAGGAAATGGAGGCTCAGAAAATTGCCCAAGGTCACACAGTTGAAATTCAAATCCAGTCTCCTGACTTCAAGTGCCATAATTTCTCCTCTTGACCACAAAGACTTAATAATGTATTTAATACAAGTAATTCAAGACTGATCCTGTGCACAGATATATTACTATCTGATGAAATCCAGATAACTGGAGGGAAAGCTGTTTTGGTTTTTCTTTGGTTGTTTTTGGTTTTTTACCTTAAAGATATATATATTATAAAAGAGCAAAAATTTCAGCAAATTAGGTAAAAAATAAGCAAACATGAAGCACTTTGAAGTAAGTAATATTTATAATAATAACAATGTCATTCATGTGGTGTTTTAATGTTTGCAAAATGTTCTACATATGTTGCTCATCTGATCCTCATAACAACTCTGTGATGTAGGTGCTATTATTATTCTCCTTAAGAAAAAGGAACATAAAAATTAGGTAGGATTTGAATTCACGTCTTCCTGACTTTAAGTCCTGTACCTAGGCCATTGGGCCACAAAGCTGCCAACAACATCCCAATTCCAAAGCATCTCTAAACTGAAAGAAGGAGTAGATAGAATCATAATCAAAAGTTCCTGTTGGGACCACAATTCCAAGGAGGCTGTAAATCTTATAAAATGATACCTTCAGAAGGAGTTGTGGGAGGTGTGCTATTGCTAACTCACATCATTTGACAAGGAGATCTTGGCTAAGTCATCTTGTTTCTCTGCCTCATCCCTTCCTCATAAAATAATCCGACCTCCCTTAGACTTATAGCATAGTTATAATAAATATTGTTATAAATATAAATCATATACAACATAAATCCTTTCAAATTACAACAAACTTTTCATATAAATTTTTTTCTTCCCTCCCTTTATTCCCACCCTAGTGATAGCTGCCATTAGACACAGAGAGATATAGACAGACAGATAGATAAAGATGTGTGAGTGTATGTAAAATTATTCTATACACACTTTTATTTATCATTTCTTTCTCTGGATGCAGAGAGTATCTTTCTTTATATGTCCTTTATAGTTATTTATAATTATATTTGTTATTGATAATGTGAAACTAATACCTTATTCATTCAAAGTCATTCTTAAAACAGAATTGTTGTTACTGTACACAGGGTTCTCTTGAATCTGCTCATTTTGCTCTTCATTATTTTATGCAAGTCTTTCCATGTTTTTCTGAAATCTTTGAGCTCATCATTTCTTATAGCACAGTAGTATTCCATCACAATCATATACCACAACTCGTTCAGCCATCTTCCTTGTTTCCTTGTTTTTAAAATGAAGGGGTTGGACTAGATTTATGACCAATTCTGATGGAATTATACAAGCAAACAAAAAATTTGGTGTGATAATAAAAGTATGAACACAACTTGATTAAATAATATGTTCCATGATCTTCCTGTAAATACTTAATATACCTATAATTTAGAAAGTACCCCAAACGTCTTAGTGCAGTTTAACTGCTTTTATAACACCTTATATAATACTATTAATTGAAGAGGTGACAATCTGTATTGGTAGATGGGATTTCGTCTTCCTTATGGTATGCAAGGGAGGGAAAAAGATACATTTGATATGTCAGAAAGTAACCTTCAAATGGCTATAGGAATAAGAATCAGTCTTGATCTCTTCTTTCTCTGATAACATTATAGAAATAGCAGGATTTTTCCTTGTTTCTCCATTTGTCTAATATGGGCCTTACTCTCCTTTCTCTACCACTTCTAGACCCCTTTGCACTTAGTCATCACCAAACAAGAAGATGTAATGGAGGATCCCTTGAGGATTAGAGCTGATGTGAGTCCTTTAGACTGCCTGAGTAACTAAGTCTTATACTTAGTTGTAAAAGAAAGAGATGACAAAAATTCTAAGCATATTATGAAAAGATCCTTCCAATGGTGAAGGTGGGTGAAAAAAAATCACATTGAATTTCCATGAAAATGAATGGTTGATTTTCTTAATGATTATTCTCTAACTATTGTAGTTTCTGTATTTGCTTCTATAACTGAAGTAAAGGATAACCTACTAAATGTCTGTTGTTATTCATAATGAATCATCAACTAAAACTAATTTTCATTGTCTCATAACTTTCTGTTGTTTATTATTGTTGATTAATGATTTTAGAGGGAATATGGCATCTTAGGTGGTAAAGAGAAGCAGCTAAGACATAACCACACAAAAATAAATGAAGTATTATCTTTTCAAAGAACGACCATGTTTCACCCTCCAGAAAAGAACAGCAAAAAAGGAAACAATGTCACAAGAGGGATTTATGTTAGTTCTAGAGAACTTAGACTATTAAAAAATGGAAGCAGAAAGAAGTTTTCTGAATTCTGCACCTGATCTTTGGGGATTTTTCCAAGAGTCTCTTTCTTGGTTCCAGGCCATCATTATCCTTTGGTGACATCAGCATTTTGTACTTTGTAATTCACCTGACCATGCTAATCAACATATGCCTTTCCTTGGATTAATGATTGCTGCTCATACAGATGTCAATGATCAAGAACAGAAATCCATTTGGATTGTGCTGCTTCTGGCTGTAGAACATGAGAATGTATCTTTTCCTGACTGGCAAAGGTCACCATCCTTTGAATTAAAGGCCCACACTGAAAGATGGACAAAACTCCAGGAGAATAGATACAGAAATGTGCCTTCCTCCTGGAAGGATTTGGCAAAGGGGGAGGGAAATATTGTAATGCCAGAGAAACTGAGGCAAGATAAAGATTAGAGAGTTTGTAATATTTTATTTGAATTTCTGAGAGGGAGAGATTGTCTGGGGGCAGAGCAGAATCCATTTTGCCCTCAGGGATGAATTGGACTTTCATCTCAAAGAATTCAGCATCTAATGTGAGATTCCAATGATTTTTATAGGGCTTTAGTGATCGGGGATACAAAGGCGGGGAGGGAGGAGACAGAATGAACACTGGTGAGCAGGAATTTTCAGTAACGGACCATAAATCCAGTTCTGATAGGTTGGGGATGAGGGCCATAAATTCTTGATAACTTAGGAGGACTTAGGTGCCAGTATGTCTTAAATAGAAAATCTTCCCCTTACCTGAGATTAAACATTTATAATTTATGACCCTAGAGTAGCCAGCTCTAAGTTATATCACTCCTAATAGTTAGGAAGAGGGAGGGAGGGTTTGCAACCAGGGGAATCAAGACAGAACAATTCAGGTAAACTGAAGTAGAACAATTTAGGGAAACTGTGGCACAACAATATTAGGTTAAAATATTGTATATGCTGCCAGACTCTTGGAATAGAAATTTTTTGGCACAGGGGGAAGGAAATATTAGATCATAATATTGTAAAGGCTATCAGACTCTGTCACCATATCAAATGTTTTCACTTAAATTGTTTTCTTTTGTTACAAAAAGGTTTCAACCTGGCAGGAGGTAGAGGGAGTAGAATTTTCAGGAACAAAGCAAAAGGCATTGATAAAAATTATGTTAAGATTGGGGAAAGGAGCAGGGAGAATCAACCATCCAAGATGGTTTGAATAATTCCTTTCCAATAGCTTTTCCTCCCCTTGAATTCTGCATCCACACTGACAATTCATTTCCCCCAGATCATTACCTTAAGTTTTTTCTTTCTTTCTCTCCCTCTTTCCACTAGTTTTGGCTCATTAGAAAAGCAAAACCAACAGTGATGTAGGTATTAAGCATAAGTAGAAAGAGATCATACTGACATGAAGAAATATGGACCCAAAAGAAGCATCTTCCACTCATTCTCTTTTTTGGTGAGCAGCAATTTAAAGCTGCTATATAGATAGCAAAACCTATGATGAAACCATTTCCTTTCATATTGCTGTTAGATAAAGGACTTCAAAGCTAGCAGCTCTCCTCAAAGCATCACATAGGATCAGTGGAGGTTTCTGTAGAAAACATCAGGCTTTGAATGCAAGTATCAATTGGTATTGTAAATAGAGGACAGACATCCATCTTTCTATAATACAGCTCTCCAGATGCTGCAGAGTTGGAACTTCCATAAACTAAATTCCATTGTAAACATCTTAAAAGTGTTTGCTATTTAGAGAAACTACAGATCATTTTTCCATAATGTGGATCATCACTCCCATCTTAATTAGTTGTTTTAGAAAAGATGAATTTAAGTATACCAAGTTTTCATAAAATGGGACCTTTTTGTATTTATCCAAGAGATACATGTCTGGGAAGCATTAGAGATCCAGATTAGAATAAAGAAAAAAAATTTTCTCTATGTAATTTTGTTAAAGTGATTGCTTTGCAAGGAAAAAGTAGGTGCTCACGTTCATGATTTCATTCCTCTACATAGACCATGATATTGTTTGAATTTAAAAATAGGAAAAATAGTTTAGATAAGGTTATATCTTAGTTGAAGTTTGTGCCTTAACCTTAGAAGGACTTCTCTCAAAGAATATTCTCACCACCCAAAAATTAGACTCTACTATTAGCTCCTTAGAAAAAAAAAAAGGTATTGAACTTTTTAATGAATAAGTTGAAGATTTTTGTTTCTCCTTTTAATACTTCCCAAAGCAGTTATTGCAGTGTTCTGTCTCTCTCCCTTCCCTTTGTAAAAATGAACCCTGTCTTCAGCAAGGGACTGTGATTAGAGGGCAGGGACTAATATTATTTTCCTGGTGTCTTTAGCACCTGTCATAGAATCTAGCATGTAAGAAGTTCTACTATTTTGAGGAGGTGCTAATACATACTTATTGACTGTTAACTAGTTGACAGTGTATATACATTCATCAATAAGAGGCTTCAAGAGATTCATTGCTTTGTTTTCTTTGTAAAGGCACTCCTTAAAATTTTAAATTTTTAAAAAAATGTTTCCCTAAGTCTTTATAATACTCCACTGAAGCAAGGATGTATTTCTTTAATACACATAGAGATGGAAAAAAGTAAAGTACAGAGACTTTAAGTCACAAATCTGTGAAACCAATCAAGCTCAGATTTCCCAGTTCTATCCATTATATGCCTATGCCTGAATTTCTCCTGGTTTACATATGGATAATTCAACAAGTGTTTAGTAACTTCTTTGATTCACTGTTTGCATACTAAAGAGCTAGAGACTCTGAATACAACACTTATTCTCTCCTAAAATGATGATGATCTGGAGAAGACCTAGATAAAAAATGATATCTAGTTACCTATATGGATATTGGGAAATATGCCTTAACAAAGAGGCATGAGCAAAATATTCCAAAGTCACAATTGGCCCTTGGTTTGTTCCCTTAGTCTCTGTGCCATGCATTTCCTCCAGACAAAATATTTTTGGCTACCTTTGAGAAGTCCAATTCCTAAATTGGATTAGACATCTTAAGGGAAGAGAAACAAACTACATCTCTCAGGTATAGTTTTCTCATCTAACTCTAGGATATTAGGCTGTCACTCTCTTACTATCCTTCAAAACCCACCAGCCCAAGAAAAACCTCATTTTCCAACACTAACAATTATAGCCTTTAGTTTTTTATAAATATACAAAGATTCAACTCTGAAAAGATGGAGATTGAGTATATATGTCATTTAGTCATTGATGCCCTGATACATAATAAGCTGATTACTGTTTTCAGTTGGCCAAAATACAACCTGATTCATATTCAATTAAAAATCAAAGTAATGTTAATATAACAATTTTACATATTTAGGCAGCAGCTAATTTTAATAATAACTTTAATTATTTTAAAAAATCATATACATAACAGCTTCTGGCTACCACCATATTTTGCCAGTGGTGATATGATCACCAAAAATATCTGGAAAATAAGATAGTAACAATAACAACTTAACATTTATATAGCATTTTAATATTTATAAAGGACTATACAAATAATCTCATTTGATCCTCACAACAACCCTAGGAGGAAGATGTAATTATTATCATCTCATTTTACAGAAAAAAAAATGAAATAGCTGGTAATTAAGTGTCTTGCCTAGAGTCACAGAGCCAATAGGTGTTTGGGACTGAGTTTAAACTCAAGACTTCAGGGGCAGCCAGGTGGTACAGTAGACAGAGCTGTTGTGCCACAGTTTCCTTTAACTGTCCTGCCTTAGTTTCCCTGATTGTTCTGCCTCAGTTTCCCTGAATTATTCTGTCTCAATTCTCTTGGTTGCAACCCCGCTTCCTGACCATTAGAACTGATATAAATTAGCCCTTACCATTAACATTCCATAGAGCCATAAATTGTAGATAGGTCATTTAGAGATAGGTAAGCATATCTTTTATTTCAGACATCCTGGCTCCTAGATCCTCCTAAGTTATCAAGAATTTATGGTCCTTACCCCCAACCTGTCAGAACCAAGTTTATGGTCCATTCCTGAAAGTTCCTGCTCACCAGTGCTCTACCCACCCCCCTCTGCCTTTGTCTCTCCTGATCACTGAAGTCCTATAAAAATCCCTGGAAGTCTTCACTCATTGCTGAAAGCTTTGAGACTCAAGTCCCTTTCAGTCTGCTGGAGTCAACATGATCCTGTTTTGACCCCAGATAATCTCTCCCTCTCAAATAAAATATTAAAAGCTCTCTAATTTCTACTTTGCCTCAGCTTCCCCAGTATTACAAGAGCACCAGCCTTAGAATTTGGAAAACCTGAGTTCAAATCTAACCTTAGATACTCTATAAGCTATACGATCCTGGGCAAGTAACAAGCCCAGTTGTCTAGAAAGAAAAATAATTTGTCTCTAAATCCAGTGCTCTATTAATATATTCTAACCAGCTAGCTGCTCCCTTCCTGCTAAATTCTATAGAAAGCACTTGATGTATATTATTCCTCAGATGCAGATCCTTTTATGGAGAACTTTGAACCTCTGTTTGACTAGAATGATGCTTTGGAACAGAATGGAGAAGATGAGGGAATAGTTCCTGTGGCTACACCTCTAGATATGGCAATAAATTCACAAGTGAGGAAGTCTCCCCAGTGTATTGATCACTAGCTAAGAAAGAGAGACTGCTGATAGGACAGCCCTTATTCTTTGAACACAGTGCTATCTTTTTTCCGAGAAATCTTGCTTTTAAAGATACTTTATAACCTTTAAAAGCCTTTGTTGCCTCAACTCAAACCATTTAGATTCTGAATATTAAAGGTGTTACTATGATAAGAACTGAGAGAGCAGAAAGGATCTGAAAGAAGAAAAATAAAGTATAAAAGGAGACTCCACCAAGTATGAACCACCATTGGGATCTCAACTTTGCAATCTGGAATGAAGCTTATGGTTTGTTCAGCTAAGTATTAAACAACAAAGTATAATCCTTTTAGGATTGCTGCAAGTATAAATAGAATTACAGAAGTTAGAGGCTTTGCTTATGGTTTTGGAGAAGAGAAGTCAGGGAGAAGTTTTAGATTTCTTGATCTCACCCAGTGAGAGGAGCCAGGATGAGGAATGGGGCCCTTCTATCTTTGCAAAAGCTCTGTGATCAGGTTTCTGAATCCAATTCAACTCAACTTTTGTATGCATAGTACTTTATGGAGCTTACATGGGGATACTGGAGCACATACACACACACACACACACACACACACACACACACACATCCTACATACACACAAAGTAAAAGAATCTCACCTTCAACATTCTTCATCTTGATATCTCGAATGCTCCCTAGCAGAGACATGGCATATTTTTCCTTTAAAGCCATGCTTCTCATGGCTCTAGGCTTGTGGTGAAGTCTTCTGAGAAAGTGACCTAATTCAGTGTCCCATTTCTATCTATCAGTAAACAGGGCACAGCAGGACCAGCCTCAAGGCCAGAACCACACTAGAACATTGCCCTATTTGGAGATGCCCAGACCTCCTTCCTGAATCCTATCATCAAATTAGTTGTGTTATTATTTGACCTACATTACAACATTAAAATGAATAATCCACAATTATTTTCTACATATTCCTATATATTTCCTTAACTGGCCTTATCAAAAAGCAGCTGCTTATGTCCTGTGACTTCAGGGGAGCACCAAAAACAATCTTTCAATCTGAACTTCAAACATCATCCTCAATGTCTCACAGCTGCCTGAAATTCTACCATTATGCTTTAAAAAACAACAAACAAAAAACCAAACAAACAAACTTTGGCTTTTCCCATTTTTCCTAAGATGATAACATTAATTTAAACTACGAGTTTGAGAGGCAACTTTAGCATGGAGGATGGAGAGCCGACCTTGAAATCAGGAAGTCCTGAATTCAGTTTATTCTGTTACAGCAAATTTTAAAAGTTCAGAAAGCCCAAGGACTCTAGGAGGACCCCTGAAGGTTGAGGGAGAGACCCCTGCTTGGTTCAGAGTGTGAAATAGATTTCCAGTTGCCTCCTGGAGAGGAAATAGTAAGATTCCTCTGGCCCATATGCAGATATTTAATCAGTGTACTCTGATGAGGCTTTCAAGTTCAGGTGTTTGCAAGCAGAGCCCAAGTAGCCCCTATCATCACATTAGCACACTTTCTGAGACTAAGAATCCCTCATGCCTAAACATCATTGTTGCTTCAAACCCTGGGCAAGCAAAGACACTGCTTTCATGATAGTAGATGTTGGTCCATTTTGCAGTCCCTGCTGATCAGTTAGAGGTCTTCACACCAACTAGGAGACACACAGAAAATCTAGCGCTCATCCCATCACAAAAAGACTGAATTTACAAATCCTCTCCTAAGAAAGGATTTAATAGAGAAGGTGAGAAAAGCTCAGAACTCTGTGAGCTTGAGATATTGGGAAGAGATTTTTCCCGGACACTCTCATTAATATGTAATATTTCCTCCTCTTCCTTCCAAGTGAATAACATATTAAGTGGAATGCAATATACACAAAAGTCAACATCCAATGATTTATTGACACAAAGTAAGTTGTGATGGAATACAATACTCTTCTCTTAATGATTTAAAATACGAATCATGTTTTTAGGGGGGAAAATGCTTCATATGGTCTGAACATTGTACTGGCATGAGGAGGGAGAATACCCAGTTTTAACCTACTGAAATGCATATTAATTTTGCTCAGCAGGACACCTGATCCTCAAACTATACTGTAATGAACCATTAACTCATTCTGTCTCTTTCTTGTGGCTTCAGTCTCTTCAGGAGATATGAAACAGTTGAAAGAGGATGCAAAGTTGCAGCTTTATAAGTTATTAGAAATGCCTGATTCAGACAAAATACTGGTCCATGCTGATGCAAAAATTATACTGAAGGATATTTAACAAACCTCTGGCTGATTCCTCCTTCCAAAACTCTAATGGACAACTATGAGGTGAGGCCCAGTTTTTTTTTTTAATTATAGCTTTTTATAAACAAAGCATATGCATGGGTAATTTTTCAACATTTACCCTTGCAAAAACTTCTGTTTCAACTTTTCCCCTCCTTTCCCCCCATCCCTTCCCCTAGATGGCAGGTAATCCATACATGTTAAATATGTTAAAGTATAAGTTAAATACAATATATGTATACATATTTATAAAGTTATCTTGCTGTACAAGAAAGCTCAGATTTAGAAAGAAGGTAAAAATAATATGAGAAGAAAAAACAAAAATGCAAGCAAACAATAACAGAAAGAATGGAAATGTTATGTGTGAAGATCGTGTATTTTAAAATCAGCACGAGACAGGAATTCAGGTTAGGGGAAAATAGTCAGTCTTTATTCTCAGTGAAGAAAGATCGGAGGTGGAAGAGAATTGGCGATAGCAATGTTGCAACTAGGTCAAAGCTAAGCTCAACCAGCACCACACAACCAGCACTCGGTCTAACCAGGCCCAATCTCTTCCAGCTTCTCTTCCTCCCTCTCTCTCTGCCTCCACCCACCAAAATCGTCATTTCCTATACAACACATCAGGACTTGCACGGAGAGTGGGCAGGGACCATTCTTTATCCAATCATGTATATTAATAGAGTATAGCCCAATTACTAGTTAGCCTCATGTACTTGGGACCTCAGTGCATCAACTCAAGCCTCAGCCATTACATCTCCCGCTTTCTTTTATTTTAGAACACAGGTGGCATGCCATCCCTGACTCCTCAGGAGGTCAGAGCCCCAAGGAGGTGATCACGCCTTCTAACTTCTCAGAAGGAGGTAAAAGCACCGAAAGGAGGTGATCAAGCCTCCCTGACTTCTCAGAAAAAGGGTGAAAGCACTAAAAAGGAAATGATCACGCCCTACCTGACATCTCAGGAAGGAGATGAAAACACCAAAGAAATGGGGTTGCTAGCGGGTTTCTGGGATGAAGGGTCTTTTATGCACAAACCCATCAGCATGGGAGGTATTACACAAGCACATATAATACTTGCAGAGGCTATTACGGATGACCCTCCCCTCAATCATGCAGGCTCGATGTGGTGTAATAAACATAATTGTACACGCATAAGGAATAACAAACAATATAAATCAACATGGTGTTGGAAAAAGATCACCAGAAGTCCTAGAAAGGTGGGTATGTAAACAACAGTACACATACACCTTCTTCAGCAGCAAAGATAGTCAAACCAATCTATTGTCCATTGTTTCATATGTCAGGGAATCCAATGATCCTCCTGAGTTTTGAAGTCCTGCAAAGTCTTTTTTTTTGTGTTAGGGAATCCAATGATTCCAGCAGATTTTGAAGTGTTGTAACAGTCTTATCATTTCTCAGAGATCAATGATTCCTGAGGTTTTCAATCCTATGTCTTAGAGAATCCAATGATTTCCTGAGGTTTCCGGTCCTATGGCTCAGAGAATCAATGATTCCTAAGGGTTTTGAAGTCCAACAATCTTTGATGTCCATAAGTCAAAGCCATAACTGCCCGCTCTTTCAATGGTGAGCACAATCAGCAACAGCACCACCCGATATTTCTTGGGTCTTCTCCTTTGTTTCAAAGGTCTGCTCCGTCCTCTGCGATGGACAAAGGCGAATATGGCCGTTGGCACCCATCTGATTCCTTTCCACCTGTAGAGATACAAGCAAACCCTCTCCCCAAAGCAGTTAGCCTATCTGGTCCTTTCCATTCCACCACTTTCTGGTCTCTCCACATCACCTGGCATTATCTAAAGATAAGTGGAGCTGCTACCTGGACACTGACCTTCCGGTGGGTTATAAAACCTGTCTGCCGGAGCCAGTGCATCTTTTCAAAAATCAAAGAAGTTAATAGTATAAAGAGCTAGATTTAGAAGTTCTCTAGGGTTACCTGTGGCTCCCCTTTCTTTTGTTTTGGAGGGTGTCTTAATATCTCTGTTTCTCCTCTCCACTTTGCCTGTCCTTGAGGATTAAAGGTATGCCGTGGTGTTAAAATCTTATACTGTCACAAAAGTGTGCAAAAATGTTTTGAAATATAAGCAGGACCATTGTCTTTTTTATTGCTTGTGGCACCCATAATGGCAAATGCTTGTAGAGATTCAGTGACCTCGGCTGTCTCTTTTGCTGCTGGCATTGCAAAGTGAATCCTGAAAAATTGTCTACCACAACATGGATGAAAGACAGACAACCAAAGATTTATAATGGGTCACATCCATTTGCCAGATTTCATTGGTCTCAAACCACGAGGGTTCTTCCCTGGAGGCAGTGTAGGAGCATGGAAAGGAAGGCAAGCTGTACAGGCTTTTACTATGCTCTAGCTTCCTCTCTTGTTATTCAAATTGTAAACGTAAAGCTCGAGCAGCCTGATGATATTTAGAATGAGATGCCTGAGCTTCTTGGAACAAAGGGGTATTGACCAACATAGTTAGAAGGTTATCTGCCTTTGAATTGCCATCAAATATGGGACCTGGAAGTCCACTATGAGAATGGACATGTAATATATAGATCTTACCTGGATGCTTTCTCACTTGCTCTTGAAGTTTCTTAAGAGCTGATATATAAGAGGCTGCAAATTTTATTTGGGCTGTGGCAATTGTTTGTACCACACCTACTGAATAAGGCCGAATCAGATATTATATTTATGTCTCCTGGATAATAAGCAAGAGCTAGAATGATCGTACAATTCATTCTGCTAGGTGGACTGAAAAGGAGTTCTGACTCTCTCTTTTATAGTTAGATCATGGAGTACACAGCACAAATATTATGTTTGGATGCATCCCGTGAAGATAGTTGGTCCTTTAAGAGGAACTTTGAAACTTTTTCTTCAAGAGTCCATCCCAATTATGTAATAGTCTATTATCTTTAATGGAGACCCATGTAAAAATTTGGAGCCTGGCTAATAAAATTTGCCACTCTGGGATGGTCTCCAACACACATTAATTTGTGTATTGGTATAAAAGGTGTATATCTTATCAGGTCTTGTCCCAGATAATTGTACTGCTCCTTAGTGGCCTTTAATAAAATTCTAGCCACAAGCACTGGGTAAGTGTAAGGCTTTGTTCTGGTTGTGCGGAGGTTCACCCCTCTATCACACTGTGTCCTTGATGAAGGACTGCTGTGGGTGCCTCTTGTGTGGCAAAACTGATATCTCAAGGGTTTTGAATGACTCATTCAACCATTTTTAACCAGTTCAACTTCTCTCAAAAGCCTCTTGAGGCTCCTTTTGTAAGCTGGCGTGGTGAATTTAAAAGCCTGTCTCCCCTTAAAATGTCATATAATGGTTGTAACTGATAGGTAGTCAAACCCTAACACTGGTGCATCCATTGGATATCTCTATCAATTTCTGAAAATCATTCAATGTGTTTAGCTTCTCTGTTCTTAAGGAGAGTTTTGGAATTATAAGCACCTTAGGTTTATCTTCATATCCTAAATATTGAAAAGGGCATGTCTTTGAATTTTTCTGGTGCTTATATAATTTGTAATTCCTTAGTGTTTCTATGGTTTTGTAGACATGCCTCTAACATTTGTTCCTCAGGTGCACATCCCAAAATGTCATCCATGTAATGTAATAGCATAACTTTTAGAATCTTTTCTTACTGGACAAGAGACAGCAACATGCATTTGACACATAGTAGAGGCTGTTTTCATTCCCTGTGGCAAAACTGTCCATTCATATCTTTATAAGGCTCCAGCTAAGTTAACGCTGGGCACTGAAAAGGCAAATCTTTTCATATCCTTCTTATCCAGAGGGATAGAATAGAAACAATCCTTAATATCTATGACCAAAGAGGCCATTCTCTAGGCAACTGAGTAGAGATGGAAGTCAGGCTGAAGAGTTCCCATAGTTTCCATCTGTTCATTCCTTTTCTTAAATCCGTTAACATCCTCCATTTTCCAGATTTCTTTTCACAACAAACACTGGGAATTCCAAGGACTTAGAGAAGGTTTTAAGTGTCCTTGGTCAAGCTGTTCCTGTACTATATCTAATAAGGCCTGAATTTTATCTTTACTTAAGGGCCACTGCTCTATCCACACTGGTTTCCATTGGATAGGAACAGGTGAAAGTGTTGGCAGGCCTTCAACAGCAGCCCTGCTTAAAAAACCGAAGTACTCATTTTTAACCCTAATTGCTGTAAAACGTCTCTTCCCCACAGATTGATGGGATTTTTCAACTATAAAAGGAGTAAAAACTCTATTTTGCCTTCAAAAGTCCATCTCATAGGGGCAGCACTAACCAGCTGCTATTGATCCTCCTACACCAGACATGTAGGTGTCTGCTTTAATCTTTGGCCAGTGACTGGGCCAGCTGGCACCTCTAATGACCATCTGATCTGCACCAGTGTCTAACAATCCTTCCAATGGAAGGCCATTTATATAGATTGTGTGTAATGGGCTGAGGTTTGAGCTGATGCACTGAGGTCCCAAGTACATGAGGCTAGATAGTAATTGGGCTATACTCTATTAATATACATGATTGGATTAAGAATGGTCCCTGCCCACTCTCCTTGCAAGTCCTGATGTGTTTGTATAGGAAATGAAGATTTTGGTGGGTGAGGCAGAGAGGGAAGAAGACAAGCTGGGAGGGTGGGCTGGTTCAAGACTCCGAGCTGCTGGTTGTGTGGCTGCTGGTCGAGCTAGCTTCTTGACTCAGCTGCACACATCCTTCCCTGATTCTCTTCCACCTCCGATCCTTCTTCACTGAGAATAAAGACTGACGATTTTCCCCTAACCTGAATTCCTGTCTCGTGCTGATCTTAAAATACACGATCTTAACAATTGTGAGCATAGGTCGGTCAGTTGTTACAGCTGCTGTCCAGTAAATTGCTGGATTTTGTGATCTGGAATCAGAATCTGGGTGACTATCACCAGGCTTATTAGGATTCTGTATGAGTAAACCTGATGCTACTATTTCTCCCTGGGTGATAAATCCACATTGTCTGCCTGTATTGGTGACTGGGATATTATCTAACATTCATTTCCCACATTATATGGATGGACACTGTTTTGTACGTACTCTCAGGAGGTAAATGTCAACCTACGTGCCTGGGGCAAGGGATCCATAGGCTGGAGAGGAACAGATTTCACCTCTCCAGGGGGTATCTCAGTTGTCTCAGCTGCATACAACTCTATTCTCCCTAATTGTAATCCCTTTCTTCCATCAGGTTGCTTCCTGGCTGATTGGTCATATTGGGGTATTGGCCGTCTAGGCACTCTCTGGGTGCACCATTGGCTGCCATTGCCCCAGTGTTTTTTGCCTGGGGCCCTGGGGCTGGGCCCTCATCCTTCCCTGAACCTGTCTACATTCTGAGGCCCAATGGAAGCCTCTGTTGCATTTTGGACATGGGATACTGGGTCTTGTTCTCCCACCCTGTTTTCTCATTCTGCCTCTATACCAACATTGAGCTTTCAGATGCCCTACTTTACCACACTTAAAGCATTAACGTGTCTCTCTAGAAGTCCCTTGCTGGAAGGGACCCTGTCTACCCATGTTGGGATCTTGGGAAGTCTGCATCATAGTATGGCTATAAAAGGCATTTGTGCCCACTGTGGCACAGCGTCTTATGAACTCCTCTAAAGGAGCATCCTTGGGCAGTCCTAGTATAATCCTTCTGCACACCTCATTAGCATTTTCCTTAGCAAGTTGCCTTATTAAAAATTTGTTGTTGGATTTTCCCCATTAGTTCTTGTGATAGCAGTCTGCAAACGTCCCACAAAGTCAGCAAAGGGCTCATCTGGCCCTTGTGTTATTTTTGTGAAGGCCTCACCTTTGTCATTTTTATTGTGAATTGAAGCCCAGGCTTTGATAGCATTAGCAGCAATTTGCTCATATGCTGCTACTGAATAATTAACCTGTGCTGTGACGTCTGCATATGGACCTATACCTTGTAGTAGGTCATAGGTGATCGCTAGCATGAACAGCATTTGACTATTTTGTTGGGCTTGTATCCTACAGAACTCACTATATTCAGAAAGCCACATGTAATTTTGTCCAGGTTCTAGGCATACCCTTGCTATAGATTTCCAGTCATCAGGAGTCAAGACTTCGAAAGCCAAATTCTGTAACAGCATCTTAACATAAGCTGATGTAGCCCCATAATTAGTGCAAGCCTTTTTAAGATCTTTAATGATTTCTACGTTAAAAGGGGTGTATCTTAGACTTTGTTGACCTGAGGCATTAGACTGGGAAATTACAGGAAACATAAGTGGTTGAAGATCCCGCATGTCCACGCCCTTTTCTTTGGCCTTCATTAAGCCCTCTTGCAGCCTACTCAAGATTGGTCCTGTCACTGCCCCCACTGCCCCTCCTCCCTCCATCCCCCGAGGGTGGAGTTGGTGGAGGAGAGTCAATCACTTGCTCCTGGGGTGGGGCTGAAGCCGCCTCCTGAGGGGAAAGGTCACCACACCCTTGCTCACTTAAGTCTCCATGCCCTGTGGGGATATGGTCATTAATCTCTTCATTGTCTTCCTCCTTAATATCATGGCTAATTTGAGGAGGATTCTTAGTGCTAACTGAAATACATTGTATAAATAAAATGCCTCCATGGAAATTGAATGAGGACCATATTCTCTGAAATGCATGGACATCCCTTGTCCAACCCGGGACCAGTTATCTCGAGAGATCTGCTCCTCCTCTATGAACCAAGGGGTGATGCAGTTTAATATACCCACAAATCTCGCTATCTGTTCCCAAGTTATAAGTAACCCATGTATTTCTGTCAGCTTAATCATGCTTTCTATGCACCACTCTTGGGGTGGGTTAGGGAGCGGGATGGAGAGTCTTTAGCTATCATTTGTCCCATTTAGCCAAAAAAAAAAAAAAAAGATTACTGGTTTAGTTTTTAAGAAAATAAGTTCCTTATTTGTCTATTAACAATACTCACCCAAGCTCCTGGTCACTGGAGACTTCTTCAGTCCTTGGTTCCCACCGTTGGGCGCCAAATGTGAAGATCATGTATTTTAAAATCAGCACGAGACAGGAATTCAGGTTAGGGGAAAATCGTCAGTCTTTATTCTCAGTGAAGAAAGATCGGAGGTGGAAGAGAATCGGCGATAGCAATGTGTGCAGCTGAGTCAAGAAGCTAGCTCAACCAGCAGCCACACAACCAGCAGCTCCGAGTCTAGAACCCAGGCCCAATCTCTCCCAGCTTCTCTTCCTCCCTCTCTCTCTGCCTCTACCCACCAAAATTTCCTATACAACACATCAGGACTTGCACGGAGAGTGGGCAGGGACCATTCTTTATCCAATCATGTATATTAATAGAGTATAGCCCAATTACTAGTTAGCCTCATGTACTTGGGACCTCAGTGCATCAACTCAAGCCTCAGCCCATTACAGTTATGTTGTGGTCCATACTCATTTCCCAATGTTCTTTCTCTGAGTGTAGCTGGTTCTGTTCATTCCAGATCAATTGGAACTGATTTGGATCCTCTCATTGCTGAAGAGGGCCACGTCCATCCGAACTGATCCTCATATAGTACTGTTGTTGAAGTGTATAATGACCTCCTGGTTCGGCTCATTTCACTTAGCATCAGTTCATTTAAATCTCTCCAGGCCTCTCTGTATTCATCCTGCTGGTCATTTCTTATAGAATAATAATATTCCATGACATTCATATACCATAATTTACCCAGCCATTCTTCAATTGATGGGCATCCGTTCAATTTCCAGTTTCTAGCCACTATGAAAAGGGCTGCCACAAACATTTTGGCACACACGGGTCCCTTGATTGCAGTCTAGCCCAATGTCAGCCTTTACTCTGTTTCTTTTGAGTCTTTACAGTCTTAGAGATGGGCTAAAAAGGAGAACACACAAAATGAAAGTATTCTTTAAAAAGTAAGGAAATTCTATGTAATGTGTGACATGCACAATGAGCTTTATTTCCTCAAGTAAATATCAGACATGCCACCAGAATTTTCACAAATCTAACAACACCATTTGATTAGAGTTTGAATATATTTGGTCATCTAATTCCTAGATTTCTTTAGAATATCAGTAATTCATGGTTGTTGTTCAAATTCCTAAGGAGGTCTCCCACTAAGGAGAAATTCAATTTGATTTATCCAGAAGGATCTTATTAGAATAATAATAAAAAAAAAATCAGCCAATATTTTTATCAAATGAGCAACTAGTTAGTACAATGGATATAAAGCAAGGTCTCAAGTAAGGAAGACCTCTTCCTGAGTTCAAATCTGGCCTCACTAACTGTGAGATCCTGGGGCCAGTCACTTAATTTTGTTTAACTATTAATTCTATTAACTATTCCAGTATCTTTGCCAACAAAACCCTAAATAAGGTCACAAAAAGTTGGACATGACTGAAATGACTGAAGAACAACAAAATATTATACCAAAATAGTTTAAAGACAGAAAATAGTACTGAATGCTTGGTATGTTGAATATTCAATAAAAGATTTAGGGCAGGGCTTCTTAAAACTTTTTCCACTTGCAACCTCTTTTCGCCTGAGAAATTTATGTGACCCCTGGGGATATAGACATACAAAATTGGTATACAAATCAAACATTTACTAATAATAAATCATAATTTCACAAGCCCATTCAATTAGTCTCAACCCACAATTTAAAGTATTATTTTAATAAAATGTAGAACACTTTAATGAGAGAAATGATTATATAATAACCAATGATGTGGAGAGATCCAGAGTCCTCCCCCTCTTTTTGTAAAGTCCTGATTTTAAAAGTTCAGTCTCTGGAAATAAAAAAAGATGAGAATGAACTAGAACTCCACCTGCTGGGGCAGCCAATATGTTCTACTTGAGTTTGTGTGGGGCATTCATTTTTTAAAAGAGAATTCAAAGCTGAAAGTGGTCTAGGTATAGAAATAGCTTCTCTGACTAAGAGTGACAAGATGTCACTCATTTTAATATAGCCTATCTCCTATTATGTTAACCAATCAGAGATGATTGCCAATTTTCTTCTGTGATTGTCTTTGGTCTATGAGAGATGGCCAAATGATCATCCTCTTATTAATTATAAGCCTTATTAATAAAAATGATTAAATTGTCTAGACAACTATGTCTCTTGAAACTTTTTAATCATCACATTACTCATCTGTAATCCCAACAAATTAAGATTTTTAGATTTAAATATCTGTCAACAAGACCAAATCTATTAACTGTTTTTAATGTGTCCTATATCCATGGCTAAAAGGTTCCTAATAAATTAATATTCAGAAATAACAATTCTTTAAAATGAGATCTGCTCAATGATCAAATGATTAATTGAAGTAATTAAAACAGTTTTGCTTTTTTATATTTTCAAGTCAGATTTTTAAAAAATAGGAAATATATAAAAATGCTGTTTTATAAATTCACTATCCATAACTCTCTCTCATAGTCACTTTATCATTAATCAAGTATGACTTAGAGAATATTGCATTCATTGACTTGTTGAGAATGTTCATTTTACCAGAAAAGTCCACTAAATATGCAAGTTTCAGGAGGAAATTTATTATGAAATTAGTTTGTTTTATTTTTATTATAATAATTGTGAAAAAAAAATGGTGTTGACTCAAATACTCTTTAAAGCATTTTGACATGAGAAAGTCAACATGTTTTATAATGCTAACAAAAGGCCCTCTCTTGCCTTCATATCATCACATTTTTATCTAGCTAGTAAAGATTTTTTTTTCAAAAATTTGGTTCTGCTTATTAAAAGCATGCAATTTTCTCAAGGAAAAGAATCACTATCTCTAAAGTCAATTTCTTTTTTAACAACTTAAAAAATTGGATGTAGCTCTTATTCTTGGATACAGGTGATTGTGTTTAATGCAATGTGTCTAAATTACACAAGGAGTATTTCAAACTAGTATTTGTAGACCTGTTTGAACATTGGACTCCATAGGTAATGATTCCAATATAATTTTTCCCTGTTATGTCATTTACATTTCCAAAAACCTAGCAATTCTATTGAAAATTTCTCCTGATGTGATATTTGTCAGTAGGGTTGTAAATGACCAAATCTTCCCTATCAGTTTCAACAACTTGTCATATATATATATATATATATATATATATATATATAGTTATTCTCTATTAATTCTATCAATATTAATTATATATATATATATATCTCAAATTAGCACCTAAAATTACATATGTTGCTTAACTCATTTGTAATGTAAATTCGGAAGATTTTAGTTTCTCTATTACTTAAACTGTCTTTGCTTATATCAGTTTCTTTTTTTTCCTGTAATTATAATTTTTCTTTTATTTTTTATAATAGCTTTTTATTTTTCAAAATATATGCAAAGATAATTTCAATATTCACCCTTGCAAAACCTTGTGTTCCAAATTTTTCTCCTTTCCTCCCTCTAAAAAACAAACAATCCAATATAGGTTAAATATGTGCAATTCTTCTAAACATATTTCCACATTTATCGTGTTGCACAAGAAAAACCAGATCAAAAAGAGAAAAAAAAAACAAGAGGAAAAAGAAGCAAGCAAACAACAAAAAAAAAAAAAACAGTCCCCATAATCCTCTCTGGATGCAGATGGCTCTCCCCATCACAAGTCTATTGGGATTAGCCTGAATCACCTCATTGTTGAAAAGAATCAAGTCTATCACAATTGATCATCACATAATTTTGTTGTTGCCATGTACAATGTTCTTTTGGTTCTGCTTACTACACTTAGCATCAATTCATGTAGATCTCTCTCTAGGCCTTTCTGAAACCGTCCTGTTGATCATTTCTTATAGAACAATAATATTACATAACATTCATATACCATAACTTCCAGCCCCTTACCACTACAAAAATGACCGCTACAAACATTTTTGCACATATGGGTTCTTTTCCCTTTTTTATGATCTTTTCGAGATACAGGCCCAACAGAGACACTGCTGGATGAAAGAGTATGCATAGTTTGATAGTCCTTTAGGTATAGCTCCAAATTGTTCTCCAGAATGGTTGGATAGTTTACAACTCTAAGTTTAGTGTCCCAGTTTTCCCACATCCCCTCCAGCATCTATCATTATTTTTTCCTGTCATCTTAGCCAATCTAAGAGGTGGTATGGTATCTGAGAGTTGTTTTAATTTTAATTTCTCTAATCAAACTAGAAATGACTAATTTCTCATCTGAAAATTGTCTGTTCATATCCTTTGACCATTTACCAATTGGAGAATGGCTTGTATTCTTATAAATTTGAATTAATTCTCTATATATTTTAGAAATTAGGCCTTTATCAGAACCCTTGGATGTAAAATTTTTTCCCAGTTTTCTACTTCCCTTCTAATCTTGACTGCATTAGTTTTGTTTGTACCTGTATTAATTTCAGCTTGCCTAGAAGATTTTGTCTATAATCTGGCTGTGCCTTTATCCATCAAGAAAGAATATTATTTCACTTTTCTTTTTTTTGCTGAGGCAATTGGGGTTAAGTGACTTGCCATGGGTCACTATTATTTCACTTAAAAAAAAGACAAAAATTTCAGAAAATTTATTAGATTTTAATTGCTAAAAATTACTAAAGAATTGCAAGAGATGTTTAGGGGAAAACTAGCTTATTGAAAGCAACGTCATTGAGAAATATAATAGCTATTGTGACACTTTAAAATAACAAGATTAATCTGAAAATTTTATTTTTAATGTTTTTTTAAATTGAACAATTTCTATGATACATTCAGCTGGTCCAAATTATCTGTTTAGTGTTGTTTTTATATTAACTTTGATTTGAACATTTTTATTTTAAAAGGGAAATTTATTTATAGAGTTGTACTAAAACATCTGATAATTTTAGTTATTGTTTTTCATCCCCTAACACCCCCATGATATATGTTTCCATTTTGGAAGGCTCTAAACCTAAAGGAAGATCTGGCATAACAGCAGAAGGTCTGAGAATGAAACTCAAGACCATATTCCCTTATCTTCAGAACATCCTAATTCAAAACCCTTTCCCTCTGTCCAAGAAACTCCTTCATTGTTTTTACTTAACTCTAATCTCTAACCTGGTCAGTGTTTCTAAAACTAAGAGTCAGGTTATTAATTTTACCAATCTCTTCTGCATTTCTATGGGATGAAGTCATTTTCATATGGCACCAGCAGATGGAGGTAAAGGCACAATGAATGCATGTCCTTCAGGGAAGGTCCTGCTTTGGCATTCCCTTAAAGCTTAAATAGTTGTAAGGGAAAAAAAAAAATGTAAAATCATTTCCCAGGATTTTGGTTACTTTTTGTTGTTTCTTCCCTTATAGATATAAGCCTATATGTCGTCAGCTTTTTTCAGTCTTATCTGAATCAAAAAAATTTTTAAGCCTTGAATTCTTCACCTTTTTGGGGGGAAGGGGAATGATGGCCCTCTAGCTCCCTTTAGCAGTCTTATGGATCGGAGCTTATAGACATTTCTGTACAGAACCTCCTTGAAATCCTGTTTTTAAATGTTTAAAATAAAATACATAAGGTTACAAAACAAACAAATTAATTATATTGAAATGCAGTCCCATTTTCGCCGAGAGGTATCTGATTGTCTTAAATCAAGTCAGTTCATACAGATGTTTTAAACACCTAGATACCCTAACCCCAATTCCTTGGTCATCTATCAGCATTATATGCCTTTACTTCTTAGAATTAGGCTGTTTATAGTTCTTCAAAAAGGAGAAGAAAAACATAAAAATCTTTGTACTAGAACCATTGTTCATACAAAATGAAATCTTTGGAAAAAAAGATAGTTTATTTGGATAGAAGAGGCTAAATTCTCACCTGGAAGAGAACTGGCTACAGTGCCTTTCAGCTGTGTACACACATAACTGTGTGTGTGTGTGTGTGTGTGTGTGTGTGTGTGTGTAGTCCAGTTTTTGGACTACACAGAAGTCTTGCTGCTCTATTTTTTTCCTATTGTATGTTTCGGAGGCATCTTTTTTGCTTATTTGTACCTCCATTATATTAGGCCTGTTGATGCTTAAAATAATCATATTTTAGCCAAACCGAAAAAGTTCCATCAGGACCTACTTAACACATGACAACACTACCATATATGCCCTTTCTTTTGCTATAATATTGGCTTAAACCTGTGATTTCATTGGCATAGGTAACTGCCAATGAGGACATTTTCTCTTCTAATGAGAATCACCTGTTCACCCCTGCTCTGAATAAGAAAGGTTAAATGGATTAACCCTTGGCCACAGACCTAGTATTTATCAGGATGTCTCCTGACTCCTTGGGCCTAGACTTTGGTCTTTCTATCTGGCATTCTGATGTTTCTCTCTACTTTGAAATATTCACCTATTTTTATGAATATCAGACCACGGTAAACCCAAAGAAAATTTTCAAGATTCGAAATTAAACTTGGGAAATATAAAGGAATAGAAAATTAAAATTATTTTTAATAGAGTCTTTAGACCAAGGTCTATGGTAGAAAACAAGAGGGTTTAATGGTTGGAGCAGAAATCCATCTTTCTGTTTACCCTGGCTTTTACTGTATAGCCTCATATAGCCTACACATTCTCCAAGTTCCTTATCTGTCCATAATACTATGAATACACATAAAGTCCCTTGAATAGGAAGGAAGGTATATTACACCTCAAGAATAGCCAGAGCCTTGGCCCAATGCTGGAAAATGGAAAATGCTCAGAACCTACTGGTTAAATTCCCTTCTCCAGTTCATGGCAGGAGGCAGAGAAGGGGTGGAAGGATGAAAACAATCTCCCTGGTACCCCACAAGTTGAGTAGAAGTAACCAAGTTCCAGAAAAGTCAGTTTTAGCATGATAGAACTAGAAAGAATCTATATGTCTCCTAGTCCAACCTCCAATGAACAGGTGGGGAAACTGAAGACCATGGAGAGTAAATAATTACTGTTTATATAGGGGACTTAGTTATACTGTTATAAGAGGAATTAGTGACAGAGTTAGGACTAGATCCAGACTTTCTGACCTCCAGTCTAATATTTGGGACATCAAAGGTGGGAGCCCTGATAACACTGACAAATCGTGAAAAATGAGAGGTTCTGCAAGATAAAAGGACAAATGTCCCAATGTCCAAATATGGGGGGGGGGGGGGGGGGGGGGGGGAGGTCTGCAAATTATAGGCCAATGAGTTTGACTTCAATTCCTGAGGAATTTCTAGAATGCATCATTAGAGACATATGAACAGCTAGTAATTAAAGAAATAGTAATTACAAAAAGTGACTATGATTTCATCAAGAGGATATCATGCCAGACCATCCTTGTTTCCTTTTTCAACAGGATTACTATAGTAATAAATGAAGGATTTACTATGGATAAAGTTCATCTAGATTTTTGCAAAGCTTCTAATAAAATATTTCAATATATTTTTGTGAAGAAGATGGAGCAATATAATTACATGATTAAAGTCAGAAAGATTCAGAAATGGTTGGCTAATTCAGAAATTAATAGTAATTAATAGCTCAATGTCAGCACAACGGGAAGTCTCTAGTCAAATACTCCAAGTATCTGTGCTTGGCTCTGATAACATTTTTATCAGTGACTTAGATAAATGTTATGTTCATCAAATTTGCACATGACACCAAGATGGGAAGAATAATTATTCACAGTAAATCTAAAATAGTCTTGAACAGTTTAGAGAATTAATCTCAATATAATAATAAAAAACAATAGCAATACCTAGCATTTATATTGTTCTTTAAGGTCTGCAATGTATTGTTAAATATCTCATTTGATTCTCACAATTTTGTGAGAAAGGTCCATTATTATCTCCATTTTACAGAGAGAGATAAAAATGATTTGCACAGTGGCTAGTATCAGACAAGATTTGCATTCAGGTCTTTCTGGCATCAAAATATGACACTCTGCACTTATGCCACATAGCTGATATTTTAAAGGGATAAATGGAAAGTCTTGCATTAAGGTACACAAGAATCAACCTCACAAGGGGAGATAGATAGCAATTGTTCTCCCCCAATTGGAAGGGTTTGGTGAATTGCACCCAAAATATGAATTAGCAGTGTGATGCAGCAGCCAAAAAAGCTAACATGATCTTGAACCACATTAGGAGGGCCATAACTTCCTAGGAGGCCAGCTAGATGATGTAGTGGATAGAATGCTAGGTGTAAAGTCAGTAAGTCTTACCTTCCTGAATTCAAATCCAGCCTCAGACAGGAGCTATATGACCCTAGGCAAGTCATTTACCCTGTTTGCCTCAATTTTCCTATCTAAAAAATAAGCTGGAGAAGGAAATGGTAAATCACTCCAGTATCATTGCCAAGAAAACCTCAAATGTGCTCAGAAAGAGTTGGACATAACTGAATATCACTGAATAACAGAATTTCCTAGGAATAAAGAGGAGATTGTCCCACTGTAGTCTGCCCCCATCAGCCCTCATTGGTGTGTTATGTTCAGTTCTAAGCGTCAGAGTTTAAGAAAGATGTTGATAAGCTGGGGAGTGTCCAGAGAAGAGCAACCAGAAAGGCTTAAGTCCATGACATATGTAATTAGGTTGAAAGTACCAGAAATGTTTAGTCTAGAGAACAGAAAAATATAATCATTGGATTCAAGTATTTGAAGAATTGTCATGTGAATAAGGATATAATTTGTTTGGCCCTAAAGAGCAGAACAAGGAATAATGGACATCAGAAATGTTGTTTGATATCAGTCAGTAATTTTTAATGATTAGAGCTCTCCCAAAGTGTAATGTACATCCTCAGGAGGTATGGGATTCCCCTACTTGAAAGTTTGTCTTTAAGTGAGCACATATATGGTTTGTTATAGGAAGAATTCCTTTCAATTAAGGGAAGGAGGGAGGATATAAATGAGATGGTGTCTTGAGGTCCCTTCCAACTCTCACATTCTGTGATTCTGGGAGTTTGGCCTACATGGAGTATTATCACTTGTTTTTTTTTTCCCCCAATTACACTTAAAGATATTTTTCAACATTCACTTTTGTAAGATTTTGAGTTCCAAATATTTTTTCCCTCTCTGTTACCCTCACCAAGACAACAAGCAATCTGATATACCTGTACAGATTATATATATACAATAATTTTAAACATAATTCCATGTTATTCCTATTGTAAAAGAAAAACCAAAACAAAATGAAAAAACTGCAAGACAAAAAAAATGCTTCGATCTGCATTCAATCTTCTTAGTTCTTTCTCTGGATATGGATGGCATTTTCTATTTCTATCTATTATCTGTTGGATTTGTCTTAGATCACAGTATTGCTGAGAGGAACTAAGTCAGTTCATATATTTCCAGGCTTTTCTGAAATTATTTCTTATAGAACAATGGTATTCCATTACGTTCAAATACCACAATTTATTCAGCCATTCCTCAACTAAAGACGATCCACTCAATTGCCAATTCCTTGCCACCACAGAAGAGCTTCTACAAATATTTTTGTACATGTGGGTCTTTTCCCTCTTTCATTATCCCTTTGGTATACAGATCCAGTAATGATACTACTGGATCAAAGGGTACACACAGTTTTATAGCCATTGGGTCATAGTTCCAAAGTGTTCTCCAATATAGCTAGATGAGTTTACAATTCCACCAACAATCTACAGAAATATTATCAACATGGGAAAATCAATATGTTGCTAAGGGTGTCAGGATAAGAGTAGAAACCAAAGATTCAGGTTCTGCTCCCTGGCATATAAAGCTGTATGTCAAAAGTATCCACTTTGGGGATGCTTTCTAATTTATAATCACTTTCTTCACAACAACCTTGGGAGAAAAGCAGAGCAAATATTAGCATCCCACTTTGCAGATAAGGAATTGAGTCTTTCAGAGCTTAAATGACTTGCCCAAAGTCATACAGACCACAATGGTGGAGTCTGAGATGCAAACCCAGCCCATGCTTTTTGTATTAGGCTACCTCTTTCAATTCTTCTACATTTCAAAAGAATTTCTTTAAAAGAAAAATAAAATGATCCTAGACCTTGTTATGGAAATGAAAAATACACTCTTAGATTAGAGTATAAACAGGTGCAGCCAGGAAAGGAAAAGGGACCCTGCCTAACCCAGACACCAAGGATCTCTTCCTACAGCTGACCACCCAGTGAGAATCAGTTCCATTAGCAAATCAAGTCAAGGATTAAATGAGATCACGCATACAAGCCCTTTGCACACCTTAAGTTACCAAGATATAGTGTAATCAATGTCATTGTTAAGTCAAACAATAATTAGTTATTCTTCACTGATTCCATTTCCTATGGAAGCACTACCCTAGACCCTGCATGACCAGAGCAAGGCCAAAATATTTAGGCAAAGGGTCTGTTTTATCATGAAGGAACTATTCCTATCTTCCCCAAATTCCCTCTGTATACCTCTTCTCCCTTTTCTGTATTTGTCCCTTTGTCAATCTTTTCCTAACTTTCCTGTCCTGTTTTGCTAATTCTGTTCTCTCTCCCCAACAAACAAAATTGAAACTTCCCAGGATGGTTTAGAAGAACCCTAATTCTTACAAAGGAAGCTGATGGAGAACTGAATATGGCCTCAGGAAAGAGTAGCCAACAGAAAATTGATTTTATGAAAAATATGTTGAAATCAGCACTCCATAGAAATTCATTCTAGCCCAACTGTGTCCTTTCATGATATTTTTTGGATTTTTTGTTTTTGTTTTTTTTTAACAGTAACTTCCAAAAAAGAAAAGTTTCTTTTCTCTGAATGGCTTTTATGGCACTTTCATATAAGACTCTGTAATATTATTCTTAGAAACTAGGAACCACATTATTCATCTTTTTATGCTCCACAGTGTCATCCTACACCAAGGAGCAATCATTTTATCTATAAGTATTTATTATATGCCAACTATCTCCTAGGCACTAAGCTAGGTAATGGGTATACAAGGCAAAAATGAAACAGTTCTTCATCTCAAGGAGCTCACCTTCTATTAAGAGAAACAACATGTACACATGTATATACATGTATATGTGTATACATACATATACATAATATGCACACAAACTCACAGAATAAATGCAAGGTAATTTAGGGGGTGTAGAAACACTTGAGATGAGAGGAATAAAGAAAAACCACCAATAGAAACTCATGTCTTTCATCTCCAGCTACTGAGGAAGCTGAGTCTGGCAGATATGACTAAGAATTCTAGACTGCATTGGGCTATATATATTAATCTAGTAACATTAACATAAGTGAACCTCCTTATAATATTTGCATACAACCAATGAGAGAATTTGTTTTTATTGACAATGCATATTTATTACAAGAATTTTTTTCTCTTTTTTCCCCCACAGTGGACTGGACAGAAGGAAGGAGTGATAAGTTATCCATGGGGAATGTGGGAATCTGGTCTGATTTCCATAGGAGCCCAGAAGTGAGCAAGAGGGTCCCACAGTGGGAGAAAACCTATAATTCCCTAAATTACAATGGCTTGTGTGATTACATGTAGGGACTATACAATACCCTTGTATTCATTACAAGAGAGCACTATAAATATTACAAAGATTAAAAACAAAAATAAGTTGTTTTTTTTTTTTTTTTAAGGAAGCCTTTTTTTCATGCTTAGCCATATATTGAGCTTGAACAACAAAAAAAAAAATTGTATTTGTGTGGTAAATACAAGGCAGGAGTAAGTCTTTCCTTCAGATCCTAGCATCCTATCTCTAAACCAAAGCACATACATAGGCCAGGGTTATTTGTTTATTATCTTATCCTCACTTTTTTATATCTTTCTCCCTCTCCCTCCATCACACACACATACACACCTTTTCAGAATGAATCCATTGTAGAGAATTCTTCATCAACTAATCAGTCAATAACTTTTAGTTAGCATTTACTCTGGGCTAGGTATTGGACATACAAAGGTAAAAGCAAAACAAAACAGTTCCTGCCCTCAAGGAGCTTATATTCTAATATCATTCATCACTCTTCTAACCCAAAGAGAAAAGAGTCAGACTTTTTTTTACATATTAAAAAGAAAAAAATTCCATATTTTATGTTATAGGCATAAGTCTGCCAGAAACATGTTTTTGTTAATTTATCATTACTTTAAGTCCAAGCATTATTCTGCTTGAGAGAAAAATGTCCAAAACCCACATAGTCTGTTTTCACTCCAACACACATTTTGAAATCCCAGTTTACAGCATTCTTGAACAAAGAATAATTTGCAGCCAAGATTGAGCAAGGATATAGAGTTAGCTAACAAGTCACCTAACATTTAGTTTTAATAACAAAACAATAGTTCATTAAACTTTCAGCCTACTCTTAGAGAATTATTTTCCTAAAGCCATTCAATTCTTCTTTAATTACTTCCTCTAAAAGTTCTTTCTTTTCAAGCTGGTCAAGAGTAAACTCTAGACACTTCCTGATTTCATTATTAACTTAATACCTTGAAGAGGAGTATGATTCTTAGACTAAGTAATCAAGGGAGTCCTTGGCCTTTGCCCTGTCTCGGCCACTAATTACTTCAATGGGGGAGTTCTTACTGCTCAACTCTGAGAGAACAGGTTAGAATTGAGAGCTAAATACAGATTAGATCTCTCAGATCAGATCAAAGGCTTCAGACTAGAATAATCTTAAATGCTTCCTTAATATTTCTAAAAGTGGGGGGAGGGGCTTTGTATGCTTTAATATCCAAACTAGAAACTATTTAGGAACTAGAGCCTTCTCTTTCTCTCCTGGGAAATGATTCCTTTCCTTTGTTATTCTGAAGTCCATCCTAATTTGATTCTTACCTTACCAAAGTCAGTTTTTAATATTCATTTTCAATCACTAGACCAAAATGAGGGCCATGGAATGGGGCCAAGGGGCTGTGTCTTTCTAAATGAAACGGGAAACTGAGGATTTCTCAGAATAATAACTTTGGGTAATTCAAGACTTAGAACCAAGGGTCTGTTTAATTATTAGACTCTGGGAAGAAAAGCACAGATTTACTTTTCCAGCAGAAAATACCTGAGGTAACCCCTTGACCTTTATTCAACTGCTTAGAGAAGAACCTGACTAATTATTTAATGGCCTGAAGATATTTGAGAAGCCTCCAAAGTAGTTATCTCTATTTGTTGATTGAGAAAAGCCTGAGGTAAACCAAGTCTCCTTAGTTATTTTAGAAACCTTTAACTCCTCTGACTTAATTGATTACTTACCTCTAAATACATTTCCCTAGAAATTGATTATTAACCATTGAAACAAAACAAGACCCCTTTTGAAACATTTATTGCTTAACCAAGACCCTAATACCACAAAAGCCCATCTCTATTCCAAAAACAAATAAAGGAATAAAGGTCGAGTTTGCCAATAATTTTAGGAGGATTAACAGGAGATGAGTGGATGAATAGTTTCTGTAATCTTTTTTTTTTTCTTGACTATTTAAATTGCCTATTAACCTCTGTAAAATCAGCTTCCTCTCTCTGAAGAGCTCATCAAGCGGACTGCCTACTTCTGGCAAGATTCTAATAAAACTTCTAATCTTCACTTTGAGAAATTGTGGAGTAGTCATTTTGAGTTAGGAGTCACACAGTTTTGGGGGCTCTTCCGGGATGAATGCTTAGTAAGGGAATGATTCTTGCTTGGCTTTGGAGACCAAAAAGGCACCTAGGAACCTTTTGTCCCCAAGTCCCTGGGGTTTGGTAGCATTCTCCTCCCTGCTGGGCAGAGCACCCAAGGCAGAGAGACTCAGTGAAAATAGAAGCAGAGTGAAACCTGCTCTTTTGTAGTATGAACTCACAGTCTAGAAGACCTACGTGTGTAGCCCAAGGTAAGGCTTGTCAAGGGAGACCCTAAAGATTAGCTCTCACTAAAATGAGTTGTGTGTGTGTGTGTTGTCAGGCTGCAGACCCCAAGGGAAAGGATTCACCAAACTAGCTCTTGGTTGACTGCTGATAAAGATTGATCTTTGCCAAAGGATTGGGGCAGAAATACAGTTCTCCCCAATCATGAGGAAAGTACAAAGTCCCCAAATCAGGAACCAGGTCAGGGAGCACCAGCTGATAGTCTGTTAGTGTATCAGCTGCAGAATTGGGATGAATTGCCAAAGTACAAAAGGGAGAAGAAAAAGAAGATGATAGAGTATTGCTGTTTTATTTGGGGTGAACTAGATTTGAGCAGAGAAATAATTTGGCCAAAACATAGTTCCTCCAATAATTGGGCATGTCAGCAACTAAATTTGTATGTTAATGGGAAAAGTCCCTTCAATCCAGAGGAACTGGCGTATGCAAACCTCTGGCTTCTGGGGACAAAAGACCGACTGTTTTTAAGCCAAGCAAAAGAGGTGGAGGAAAAGGTGGAAAAAGAGCCTGAGACTGAGAAAATCCTATCTCACTTTTGGGATCCTTTAATTGCAGTCCTTCCACCTTATGTGCCCACTACTCAGCCAGGGATCCCACAGGCATCCCTGACTGAGGAGGCAGAACCAATAGGACAGCCTCCCTTGATTAAACTGGAAAACCAATGGGCAGCAGGATCCTGCAAGAAACCAGTATATAGAGATTTAGAAAGAGAATTAGAACAACTGAGGAGAGAATTAATGTATATCTTAGCCACTCTCTTAACTCCAGAAGAAAAATCAGCTATTAGAAAGGCAGATATGGAAGAGTGGGAGAGATATCATTCCCTTGCAGAAGGAGTGATGACTGAGGAATGAAAATACCCACTAGTAAATCCAGGGTGGGATAATAATAATAATCAAGCATACAGACAGAATATGCAAGATTTAAGGGACTTAATTATTATTGAGATCAAAAATTCCTTTCCCAAAAGGCAGAATATTAATAAGGCCTTAGAGGTTAGATAGGAAAAGGATGAATCACCTTTCAGATTTCTAGAATGCCTCAAAGAATGTTGGAATAGGAGAGCTGCTGAAATACATGGGAACCACCTGACAGTGGCTGCTGGAGATCCAACCCAGAATAGATCTCCTCTTGTGAGAGGATGATACAAGGAGACTGAGAGGCAGTTGTTCTCTGACTGAGAGGTCATTGCATTCATTGATTGATTGATTGATTGATTGACCGACCGACACCCCCCCCCCCCTTCTTCCCTCTACCTCCAATTTATCTCATTCCTAGTCCGCAACACCTGTGTCAGCAAATGCTGCCTTGCAAATCCTTCCAATGTTATGATCCACAGCTGTGGAGGCTCTCAGGGAATTGATCTGTCCCTTAACAAAAGAAGGTATTCAAAAATATTCAGGAATGAACTTAGAAAATCCAGTGATAGAAAGTGTGCTAAAGCTTCATTTTTGTCTCCAATTCATGGCCAGACACAAATAAGAAATTGCAGAAATTGTAAGGATAGAGTAATAAGTCACTTGGGGAATTATTGAAAGAAGTGACAAAGATAAATGTGAGGAGAAATGAGGAAAAAGAAAAGAAAGAGAATCAACAAATCCAAATACTAGTTCAGATTTCACAAGCTACCCAAAGATTGGGAAAAGGGTGGAATCAGAAGTTTCAGAAGCAAGAAGTGACAGGACCTGCAAGGGATAGAGATAGGTAAATGGGTGGCTGGACACAGGGCCCTCTGACCTATTGAACCTGTGGGAAGACTGGCACATTTCTAGGAATTGTCCCGGGGGAAGGGAAGATTAGCAAATTTTCTCTCTCATGGAATCAGAGGATTGGGGAAGTCAGGGTTCCTTGAAAAAATCCCACCCAGAGCTCTTGATAAATTTGAGGGTGGGGCCACAGCGTGAGGAGATACTTCTGGTAGATCCACACCTCCATGACTCACTTGGCAGGAAGAATGAGCCTCTCCTCAAAGAATTTGACTATTGCAGGGGTAAGGATAGAATGTTAGTGTTCTGATAATTGAAGGGGTAAAATTAGATTATCAGGGTGTAAACACAGGGATGTTTTCTTTTGGTTCCAGAAGCTGGGGCAAATCTCCTTGGAAGGGAAAATTCTCCATCAGCTTAGTTCCACAGGGATCTCTGGTGGTACCCCTTAGGATGTGCATGATAGATTTCAGTGTTGCAAATGTGTTTAAAAGCTTAGCTGGGCATTTAAATGTGGTACTGTGATGTCTGAAACTGTTGCTTGCATATGTTAGATTTGTTTATTCTGAGTATAAGATCTTAGGAATTTGTTTGAATATTTAACTTTTACTACTGAAAAAAGAAAACAAAAACAAACCTTTTTTTTAAAAGCTGTATTTGATTTGATTCAGTTTAACAATACCTTGTTAAAACAAAGTTGTGATAACTTGCCTGAAGAGGTCACATGCCCCTAATTAGGTAAAGTATGTTACCTTCTGAAACATTTTGGGTAATTTGTAAACATAAGTTATGTTTTAAATTTTGTCAGCTCTGTTGAACATGTGTATGGGTTTTATGGAATTATTTAGCTATTCACTATATTGTGAATCTTAAAAGTTTCAAAGGGAAAGGAAAGGAGAAAAGAAAGTAATTGTGAAGGAATGGAATAAGAAGGATTGATCTATAAAGACAATTGAAGGTTTCAGGAAGAAGGAGAGAGAAGAGAAGAGGCAGTATCAAGAAGGTATTTGGGAGAAGAAAGATAAGGAAAAAGCAGGTCCCAAAAAGGAATGAAGGATGTAAAAAAAAAAAAAAAAAAGAAAAAAAGAAAAGGAGGGAGGGAGAAAAGGAGGGAGGAAGTGAAAGAAAAAAGTCTTTTCATGGAAGGAACATTTGTTTCACTGGCTGGCTAAACCCTGAGAAGGATTTGGCACCCTAAAGATTAATTATAAAGAGTAGTTGAGTGGGGGAGGGAGAAACAAGAAAGATCTTTTGGCTTCAAAAGTGAAAATTTAACTCACCTTAACCACCCCCACTGCTTTCTTCTGCTTTAGCAATGGAGATAAATTTAGTTAGTTGTCTGCTGTAGAGAGCAGCTTATTATTTAAAGGGACAATCCACTTTTACTGCAGTAAATTAATTGACTGAATGTTTGTTTCTTTAGATGCATAATGGTGTCCTTGTTTAAGGAATATAGTCATAAGTATGATCTATAATTTGGTAGTGTTATTTCCAAAAGTTTAATCAATATTTTTTAAAGAACTTTTCAGATTCTTTTATGTGGAAATAGGATATTCTGTGTGAGTTTTAATTGGTTATATTGACTCATCTTAAAGTTGTACCATTTTTTTAAAGGGACACTAAGAATAATAGTTTTTGTTTTTGTCCTTTTGAAAATGTTTCTGTTATGGACAATTGTAGAAGGCCAGAACTCTATAGAGAAATATATTTGAAACAAAGTATTAACTCAGTGGAATTGATGAGATGATGGTTCTGTAGTTTACATATATACTTAGTATATGTTCTCTAGTTCACACACATTCAGTGTACTGTAATGATGTAATTGTACTAAGGTATATAATGCTTGAGAAGGACTAGAAATGAGAGATTCTATTTCTGACCATCCTCCTGGTGGCTCTCCTGCTTCCTTCACTCCTCCACTAAGACCAAGGCTGGTCCCAAGATCCTCCAGAAAGCTAGCCCAAACATTGCATTTTGGCACCCAAATGTGGACGTAAGGACCTATACTCAGCAGCTTGACCAAGAAGATCATGAGTTCAATGGAGAAGTCCCTGTGACCAGGAAATAGGGTGAGTAAACTAATGACTTTCATTTTTTCAACTGAAATGGGGCAAATACTAAGAAAAGAACTTTCCCCACCTCAAGGGAAGTGGTTAGAAAGCATATTTAGGTTAATAAAGTGGCAAGGTTTGATTGTAACTTGGGAGCAGATCATTGGACTCTTAGATGCATTAGAATACATGACTTGGTTCTCTAAGGAAGAAAAATTAGAGCTAGATAAGTGGAAACTAGTGGAAAAACAACTAATTGAATATTACAGTGATAATAATCCTGATTCAATTCCTGAGGAAACATATTCATTGTCTCTGTCTCTGTCTCTGTCTCTGTCTCTGTCTCTGTCTCTGTCTCTGTCTCTGTCTCTGTCTCTGTCTCTGTCTCTCTTTCTCTCTCTCTCTCTCTCTCTCTCTCTCTCCACACACACACACACACACACACACATAAAACATAATACAACTGGCTATAAGGAATTACATAAATTGTAAGGAAATTTAATTTCCTTAATTAAGGAAAAAGGAGAAAGAGCAGGAGGGGGAGGGTACTGACAAAGTGGCTGAAATGCATGAAGAAAAGAAAGGATTTAAGTACAGTGCTGATGAAATTAAGGAGTGTGGTCCTTCTGTCAGCACCACCTATGCAGCAGCTTTGTCCATCCCTTATGACACTATTACAAAAGGTACTAATTAAAGCTAAAAAATCCAAAGACAGGATATATCTAATTTTAAAAATAGAAGCATACCCTGTGATTGAAGAGTTTTACTCTTCAGGTCAAGAAAAAAGAAAATACACTCCGTTTAATTTAGAAATCATCAAAGATCTGAAAAGGGCTTGCACTCTTTATGGGTCTACATTGTCTTATGTTAAGATGTTATTAGAGAATTTGGCTTTTGATGTTTTAACCCCTAATGATTGGAAGGACATATAGGAAGGGCATGTTTAGAACCTAGACAAAACTTGCTGTGGCTTTCAGAGTATAATGAACTTTGTAGAATACAAGCCCAATGAAATAGGCAACTTGGAGTTAATATACCAATCACCTCTGATCAACTAGCAGGTTTAGATCTTTGTGCAGACATTTTAGGACAGATTAATTACCCTATGGTAGCATATGAGCAAACTGCTGTTGGTGCTATCAAAGCAAGGGTACCCAGGAAGACAATATAGAGGGGAAGTCTTCATGAAAATAGCACAAGGTCCAAATGAACCCTTTGCTGATTTCGTGGGATGTCTGCAGACAGCTGTCATATGAACTATTGATGAAAATATAGCAACAGAAATTATGATAAGACAACTTGCTAAAAAATGCTAATGAGGCTTGTAGAAGAATTATATTAGGACTACACAAGGCTGCTCCTTTAGAAGAGATCATAACATGCTGTGCCACAGTGGGCACAAATACCTTTTATACCCCAGCTATGAGGCAGACTTCTCAAGATCTGAATATGGGAAGATAGGGACCCTTTTGGCAAGGAACTTCCAGAGAAACTCGACAATGCTTTCACTGTGGTAAAGTAGGGCATCTGAAAGCTCAATGTTGGCAAAGAAGACAGGGTGGGAGAACAAGACCTCCAACCTTATGTCCAAAATGCAATAGAGGCTTCCACTGAGCATCAGAATATAGACTGACTCAGGGAAACGAGAGGCAGGGTTCGGCTCCAGGGCACCAGGCAAAAAATACTTGGGGCATGATGGCAGCCAATTTTACACCCAGACAGTCTCTAGAAGTTCAGTACTCCAACATGAACAATCAGCCAAGAAGCAATCCGATGGGAGAAAGGTATTACGATTGGAGAGAATAGAGTTGTATGCAGCTGGGACTACTAAAATATCCCCTGGGAAGGTAAAATCTGTCTATCCAGCCTATGGATCCTTTGCCTTCAAGCACAGTAGGCTTGACCATTTCACCTCCTGAGAGTACTTACAAAACAGTGTCTATTCATACACTGATTTGGGAAATTGGGGAATGTATGGCTAATATCTCAGTCACTAATACACGTAGACAATTTGTGACATCACTCAGGAGAAGTAGTAGCATCAGGTTTACTGATATAGACTCCTGATAGTCAATTTGGTGATATTTACCCAGATTTTGACTCCCAACAACAGAATCCAGGATTATCCTGGACTGCAGTTGTTATAGCTGACCATCCTATGTTCACTATCTATGTAAATGGAATACTATTGACAGGGTTGGTAGACACGGGTGCAGATCGTATAATCATTAGAAGTGCCAACTGGACCAGTCATTGACCAAAGATTAAGGCAGACACTTACATGTCTGGCATAGGGGGATCAATAGCAGCTGAAGTTAGTGCTACCCCTTTGAAATGGACTTTTGAAGGCAAAACAGGAGTTTTTACTCCTTTTATAGTTGAAAAAATCCCCATCAATCTATGGGGAAGAGACATCTTAACAACAGTTAGGATTACAATTGAGTACTTTGGCTTTTTAGGCAGGGATACTGTTGAAGACCTGCCAGCACTCTCACCTATTTCCATTCAATGGAAAACTGATATATCAGTGTGGGTAGAACAGTGGCCCTTAACAAGTGGGGAAAAAAAGGCCTTATTAGATATAGTACAGGAGCAACTTGACCAAGGACACTTACAACCTTCTCTAAGTCCTTGGAATTCCCTTGTATTTGTTGTAAAAAAAGAAATCTGGAAAATGGAGGATGTTGACTGATTTAAGAAAAGCAAATGAACAGATGGAAACTAGAGAACTCTTCAGCCTGGACTTCCATCTCCTACTCAGTTGCCTAAAAATGGTTTCATTGGGTTATAGACATTAAGGATTGTTTCTATTCTATCCCACTGGAGAAGGAAGATATGAAAAGATATGCGTTTTCAGTACCCAGCATTAATTTAGCTGAGCCTTATAAAAGATATGGACAGTTTTGCCACAGGGAATGAAAAACAGCCCTACTATGTGTCAAATGTATGTTGCTGCTGCTCTTACTCCAGTAAGAAAAGTATTTCCAAAAGTTATGTTATTACATATCTTGGGGTGTGCACCTGAAGAGCAAATGTTAGAATCATGTCTACAAAAGACCATAGAAACACTAAGGAACTACAAATTGCATATAGCTCCAGAAAAAATTCAAAGACATGCTCCTTTTCAATATTTAGGATATGACATATATTCTAAGGTGCTTACAGTACAAAAACTTTACTTAAGAACAGAGAAGCTGAACACCTTAAATGGCTTTCAGAAATTGATAGGAGATATCCAATAGACGAGTCCAGTGTTAGGCTTGACTATCAATTGCAACCATTATATGACAATTTAAGGGGAGACAGTGCTTGAAACTCACCATGCCAACTTACAAAATAAGCTCAAGAGGCTTTGAGAGAAGTTGAACTGACTTTATCCAATGTGATTGAAAGAGTTACTCAAAAACCCTTGGAAATATCAGTTTTTGCTTCAAAAGAGGCACCCACATCAATCCTTATCAAGGAGACAGTGTAATAGAGTGGTTGCCATGAGGATTATCTCTCTGTTCTGAGAAAGAGGAGTTCTGACAATCATCTACTTCACTAAATATTTCTGATCGAGGAACATGTTGAGTTTTTTTTTTTTTTCTGTTTGCTTATTTTCTTTTGTTTTATGCAAAGAAATAAATCTTTTAGCTTTGATGATTGTTATTCCTTAAAGAAAAGGGGGGAAGGTGCTCTCAAGCTGACATCAATAGATTTCAGGCATTCCCACCAAATGCTGGTTACACAAAAGGTAAAAAGTGATTAAACCCAGATTATAATATTCCAGAAAATGCAGAGTGAATTAGCTTTCCCCTGGTAAACCAGATAACCCCACTCAACAAGAGAAAAAACCTGATTTCACTCAAAGGAAATTCCTCAAAATGTCTAAAAAAGAAAACTGAAAATCTCAAAATGTTTCCCTCTCTCCACATGTCTGGAATTGATTCCTAAGTGAGTCTGAAATCATGCATGTCCTCTCTCAAAATAGGAATAGAGATTATGTCTTCTCTCTAAATCAATTCAGACTACTTTTCAGGTGGCATCTTGTCATCATTGCCTCTATGACTCCAGAACTACTTCTAAGTAGTAGCATGCAAAATAATTCAGGTTAGAAATTAATACTACATATTGAGAATACCAACTTTATTAATCATGCATGTTCTCAACTTTGCTGTTACTCTAGATTTCTACCTTCCCTAATTCCACATTTATCTAATCAAGGGCCAAATCTTCTTGTTTCTGCTTCTATGGCATATCTTGTATTTGTTACCTTCTCTTTTCTCACACAGGCACTATTCAGCTTGAGACTCCTATTGCATTTCTCTGCCTAAATGATTTCCTACTCAAAAAATTCCAGTGGTTGCCTATGGACTCTAGGATCAAGTGCTATTTTATTTTTATCTTATCATTTTTAAACTTCCATTTTTAATTGGGGGAAAAAAATTGCTCCCAAGGGTTCTGATAAAGGCCTCATTTCTAAAATATATAGAGAATTGACTCAAATTTGTGAGAATAAAAGTCATTCTCCAATTGGTAAATGGTCAAAGGATATGAACAGACAATTTTCAGATGAAGAAATTAAAACCATTTCTAGTCATATGAAAAAAAATGCTCTAAATCACTATTGATCAGAGAAATGCAAATTAAGACAACTCTGAGGCACCACTACATAGCTCTCAGATTGGCTAAGATGACAAGAAAAGATAATGATAAATTCTGGAGAGGATGTGGGAAAACTGGAACACTTAATACATTGTTGGTAGAGTTGTGAACTTATCCAATCATTTTGAAGAGGAATTTGGAACTATGCCCAAGGGACTATCAAGTTGTGCATAATCTTTGATCCAGCAGTGTCTCTGCTGGAGCTGAATACCAATGAGATCATAAAAAAGGTAAATGGACCCACATGTGCAAAAATGTTTGTGGCAATTCTTTTTATAGGGCCAAGGAACTGAAAACTGAGTGAATGACCAGCAGTTGGAGAATGGCTGAATAAATTATAGTATATAAACTGTTCTGTTAAAAACTATCTGCAGGATGATTTCAGAAAGACCTGAAGAGACTTGCATGAACTGATGCTAAGTGAAATGAGTAGAAGCAGGAGTTCATTGCACATGGCAACAATGAGAATATGTGATGATCAATTCGGATGGACATGGCTCTTTTCAACAATGAGGTGAATTAAGCCAATTCCAGTAGACATGATGGGGACAGCTATCTATACTCAGAGAGAGGACTGTGAGAACTGAGTGTGGATCGCAACATAGTATTTTCACCTTTTTTGTTGTTAATTGTTTGCTTGCTTTAGGTTTTCTTTCTTATTTTTTTTCCTTTTTGATCTGATTTTTCTTGTGCAAAATGATAATTATGAAAATATATATACAAGAATTGCACACATTTACAATATTTTGGATTACTTGCTGTCTAGGGCAGAGGACTGGGTAAAAAGAGAGGGAGAAAAAATTGGAACAAGATTTTACAAGGGTGAATGTTGAACATTTTAAAAATAAAAAGCTATTATAAAAAATAAACATCCCATTTTCAGTTTTTCTAATGTAAATAATGATTAGTACAGTAGCATGGTAACATGTAAACAAATACATGCTGGATATATATGCACAAAATGTTTTTACTGATAAGTGTGCACAATTTTAAAATTTGGAGACCACTACTCTACACTGTTTTTTAAATTTTTTCATCTACTCCCTTTCTCTAGTCATCTGCTCAGACTGCCTTATGCCAACTTTCATAGATTCATGGTAATTAAATCTAATTATAAAACCTTCAAATAGCATCCTTTTTGCAAAGGCAGCAATGATGGATTAGAAGGAAGTAGGCCAAAAAGCAGAGATAAGAAAAAATTTCTCTCTGACAAACCTTGTGTTCCAGTCTGCTGAGGCAAAATCTTTGTGAGCACTGAACTCTAAAAAGAAACTGGAACTAAAAAACAGACCTACTTTAGGGGCTTCATATTTATAACTCGGCCTAAGTTCATATCACCAGCATTACCATTTGCTAGTCATAAGACCCCGTGCAATTCTCAACCTCTGAGACTTAATTTATTTAATCTGGACAAAGAGGCCAACAATACTGTCAACTGAACTTTGTTCAAAACTACCTAGCATACATGTGGTCCTGGGCAAGGCCCTTAACTTCTTAGAACTTTAGGCAACTCTCATTTTGTAACCTTTTGCTTTTTAATTTAATTTATTTTCCCCCAATTATATTTAAAAACAATTATTTTCTCAATAGTATTTTATTTTCCCAAATTTTCAACATTCATTTTTGTAAGATTTTGTGTTTCAAATTTCTCTCCCTCTCTCCCTTACCTTTCTCTTCCACAAGACAGAAAACAATATGTTATAGGTTAAATATATACAATTCTTTTAAACATATTTCCATATTTGCTGTGCAAGAAAAATCAGGACAAAAGGAGAAAACCATGAGAAAGAAAAAGCAAACAAACAAAATAAAAAAGTGAATATGCCAGGAATTTCAATCAACATTCTGTTTCCATATTCCCTCTCTGCATGTGGATGGCATTTTCCACCCCAAGCCTATTGGAATTGTCTTGAACCATCATATTGCTGAGAAGAGCCAAGTCCATCATAACTGATTATTACATAATCTTGCTGATACTATGTAAAATGTTCTCTTGTTTCTGCTCATTTCACTCTGCATCAGTTCATGTAAATCTTTCCATGCATTTCTGCTTATCATTTCTTTTTTTAATAATAGCTTTTTATTTGCAAAATATATGCAAAGATAGTTTTCAACATTTACCCTTGCAAAACCTTGTGTTCCAAAATTTCCTCCCTCCCTTTCCCTTATCTCCCTCCACTCGACAGCAAGTAATCCAGTGTTAAACATGTGCAATTCTTGTAAATATATTTCCACATTTATCATACTGCACAAGAAAAATCAGATTAAAAAAATGAGAAAGGAAAAAATGCAAGCAAATAATAACAAAAAAGGTGAAAATACTATGTTGTACTCCATATTCAATTCCCATAGTCCTCTTTCTGAATGCAGATGGCTCTCTCCATTACAAGTCTATTGATATTGACCTGAATTACCTCATTGTTGAAAAGAGCCATATCCATCACAGTTGATCATCACATAATTTTGTTGTGGCTGTGTACAATTTTTTTTGGTTCTACTCACTTCCCTTAGCATCAGATCATGGAAGTCTCTCAGGCCTTTCTGAAATCATCCTGCTGATCATTTCTTATAGAACAATAATATTCCATAACATTCATATACCATAACTTATTCAGCCATTCTCCAACTGATGAGCAACCACTGTTTCTATTCCCTTGCCATTACAAAAAAAAAAAAAAAAAAGGTTGTTACAAACATTTTTTCACATGTGGGTCCTTTTCCTTTTTTTATGATCTCTTTGGGATACAGACCCAGTAAAGACACTGCTGGATTAAAAAGTTTGAAGTTTGATAGTCCTTTGGGCATAGTTCCAAACTGCTCTCCAGAATGATTGCATCAGTTTTCAACTGAGCCAATTAGTATCCCAGTTTTCCTACATTCCTTCTAGCATTTATCATTATCTTTTCCTACAATCTTCTCATCATTTCTTATAGCACAACAGTATCTTATCACAATCATGAACAGTATCTTGTTCAGTCATTCCCCAATTGATGGACATCCCCTCAATTTTCAATGCTACTATAAATATTTTTGTACATATGGGTCCTGTTCCTTTTTGTTGTTTATCTCTTTGGGAATTATAGACCTAGTAGTAGTACTGCTTGGTCAAAAAGTACACATGGTTTTATAATTTGGGGGAATAGTTTCAAATTGTTCTATAAAATGGTTAAATCGATGTAACACTTTGTAAACTTTTAAAGTGCTACACTAAGAATTATTTTTAGGCACATAGAATTAATAAGATGGAAGGGACCATTGGGAGAGTCAATCCTCTCATTTTAGATATGAATAAACAAAACAAGTGAGATTCAGTGATGTGACCATTCAGTTGGATTCTGTTAGGCTATAAAATAGCCTATAATCTATAGAATAAAGTCAAATTGTTCTCCCATCTCTAGCCCAGCTTTCCTTTTCTTTTTCTTTCTTCACATGCTTCAAGGACAAATCATAATTCACTTAGCAAAATGGGTCTGTGCTCTAAGGAGAAATCTGTTGCCTCTTTTCTATAAATAACCACCAAAATTTATATAGTGTTGCAAAGGTGTGCAAAGTACTTTACATGCAAAGCCATATCTCATTTGTTCTCAGGTTTGATGTGACGGAGAAGGATGGATCTTCTAATCCAGAAGGTACTCCAGTCTCTGAAGCCTAATTAGGAGCCAGTTGCTGCACTCTCACCAAGGAGATAAAGAGAATATTCACCTTTTCTACAAAGGGCCCATCAGATGCCCCTAAGGTTTGCTGCCCAATAAACTCATTTTAAATTCCAAATTCTACACATGCCAATATAATTATATCCTATCTTAATTCATCATCCCATGGTATTATATTTAGTAAAGTTCTATTCTATATATATGTATGCATATATATATGTATGTATGTACATATATATATATATGTCATCTTTGGAATAATTTAGAAACATTTTCTAATTTCAGTAGTTATTTCTGAACTCTAGTCTACCTTCATTCTCTTTGTGGAAATACAGCTTGTAAGAGATATCTACATTGATAAAGTCTACCCAGATTCATAGCTATGAATGAAAACATTTCCATTTTGATTACTACTTCTTGTAATGGTATATTATTGTTCAAGTAGAGTGACCTCTTGTCATTTCAACTTCTCAAACACAGGCTCTGCAACCAGAGTATTTATAGTTAGTTATTTGGTCTTTCTTTTTGAGTATTTACTTATCTTGGAAATCTTTCCAGAAATAAAGGACCACAGAGTAGAACAATGTACATCATGCATCACAGTAAATGGCATGTCATCTCCTTTAAAAAAGTAGTCGTGATTAGGAGCAGTGATATTCATAAAAATTATAGGATGAATAAAGAAAAGTTGAGGCAATGGATTTTTTAAATTAACTTAAATATTTTTAAAATGTTTATTTTAGTATATAAACAGAAAAGATTCTACATAAAATTTTTAACTTATATAGTTTGCCTTTTAAGTATATATTAAACACAGTAATACCAACATTATCTATCCTATCTGTCTGTTTCCCCTTCTGAACTTCTTTCTGTTCTCTACTTGGTAGGCTTTTTCATTGTTTCATTTTTATTATTTACTTTATTCCCTACTCCTCATCCTGAAGGTCTCTCTTGTAACAAATAAGTAAAGTCAAGAAAAAAAAAAATGAACACATATGCTCTCTTTGAAAATATTTGTCTCCCTTTTAGTCCATCACCTCTCTGCTAACAGATGGGAAACATGCTTCAGCATCAGCCTTCTGGAGTCACAATTGATCCTTATTCCAGAATCTAAGCTTCCTTTCCATAACGCTATTCCCATGATATTGATATATGTTACTGAGTAAACTCTTAAATCTATTTACTTTACACTGTATCTGATCAGTGACTCTTCCTAGGTTTCTCTGAATCTGCCATATTCACTAATTCTTAAGGCACATGGCTTTTCTGATAGTGCATTAGTGTGTCTATTCAGTCACAATGACTCCAACAATTATAATTATCTTTTGTCATCTTTGCTATCTGATGACATGGAACCTCAGAGTTGTTATCCTATGCATTTCTCTTATTAGGGATTTGCTGTATTTTTTAAATATGATTGAGAGCATTTTTTAAAATGGTTCAGAGACTTTGGCTATTTATTGTAGAATGTTATTGTTCTTATATATTTGTATCAATTTTATATATATATATATAATTATATATGAACATATATATGAAAACATATATATACAAATATATATATATATATACAGAAATATATATGTGTGTATAAGAAACCTATTTAAATCTATATTAAGAGGCATTTGCCAATTAATAGTCAAAGATATTAATACATGGTTCTTGTAAAGGGCTGAAACTTTTGAGTTAATGCACTGACGTTGGACAACCGAGCACTTAAGGCTAATTACTAATTGGACAATACTCCATAAGCATATGCTTGGAAAATGGTCCTTCCCACTATCCTGTGCTGGCTCGATGACTGGTGTATACAGAGAATTGTAGGAGGGATTAGGGGGTGAAATAAGACTGGCCAGGGGCACTTCTGGGCAGGAGACAAAGAGGAGAGGTTATGGAGATTCTGCGTCCATCCAATTCACTCCTACTTCTAAAGACCAAGAATAAAAACCAAGAACTTTTGCTTATCTTGACTCCGGCTGATTCTAAGGTATCCAGGGTGCAAACTCGGTCTTCACATTTGGTGCCCAATGTGTGGGCCAAGGACCTTAATTTCACTGAAGAAATCTCTGGTGACCAGGAAATAGGGTGAGTATTTTCATAGACATACAGGGAACTTACTTTGTTAAGGGCTAAACTAGTAACCTTTTCCAGCTGAAATGGGGCAGATGTTAGGAAAAGATTCTCCTCCAGCCCCACCCCGAGGGGGCACTATAGAAAACATGCTTAAGTTGATCAAGGGACAAAGCTTAATTATAACTTGGTTGCAGATTGCTAGACCCTTGGGTACATTAGAACCCATGTCCCCTTGTTTCTTAAAGGAAGAAACAGGGCTAGATAATTGGAAGCTGGTAGATCAACTATGTGAATACTACAATGATAAAGGTCCTCATTCAATTTCCAAGGAAACATTCAATATATACACACTCACATACACACAATCACAAGAGGCACCCACTGCAGTCCTTCATCAAGGAAACAGTGTGATAGAGCATAACCAGAACAAAGCCTTACTCCTTACCCAGTGCTTGTGGCTAGAATTTTATTAAAGGCCATTAAGTGAGCAGTACAATTATCTGGGAAAAGACCTGACAAGATATACACCACCTTTTATACTAATGCACAAATTCATGTATGCTGTGGAACCATCCCAGAGTGGCAAATTTTATTAGCCATGGCTCCAAATTCTGCATACGGGTCTCCATTAAAGGTAACCAGACTATTATATAATTGGTGATGGATTCTTGAAGAAAAGGTTTCTAAAGTTCCTCTTAAAGGACCAACTATCTTTACAGATGCATCCAAACATAATACTTGTGCTGTATACTCTCGTGACTTAACTATAAAGAGAGTAGTCAGAACTCCTTTTCAGTCCACTCAGCACAATGAATTGTATGCAATCATTTTAGTTCTTACTTATTATCCAGGAGATATAAATATATCTGATTTAGCCTATTCAGTAGGTGTGGTACAAAGAATTGCCACATCCCACATAAGATTTGTAGCCTCTAATATATATCAGCTCTTTAAGGACTTCAAGAACAAGTGCGAAAGCATCTGGGTAAGATTTATATCTTGTAGGTCCACTCTCAGAGTGGACTTCCAGGTCCTGTTTTTGATATTAATTCAAAGGCCATGTTGGCCAATACTCCTTTATTTCAAGAAGCCGAAGAATCTCATTCTAAATATCATCAGGCTGATCGAGCTTTACATTTACAATTTGGAATAACTAGAGAGGAAGCTAGGAGCATAGCAAAAGCCTGTACAGCTTGCCTTCCTTTCCACGCTCCTATACTGCCTCCAGGGAAGAACCCTCGTGGTTTGAGACCCAATGAAATTTGGCAAATGGATGTGACCCATTATAAATCTTTTGGCCGTCTGTCTTTTATCCATATTGTGGTAGACACTTTTTCAGGATTCACTTTTACAATACCAGCAGCAAAAGAGACAGCCCAAGTGGTCACTGAATTCCTCATACAAGCATTTGCAATTATGGGTGTGCCACAAGCAATAAAAACAGACAATGGACCTGCATATACTTTTAAACATTTTGTACACTTTTGTGCACAGTATAAGATTTTACACATCACTGGCATACCTTTAATCCTCAAGGACAGGCAATAGTAGAGAGAGAAATGGAGACAGTAAGATGCTCCTCCAAAAACAAAAGAAAAGGGGGAGCCACAGGTAACCCTAGAGAACTTCTAAATCTAGCTCTTTATACTATTAACTTCTTGATTTTTGACAAAGATGCACTGGCTCTAGCAGACAGGTTTTATAACCCACTGGAAGGGCAGTGTCCAGTGCAAGTGGCTGCACTATCTTTAGATAATCACTAGGTGATGTGGAGAGATCCAGAAAGTGGTGAATGGAAGGGACCAGATAGGTTAACTGCTTGGGGGAGAGGGTTTGCTTATATCTCCACAGATGGAGAAGGAATCAGATGGGTGCCAATGAGCTGTATTCACCTTTTCCATTGGAGAGAGATGGAGCAGACCCTTGAAATGAAGGAGAAGACCCAAGAAACACTGAGTGGTTCCATTGCTGATTGTGCTCGCCACTGAAAGAGCATGGCAGTAATGGCGTTTGACTCATGGACATCAAAAATTGTAGGACCTCAAAACCCTCAGGAATCACTGGATTCTTTGAGACATGATAAGACTGTAGGACTTGAAAACCCTCAGGAAACATTGGATTCTCTGAAAAATGATAAGACTGTTATAGGACTTTAAAAACTTGCAGGGATCATTGGATTCCCTGAAACATGAAGCAATGGACAATAGATTGGTTTTAGACCAATTTTTGGCTACTGAAGGTGTATGTGTGACTGTTGTTTACATACCTTCCTTCTAGTACTTCTGGAAATCTTTTACACCATGTTGATTTATATTGTTTGTTATATCACTACTTGCATGTACAATTCATGTTTGTTACACCACATGGAGCCTACACTGGCTGTGGGGAGAATCATCGCTAATAGCCTGTGTGTTATTGTTATGTGCTTGTGTAATACCTCCCATCCTGATGGGTTTGTGCATATCTGTTTCTAATAAGACTCTTCAGCCCAGAAACCCACTAGTAATCCCCACTTCCCTTTGGTGCTTTCCATCTCCCTTCCTGAGATGTCAGGGAGGGCGTGATCATCTTCTTTTTAGTACTTTCACCTCCCTTCCTGAGAAGTGGGGGAGGGGGGCATGATCATCTCCTTTTTGGGGTTCTCACCTCCCTGAGAAGTCAGGGATGGCGTGACCACCTGTGTTCTAAAACAAAAGAAAGTGGGAGATGTAAAGGGCTAAAACTCTTGAGTTAATGCACTGAGGTTGGACAACCAAGCACTTAAGGCTAACTACCGATTGGACAATACTCTATGGGCATATGCTTGGGAAATGGCCCTTCCCACTACCCTATGCTGGCTCGATAATTGGTGTATACAGAGAATTGTAGGAGGGACTAGGGGGTGGAGTAAGACTGGCCAGGGTCACTTCTGGGTGAGAGATGAAGAGGAGAGGTCGTGGACATTCTGCATCTATCCAATTCACTCCTACCTCTAAAGACCAAGAATAAAGGCCAGGACTTTTGCTTATCCTGACTCCGGTTGATTCTAAGGTATCCAGGGTGCTAACTCAGTCTTCACAGTTCTCAAGAAATAAATCCAAGCTATGTTCTTTTTTAGTTGTTTCAGTTATGTTTGAATCTTCATGAACTCTTCTGGGGTTTTCTGGGCAAAGATAACAAGAGTGTCATTCTCTTCTTCAATGTTATCAATAACCATGTGGGGAAAAAATGCTTCAAATTACTAAAAAATTAGAAATGAAAATTAAAGCAATTCTTAGGCTCTACTTCACAACATTAAGACTGGCAAGGTTGATAAAAAGGAAAATGACAAATGGTGGAGGTACTGAAGCAAAACAGACTTGTGGTCTAGTCATTCTTGAAAGTAATTTAGAACTATGCCTCAAATTCTGCTAAATTGTGTTTACCCTTTGATCTAGAGAGAACATTACTAGATCTATACCCAAAAAGAGCAAAAAAAGAGGAAAAAGTTTTAAAATGTACTACTTGTAAGAGTTTTTTGATATTTTAAAAAACTCAAAAACTAAAACTGAGGGTATCAATAGGGAAATGCGCAAATTATTGTATATGAATGATTTGGTAACATAATACTACTATAAGAAATGATGAATAGGATACTGTATATCAGATTACTGGGAAGACTTATTTGAACTGATGCAGAATGAAGTAAGCAGACCCATAAAATAATTCAATTATAAAATCAGTATTTAAAAAATGAACAATTTTAAAACTTATGAAATCTCATAAAAATGCAATGATCAACCAACATTCCAGAAAAGTAGGAAGGAATGCAATCTACTTTTCTGACAGAGATAAAAGATGAGAATCCCAATAGGATATTTTGTTTGCTTGACTAAGCTTTTTGTCGTTGCTGTTATCATAAGAGATTTTTTTCTTTTTCTTTTTTCTTGAAAGAAGGAATTGAGAAAAAGAATTGGACAATAGGGGAAAAAATGTTTTCCAATAAAAGTTAGGTAAAGGCCTCATTTCACAAATATATAATACAAATTTATAAGCAAGCCATTCCCTACTTGCTAAATGGTCAAAGAATATATGAATAGGTAGTTTAAAAATGAAAAAAAATCAAAGCTATCTAGTCATATGAAGAATGCTCCAAATCACTACTGAGTGGAGAAATGCAAATTAAAACAATTCTGAGGCAAAACCTCACCTATTAGAGATTGATTAACATGACAAAAAAGGAAAATATTAAATGTTGGAGAGAATTTGGGAAAATTGGGATACTAATGCATTGGCAGTGAATTGTGAACTGATCCAACCATTCTATAAAACAATTTGGGACTATAATTGCCTTTTTGGCATATTACTAAATTATATGGGCAATTAAATTAAAACTAAGAAGAGTATCTCTCAGTAAGGAAATGCACAAATTATTGTATAGGAATGATTTGGTAACTATTGTGCTATAAGAAATGATCTAGCAATACTACTACTAGGTCTGTATTTCAAAGAGATCATAATAAAAAAAAGAAAAATACATCTACAAAAATATTAATAGTAGCTATTTTTTGTGGCAAAGGGATTTTGAAGGGATGTCCATCAACTGGGGAGTAGCTGAACAAGCTGTAGTACATATAATGGATGTATTGTTAATGGAAAGTAATGGAATACTATTGTGCAAAAGTAGGAAAGCAGCTTTCAGAACAACTTAGATTTTATATGAACTGATACAAAGTGAAATCAGCAGAACACTATTTACAGTAACATGACATTGTTTGATGATCAACAATGAATAGTCTCTTCTCAGCAAGACAATGATCCAAAATAATTACAAAGGACTCAATGGAAAAACCTGATCTCTTAATGCAGATCAAAGGATACTTTGTCTCCTTCCCCCCCCCCCCCAATCACCATTAGTCTGTTTCTTCTTTCACAACTATGACTAATATGGAAATGTATTTACATGTTTTACATGATTGTACATATATAATTTATATCAAATTGTTTTACATTTTAGAAAAGAGGAGAGGAAGGAAAAAGGAAGAAAATTTTGGAACTCAAAAATTTTGTAAAAACAAATGCTAATACCTTTTGATCAACAGTAGTATACTGGGTCTATATCCCAAAGATTTCATAAAAGAGGGGAAAAAGACCGACATGTACAAAAATATTTGTAACAGCCCTTTTTGGGTGACAAGGAACTGGAAAATGAATGAATGCCCATCAACTGAGAAATGGTTGAATAAGTTATATGAATAGAATATTATTGTTCTATAAGAAATTATAAGCAGGCTGATTTCAGAAAAGCCTGGGAGACTTACATGGACTGATGCTGAGTAAATTGAGCAGGACCAAGAGAACCCACAGTACTTGCCCACAATAATAAGATTAAATGATGATCAACAGTGATGGACTTAGCTCTTCTCAACAATATGATGATTCAAGAATAGATTTGGGATGGAAAATGGCATCCATATCCAAAGAGAGAACTATGGAGACTGAATATAGAGCAAAACATAGTATTCCCACCTTGTTTGTTTTCTTTCTCAGTTTTTTTTTCCTTTTTGGTCTGATTTTTCTTGTACAACATGAAAAATATGAAAATATGTTAAAGAGAATTGTATATATTGAACCTTAAGGGGAGATAAGGAATGAAAAGAGAAAAATCTGGAACACAAAGTCTTACAAAAATGAATTTTAAAAATTATCTTCATGTGTATTTGGAAAAATAAAATTCTATTGAAAAAAATTTTAAATAAACAATTTACTTTTTAATAAACAATTTAATTTTTTAAATAAACAATTTACTGCCAATGACAAAAAAACCCAAATGTTAAAATTGTCTTTACATAAGGTTTGAAAAAATAAAATACTATTTAAATGCTTAGAATTTTAAAAAATTAGTTTGAAACAACTATTAAAAATCCTCATATAACTTAGATATCAGGCTTTTATCAGACATTTGCTTTAAGTATTTTCCCAAATAATTGACTCTTCTAATTCTGATTGCTTTGATTTTATTTGTGCAATAGCTTTTCAATTTTATATAATCAAAATTATCCATTTTATTTTCAATAATCATCTCTGAACTTTGTTTAGTCAAGAATTCTTTTCCATAACCCATGATTCTGTCATATGGGATGGGCTAGTTCTTTTCTTTAAAAGGTACTAAGGCCATTCTATCAACTATGCTAATCATCGTGAGCTCAGAATGACTTCCTGGTAATTTAATTCCAATGCCATAATGCACAAGTCCAGAAAATTGGCCCAACACAATTCTTCTCTTAATTTGTTTGTATAATCTTTTCCAAAATAGGCCGTGTATCCATTTCTAGCTTATTGTGATATATGATGAAAGAGCTTGGTTTACATTTAATTTCTGTTTGATCCCATTTACAATTAATTGCTTTTTCCAGTAGTTGCTTAAGTCTTAAGTCTCTGCCCCTGAACTTAGTTCAGAATTCAGCCACTGGTAATAGGATAAGTTTAGAAATTAGGTTTGGCCAGCTAATTACTATTCTATTTTTGCCTCAAGGAATTTAGCTAACCTTGGTGGATGTGGCTAAGGGATTCTAGTCTAGTATTTTTTCACACACAAGCTATCTTTCAAGAATATATAGTTTGCTTTCTAAAAAGTCTGGTCTATTATCTCTAAACCTTGCAGTTAGACTCAAATAAATAACACTGCTTAGTCAGTAGAGGGAAAGAGGGAGGTTGTTGCTAGCCTCTCATCAAATTTCCAACTAATCATGTCATCTCTATACATCAGCTATATAACCAATCATCTTGTCCTCAATTCCAAGACATCGTCTACCTACAGGTATGTTTTTTTTTTGGTTCTATGCTTATAAAATGAGTTGTAGCTTCAGCCTGGGTCTTTGGCTAGAAACTGAAATAGCCATTGACCCTTTTGTTGACAAAATAGCATGTCTCTGTTCAATGACACTTGCTTCGAGAAACATGCCTCACTTTACCTTTTCGTTAAATTTAATTGCAACATACTATGTGAAGTGGTTATTTCAGTTTATTTTTCAATTGAAGCTCCTGGATTCTCCAAGTAAACTACCCCAATAGTGAATAAGTAATGATGAAGAGAAGCAAAACCAGGAATATCAGGGGCTGTGTACAAGCTGACATTTCTTATAGTCATAAATCTTCAACAAGCGTCAAGGAGTAAGGTAACAAAAAGTCTTTGCTTTCTCCAGTGCAGCCAGGTCTAATATAAAGGTTGATACAAAAAAAAAAAAAAAAAAAAATCTTATAACTAGGAAACCTAGTGCTTCCTAGCTCATAGGCTGAGATTCTCCAACCCCAAAATCAGTCTTTAGAGATTTCTAAGGGGCTTCCTTCCTTCATATTCAGGGACTGAGTAGACAGTTTCATCTCCCACGTGGATTCAGCTAAGCCTAACTTTCCTGCTTCTGCATTATCTGCATTATCCCCCTTAAAAGGACTTAATTTAATCAGCATCATAGTTTAGTGATGAGAAGGATAAAAGGTTGTTATAAGTCTAAATGAGAAAGGACAAAAACAAAACCAGTTTTAAAAAAATTCTTTACTCTCTCCAGGATCTAAATATGAGAGAAGCCCACTCAGGTGAATAGTTGGAATTCCTTGACTTTATCAAGGAATTCTTAGGAAGTCATGGTATCTTGTTGACTAGGAAGTTCTAAAGTTCTTCTATTCCATGTGCTAGGCAATTAATGATGGTTTTAGTGCCTTCATGAGGTAGGATCTTAGGGGAAAAAACAGTCCAGGCTATATGATAAGGCTGTAGAAAGTATTATTCTTATCACAATTATATTAAAGAAAAATCCATTTATTTCCATGCTTTTTGGTGCCATTAATATAAATAGGGGTGTTATATTTTTCAAAAGTTTTTCTAGCATATATATTGGGGTCTGATTTTTTTTTCTTTTTTCTTTTGGTCACTGAAAAAACTGAAATTTCTTCAGTAAATGTCTGCCAATGAAATCAAGTGAAGAGATTTTTCAAGTTTGGTAATGCTGGTGGACTTCCAAGGGTAGAATAATATTGTTTTCCTCCTCTCTGTCAAGAGGAAACCATTGTCACTAAATCTTCCTTCTATGTTTCCTACATCCAGCCACACAAAAGGAGCAACAGCCGTGGTTTTGAGTTCAAAACTATACACTTCCCCTTGCTGGGTTATCTTGGCCTGGAAAAAAGAACATAAATAGAATGAGATACCCTGGACTATGCATGTGCCTACCTATGGTGTGATCACTATTGTAAGACAGGTCAACACAGGTCAAAATTAAAGGATTTCTGGGTAATTACGTTTAGATAATCACTAGTCACACATTCATGTACTTTTTGCTTCAGACAGTTGAGAGAAACACATGATATCATTCATTAAGGGTTGAAGAAAATGCTAGTTTGGCTTAAAACAAAAAATTAAGCTGGCTATCCTTCAAATGGAAATTAATTTGTAAGGACTCTTAAAACCTTCACCAACAGGTTATTGCAACATTACACAATCAGGATGTGTGGTATTTTGCATTAGGGAAAAGATAACCAGGGAACTTTAAATGACTTGTAATAAGGTCACATAACAAACAAGCCTTTGGAAGACTGAAAACTCAAATGGACTTCTTTATTAACCAATATTTTGCTTTTCACTATTATGGACTATAGAATACACCTGAGTAAAATTACCAGCTAGCCATCAGCTCTCATCTGAATTTCTCTCCCTGTCAGGTATTGCTGGTGTTTTCAGCAAATAGCCCACTCTCCCCTGCTGTAGGGTGACAGCAAATTAGTGGTTTTGTATTCTCTTCTTCTCTAAGACTTAAGACTTGAGAGTACAGAGGGGAGGGTTAGACACAAAGAATCTAGGCTCCATAGTTTGCCTGTGTCTTCATGATACTGTAAAAACATTTGTTGCCTCTGGAGAATACTTGTCTTTCTACTTAACTTTCCTCAACAGGAAGAAAGATTAATGGGTTTAGGAAAAACAAAAAACAAAAAATGTCTCCCCCTTAAAAGGACTTAATTTAATAAGCATCATAGTTTAGTGATGAGAAGGATAAAGGTTGGTATAAGTCTAAATGAGAAAGGACAAAAACAAAACCAGTTTTAAAAAAATTGTTTAATTTCCCCAGGATCCAAAGATCTGAAGAGATTTGTCTGACTTTATTTTGCCCTTTTGGATTGGATCCAAGTACATGTCACTCCCCATCTTTCCTTTATCTCTTAGTTCTGATGTAGAAAGGCCAGATTATTTTAGGTAGATAAGCTTTATTATGAGCTGTAAGTAAAGATGAAGTCCATTTCAAAGGTAATGATTCCTCCTTCAAAAAGAAGCAAGAATTAATTCCTATAAGTCAAGCATCAAACATTTATTAAGTGCTTGCTGTGTACCATAATTATCAGTTTAAGATCTCTGCATAGAGAATGGCAGAAATTTATATATATATCAATTGAAAAATCTGAATGATAAAATTTCCTATAAAAGCAATCAAAATCAACCAATTAATTAATGGGCCTCTATATACAAGGTAATAAGATGACTATTTTCTGATTCAAGATAAGCAGAAAGGTTTCACTGTCATTGAGATATTTAAAATGCAAAATCATCCCATCTTTGCCTTGTAGGAAATTTTAATAGTTTTATGATTAAGCCACTATTGAAATAAAAAATTAGGGAAAACAACAAGCATACCCCACCTATCCCCTCTATATGTACATAACTGATAAATTGGAATCAACCAAAAACATTTATTCTCTTGTCACATATACAGATGAGCTCTAATGCCTATCTTCCTGAGTAATCCTTCATTTAGGAAAGCACTCTCCACTCTACGTAGTAGTAAGTTCCCTTTCCTATAATACTAGAAACTTTGATATGCCCCTTTTTTATAGGGGCTTATCCCAATTCCCTACTATCCCACTTTCTGAGGGAAGACATCACAAGGTGTAATGTCTCTTACATGCCTTTTCTCCCAGGAAAAATGAGGTCCAAAGAATGACACCTCCTCTTATGCTAATAATAATAATAATAATAATGATATCTAACATTTACAAAGAGCTTACTATATGCCAGGCACTGTGCTAAATGTTTTACAATTCTTATCTCACTTGGTCCTAAGAGGTAGATGCTAAAGTTATCCCCATTTTACAGATCAAGAAGTGGAAGCAAACAGAAGTTAAATGATTTGTCCAGGGTCACATTAATAAGCATCGGGGAACAAACTGAGACTCAGGTTTGTCTATCCACTGTGCCACCTACTCACCTAAAATGGTCCCTGAAAATCTCTGTCTCAGTGAAACAAAGTAAGAGTTCCCATGCCTTCATTCCCAGGTTCTCCAAAAATAGCATCTTTCATCAGTCCTTACCTGTTTCTTATTCTCAAATCGACCCACAAGAAATTTAGTCTTCCTCTCTTCTTTTACCCTGGGCCAAAGAAGACCATACAAGTAGCCCTACTTGCTATTCCTTCATTATGGCTGAGGAAGGGCTAACTTTCTTCCGAGGTAACCTCAATATTATTTCAGGAGCTTTGACATAGTAGGTACTCACAGTGATCTGTGCCTTCTCTAGCCCCACAGCATCCTTCAAGGAGGACAGGAAGTGATGGTTGGTAGGGCTTGAGAACTCACTACCAGCTGTCAGGTCAAAGGAGATGACACAGCTTTGTCTTGTGCACTGGCCACACCTTTTCAGTAGTTCCATCACCGGCTCCTTGTAGAGGGGGGTTGCCTGTCCTGCCTTGACCATCAAAAATTCAGTTCTATGAGAGCACACGGGTTCCAGAGAGCTCCACTGGTGAACTCTTACCTGAAAAAGATACTTTCAGTCATTAATCATATCTAGGACCACCAGAGGTTAAATGATAAGAATGAAAAACATTTCTTTAGTTTCTTTAGATTAAGAAATTTTACACAGCCTCTGTGAGGTAAGCACAATCATCCTCATTTTACAGGAAGAGAAACTGAGGCTCAGAAGATTTACTTATTGTCACATCTAAGAGAGGATGAAAACCAAAATTTTTCCTGACACCAAGGTCAACAATCTTATTATTGCTCCATGTTGCCTCATACTCTGATTCGAGGCTATCCTGGTACCCCACCTAAAGATGTTTCATAATTACATCATCAATATAAAAGAATATTAGGTATCACTGGGAAGTTGAAAAGTCTCATCATGACATCATTTATGACACAGTTTATAACATGGAGTTGGATAACTCAGAAATATTCCAATTATCACATATCTACAGAACTAGTCAGTGCCCTTAAGTCTATATTTTTCAAATTTTGATCCAACCAAAATATCTGGGAGTTCTCCCAAATCCTGTCTCTTCATTCTGTGGGGCTTATCCTTTCCGTGTGGTTCATTTTTGGAATGAGAACTGGTATCAAACTGAATTTATTTTAATCCATAAGTAGTTGCCATGAGGTTAACAATTGCAGAATTTGAATTGTGATATTGCTCAAAAAATAAACTAACAGGTCTATGTAAATATATTCAAATGTCAAACAAATACAGTCATGACCTTCCTAAGGTTCTTAGTAGAGAAACATGCAACTTTACAGCCCTTGACCCACTTAAGTAAAAAGGAAAAAAGAGGGACAAAATGACCCTGAATACCATTTTTATTGGGTTTTTTGTCTGGTTGGTTTTGCAGGGTACAGAATGATAATCTCCTTGAGAAAGGAGATCCCAAGAGCAAGAAAATGCTCTACCAATGGTGGGTTCTTAAGAGAGTTACCTTAGAGCATAGAGAAGTTAAGTAATTCCCAGGTAACACAAAAGCAGCATGGGCAAAGCTAAAAGGAATCTCATGGTATCTAATGCCTTCATTTTTAAAATGAGCGACCAGGGTAACAGATAAGCAAACTTACCCAGTTCCACACAAGTAGAAAATGTTAAAGATGAGTTTGAACATCCTGACTCCCGGCCAGCTCTCCATCCATTATCCCATGTTGCTTCTTTTAACATTTGTTATGGGCCAGAAATTACATCTGTACTTGAAACAAGGATTCTTACAAGGTGCTAACTCAGTGGAATTGATAATACAGTGGTTATCTAGTTTAGCATGGTGATTAATAATTCTCTAGTTCAGTACAAGTACTTAGTACTTAATATAGTTCCACAAGATTCACACCTATGATAATGTAATTAGAATAGAGCATATAAGCTGAGACAAACTCAGCCAGGCAGATTCATTAACTCCATCTCACACCACCATGTCTTTAACATTTTCTACTTGTGTGGAACTGGATAAATTTGCTTATCTGTCATCCTGTTCCCTCATTTTTAAAATGAAGGCATCATATACCTGTGAGATTCCTTTTAGCTTTGCCCATGCTGGTTTTGTGTTACCTGGGAACAGGCTGGCCTGTCCTCCTGTTTCCCCCACTGAGACCAAGGCCTATCTGAAGGGCCTCCAGAAAGCTACCCAGCCCCAGGCAAGCAGACAATAAAGACTTTGGAAATTAACACCTGACTATTCTTGTAGTGAAAGGAAGGCTGGTCCAGAGATCTCCAGAAAACCAGCCAGAACACTACATTTAATATTTAAAATAAATTGGACTCCTGATAGCATCTATGTCTTGCCCTGTGGAACACTTTAGCTATTCAAGAGATGAAGGAAAACTCAGGATATAATGAAAGTTAATCACACCACCAATACATCTCTAAACTAAGAGAGTAATGAGGACAGGTCTGCTGAAGAAAACCACAACTCCACCAAATAAAAAGACCCAGCAAAGGTGCTGTACCAATAAGCAGCTGAGTTGGTAGTTATGGCCCCAAAGACCATAGCACTCTTGCTAAAAGGGCAGGAACCCAGAGCAATTGCTCATACTCAATAGCCTCTTCTCACTGACTTTTACAATACTGTAAACTGCCAATTATCCATGTTAAAAGAGACACAAGAATTACTTAGGCAGATGAAACAAACTGCCTTTGTTTTAGCTACAAGTTTTAACTTCTTCTCCAGCCTGATAGTGGGCCAGAGCTATTAAAGCAGAAAAGAGACTGATGCTGCTTTTCCCTTGCTCCTCTCTTCTGCAACTGATGAAATGTCCAAAAAGCAAGGAGCAAGACAAAAGAACAAGATGACAAAGAGCTTGGACAAGGTTCAGACTGGAAAATCAGACCTGAAATAACTGAAAGTTAATGATGATTATCCCAGACCCAAAGCTGAAATAGCAAGAACTTCCCTCTCCATCTTCTCCATCCATTCAGCTATCCCCCATCTAATTTGGAACAAACTGTTAAGGAATGACTCTTGTTCCCTTGAGGTTACTGAATATGTTAAATAATTGTTTTTCATTTTTAAGATACTCATTCTCTCCCTCCAACTTCTTCCATTCTCCCCACTTCCACTGAGGGGGAAAAAAACCCTTGTACATATATGTATGGTTAAGCAAAGCAAATTGTTTCATTGGCCATGTCAAAAAAAAAATTATGTCTCAATCTATGCCTTGAAGTCACCATTTCTTCATCAGGAAATGGGTAATATGCTAAGTCAAATGACAAATGACACAAAGTGTGAAGTCAGGGTAAACAGACTCTATAAGGAACCCCTGGAATACTGAAGAGACTAGTCAAAGAAAATCTGGGGAAGAGATCAGAGTTGGAAATTTTGAACCATTACATGTATGGGCTTAGACTGTGCTACTCATGTTTCTTCTTTTTTTTTTTTTTATTTAATAGCCTTTTATTTACAGGATATATACATGGGTAACTTTACAGCATTAACAATTGCCAAACCTCTTGTTCCAATTTTTCACCTCTTACCCCCCCCACCCCCTCCCCTAGATGGCAGGATGACCAGTAGATGTTAAATATATTAAAATATAAATTAGATACACAATAAGTATACATGACCAAAACGTTATTTTGCTGTACAAAAAGAATCAGACTCTGAAATATTGTACAATTAGCTTGTGAAGGAAATCAAAAATGCAGGTGTGCATAAATATAGGGATTGGGAATTCAATGTAATGGTTTTTAGTCATCTCCCAGAGTTCTTTTTCTGGGCATAGCTAGTTCAGTTCATTACTGCTCCATTAGAAATGATTTGGTTGATCTCGTTGCTGAGGATGGCCTGGTCCATCAGAACTGGTCATCATATAGTATTGTTGTTGAAGTATATAATGATCTCCTGGTCCTGCTCATTTCACTCAGCATCAGTTCGTGTAAGTCTCTCCAGGCCTTTCTGAAATCATCCTGTTGGTCATTTCTTACAGAACAGTAATATTCCATAATTTTCATATACCACAATTTATTCAGCCATTCTCCAACTGATGGACATCCATTCAGTTTCCAGTTTCTAGCCACTACAAAAAGGGCTGCCACAAACATTCGTGCACATACAGGTCCCTTTCCCTTCTTTATAATCTCTTTGGGATATAATCCCAGTAGTAACACTGCTGGATCAAAGGGTATGCACAGTTTGATAACTTTTTGAGCATAGTTCCAAACTACTCTCCAAAATGGTTGGATTCGTTCACAACTCCACCAACAATGAATCAATGTCCCAGTTTTCCCACATCCCCTCCAACAATCATCATTATTTTTTCCTGTCATCTTAGCCAATCTGACAGGTGTGTAGTGGTATCTTAGAGTTGTCTTAATTTGCATTTCTCTGATTAATAATGACTTGGAGCATCTTTTCATATGACTAGAAATAGTTTCAATTTCTTCATCTGAGAATTGTCTGTTCATATCCTTTGACCATTTTTCAATTGGAGAATGGCTTGATTTTTTATAAATTAGAGTTAATTCTCTATATATTTTGGAAATGAGGCCTTTATCAGAACCTTTGACTGTCATGTTTCTTCTCAAATTGAATCAAGAATTAAAGAAGTTCCTCTCAAAGGGAACACAGATTATTATGGGCAACCCCAAATAAGGAGCAAATGTTGAAACAGGAAGAGGAAGACAAAAAGTTCATTTCTAGCACTTTGCAAGGTGACAATGTAAAGACCTGGACAAAGGTAGCACTAGGCATAAGGCCTACAAGTTCTTTGACAATTCAATTCAATTAATCATTTATTATTTACTAGATCCTGTGCTGGTATCAAAGACACAAAAACAAAAATGAAACAGTCCTGTCTTCAAAGAGCTTACACTCTTCTGACCTAGGTGCTAAGTCAGAACAACATAATGAACAATTCGCAATCTTATGTAAAAAATATAAACAAAATATATATAGCTTCTCTTTGTGGCAAAGAACTGGACACTAATGTTGTACTCATTAACTGAGAAACCATTTGGTATTGCCTAAGAAATAGACTTAGGTGATCAGTGATAGGTTAGGTTCACAGAACAAAATAGTCAATAACTATAGCAATCTAGTGTTTAACAAACCCAAAGACCCCAACTTTTGGGATAAGAATTCACTATCTGACAAAAACTGCTGGGAAAATTGGAAATTAGTATGGCAGAAACTAGGCATGGACCCACACTTAACACCGTACACCAATATAAGATCAAAATGGGTTCATGATTTAGGCATAAAGAATGAGATTATAAATAAATTAGAACATAGGATAGTTTACCTCTCAAACTTGTGGAGAAGGAAGGAATTTATGAGCAAAGAAGAACTAAAGATCACTATTGATCACAAAATAGAAAATTTTGATTACATCAAGTTAAAAAGCTTTTGTACAAACAAAACTAATGCAGACAATATTAGAAAGGAAGCAATAAACTGGGAAAACATTTTTACAGTTTAAGGTTCTGATCATTTCCAAATTATATAGAGAATTGACTCTAATTTATAAGAAATCAAACCATTCTCCAATTGATAAATAGCCAAAGGATATGAACAGACAATTTTCAGATGAAGAAAATGAAACTATTTCTACTCATATGAAAAGGGTTCTAAATCATTATTGATCAGAGAAATGCAAATTAAGACAACTTTGAGATACCATTACATACCTCTCAGATTGGCTAAGATAACAGGAAAAGATAATGATGAAAGTTGGAGGGGATGTGGGAAAACTGGGACACTGATGCATTGTTGGTGGAGTTGTGAATGGATCCAACCATTCTGGAGAGCAATTTGGAATTATGCTCAAAAAGTTATCAAACTGTGCATACCCTTTGATCCAACAGTGTTACTATTGAGCTTATACCCCAAAGAGATACTAAAGAAGGGAAAGGGACCTATATGTGCCAAAATGTTTGGGCAGCCCTTTTCATAGTGGATAGAAACTGGAAATTGAATGGATGCCCATCAATTGGAGAATGGCTGAATAAACTGTGGTATATGAATGTTATGGAATATTATTATTCTATAAGAAATGACCATCAGGATGAATACAGAGAGGCTTGGAGAGACATGAACTGATGCTAAGTGAAATGAGCAGCACCAGAAGATCATTATATACTTCAACAACAATACTATATGGGATCAATTCTGATGGAATGGCTCTGTTCCACAATGAGAGGATCCAATTTAGTTCCAATTGATCAGTGATGAACAGAACCAGCTACACCCAGCGAAAAAAACACTGGGAAATTAGTGTGGACTGCTTACATTTTTGTTTTTCTTCCCAGGTTATTTTTACTTTTCTAAATCTGATTTTTCTTGTGAAACAAGAGAACTGCATAAATATGTACACATATATTGTATTTAAGATATACTTTAATATGTTTAACATGTATGAGACTGCCTGCCATCTAGGGGAGGGGATAGAGGGAAGGAAGGGAAAAGTTGAAATAGAAGTGATTGCAAGGGACAATGTTGAAAAATCACCCAGGCATATGTTGTCAATAAAAAGCTATAATAATAAAAAAATATATATTTTGATACTTAAAAAAATATGTTGTTAGCAAACGAAGCTTTGGGTTTTTTTGAGGATGGAATAAATGTCACAGAGATTAAAATGGGTAGGGATTTCTTCCCTTTCTGGTTTTTGAGAGATGCATATGCACAACTTATAGATCCAATGGTATGAACACTTATATTGTCAGTCTGTTTGCCAGGAATCGAAAATTTGTACTTCTCCTTCCCTGTCTGCCATTAGTATTGACTTGACTTCTCCAAACACTTTCCCACCTCCCAAAACAACCTGATGTTCAATAATGGCTCTGAGATAGACTTCCCCAAAGTTCCTTTTATGTTGGTGATCTTTTTTCAATGAAAAATTCTGGAGTTTTCTTTTACTTTCTTCAAAGTCATGATAGGTTTGTGAAAAAAAGTGAAACAACTTATGCTCAATGTATGAATGTCCACCCTCACTAAACTTTTCCTGTTTTTAAACAAAATGAAGCCTCTTCATTGGGCGTTAGAATCCTTACAAGCTGAGAGAAACAGAAAAAGAGAAAAATCTGGAAACAAAGGAGAAGATTTAAGAAATATCTGACACTGAAAGAGCATGGCTGACAATGAGACTGTTAAAAGAACTTTTAAAATCTTCAGGAATCATTGGATTCCTTGAGATGAAAAATTATTGATGAAACTATTGTACTATTTCAGAGCTTACAGGAATTATTGGATTCCTGGCACATGAACTAATGGACAATGGATTCCTTTTGGACTATTTCTAGGACTTATGGACATGTATAAATTCTCATGTTGATCCATGTTATTTGTTACATCACTACTAGCCTATGTTATATTGCTATGTGCTTATGTGTTTTATGTAATTATGTGTAATGTCTCCCATACTGATGGATTTATGTGTACCTGTTTCAAGTGAGCCCCTTCAGAAACCCGTTAATCTGATTTGACTTCCTATTTCCTTTGGTGTTTTCATCTCCCTTCCTGAGATGTCAGGGAGGGCATGACCACCTTCTTTTTATGGTGTTTTCACTTCTTTTTTGAGCAGTCAGGGAAGGTGTGATCACCTTCTTTTTTGGGGTTCTCACCTCCTTGAGAAGTCAGGGAGGTCATGACCACCTATGTTCAAAATAAAAAGAAAGAAGGAGATGTTAGAATCCTTACACGCTATTAAATCAATAGAATTGATAGAGACAGTAATTATCTAATTTAGCATGGTTCAGTATGATTGATCTGATCTTACATGAAGATGTTATGGGCCAGAAGAAACAAGGTACTAAGTAGAACTGATAGACAATAATGCTTGTGTTCACACCTTTAGAGAGCTCATATAAGCAAGAAGCTCTTAGAGCCAGAGAGCACTCTGGGACAGACACAGGAGGACTCTGAGAGGAAGCCCACAGGCCCACTCTCAGAAGTAGAGTCAGATTCATTCCAACTTTCACCATGGTGGCTGGCCTCCTGCACTTCCCCCACAGAGACCAAGGCTGATCTGAAAAGCTCTCTAGAAAGCTGCCCAGCCCCAGGCAAAGAATCAAGAGATTCATTCCATCTTCCTTCCACCTTTGTGCTGGCTGGAGGCTGAAGAAAGCAGAGTCAAAGGACAACTGCAAGAGCTCTTGCTTATATGAGTTCTCTAAAGGTTTGAATACAAGCATTGTTTCTATCAGTTCCACTTAGTACCTTATTTCTTCTGGCCCATAACATCTCCTCATAGGATCAGATCTATCATACTGAACCACGCTAAATTAGATAATTATTGTCTCTATCAACTCTAATGAGTTAATACTTTGTAAGGATTCCAACAATTGGGTTTATAGATACTTTGTTTTGGGTAGTTTATATACTGAGGAAGAGAGTTTGAAAGCTCTTTTATTTGGTTGCCAATGGAAACTCATGTATTGCCTGAATTATCATAACTGTTTATGAAAATATCTTGAATAAATTTGCATATAATCTAGGGGGTAGAGAATAAACTTAGAGAAGAAAATGCTCTAAGATGTCAGGGTAGGGATTTTCCTACTGTGTGGTAGGGAGTGAGATAGATCTGCCTCAAATGTCCACGGATTCAGTTTGGCAAAGGTAAAAAACACACAAGGGTAAATAACTAGAAGGTGAGCGTTAGAAGAGATCCCAGGGCCCTCTAGTTCAGCCTGTACATAAACAAAATTCTATCTAGCATTTATCTAACAATTTCCAACTCTTGCTTGAAGACCTCCAGTGAATGGAAAATTGAGGCAAACAGCCCCCAGACAAAGATGGCTCTGTGATATTTCTTTTCTATCTTAAAGTGGGAAGCATCCTTCATCAGTGGTCCTCTGGAGTATTAATCATTTCAATGATTAGAATCAAGACAGTTCATTTTCCTAATGCTACTAGTTGTGTGACCCTGGACAAGACATTGATTTTTGTCTTCCTGTTTTCTCAAGTATAAAACAGGAAAAAAAACAGCTGTCTTGCAAGGGTTTTACAAGAAGATATTTGTAAAAGAAAAAAAATACCTGGCACAGAGTAGATCTTATATAAAAATGTCTATTCTCTTATTTCTTCCCTTTTATGATTTCTTGGATCCCTTGGGCAGTCTGGTGACACCTATGGATCCCTTTTCAGAATTATGTTTTGAAATTTTAAAAAATATATATGATTATACTAGTTATAATAAAATGCAATTATCAAAGTTTTTTTTTTTTTTTAAATTCCTGTAAATTCCGAGCGAAGAATGCCTGCTCTCATGTGTTAGGAAATCTTGCCTAAGTCTGCCTCTGTCACCCATTGTTTCTGGTTCTTCCTTTAGAGGTCAAACAGATTAAGTCTGGTCTTGTTTCCATGTGATAATATTTGTAATCTTTTTGCTAATATTAAATTTAAGATTTTAGCATCAATATTCATTAGGGAGATTGGTCTATAATTTTCTTTCTCTGTTTTCAGCCTACCTGATTTAGGTATCAGTACCATGTCTGTGTTGTAAAAGGAGTTTGGTAGGACTCCTTCAATCCCTATTTGTTCAAATAGTTTACATAGCATTGGAGTTAATTGTTCTTTAAATGTTTGGTAGAATTCACATGTAAATCCATCTGGTCTTGGGAATTTTTTCTTAGGGAGTTGGTTAATAGCTTGTTCTATTTCTTTTTCTAAGATGGGACTGTTTAGGATATTTACTTCTTCCTCTGTTAATCTGGGCAAGCTATATTTTTGAAGGTATTCTTCCATTTCATTTAAGTTGTTGAATTTATTGCCATAAAGTTGGGCAAAGTAATTGCTAATTATTGCTCTAACTTCCTCTTCATTAGTGGCAAGTTCTCCCTTTTCATTTTTAACACTAACAATTTGATTTTCCTCTTTCCTTTTTTAAATCAGATTTATTAAGGGTTTGTCTATTTTGTTGGTTTTTTCATAGAACCAACTCTTAGTTTTATTAATTCAATAGTTTTTTTTTTTTACTTTCAATTTTATTGATCTCTCCTTTTATTTTTAGAATTTCAAGTTTAGTGTTTGACTGGGAGTTTTTAATTTGTTCCTTTTCTAGCATTTTTAGTTGCAAGCCCAACTTGTTGACCTTCTCTTTCTCTATTTTATGCAAGTAGGCCTCTAGAGATATGAAATTTCCCCTTATTACCACTTTGGCTGCATCCCACACATTTTGGTATGATGTCTCATTATTGTCTTTTTCTTAGGTGAAGTTATTAATTATGTCTATGATTTGCTGTTTCACCCAATCATTCTTTAGTATGAGATTATTTAATTTCCAATTATTTTTTGGTCTACTTTCTCTTGGCTTTTTGTTGAGTGTAACTTTTATTGCATTGTGGTCTGAAAAGGATGCATTTACTATTTCTGCCTTACTGCATTTGAGTTTGAGGTTTCTATGTCCTAATACATGGTCTATTTTTGTATAGGTTCCATGAACTGCTGAAAAGAAAGTGTACTCCTTTCTGTCTCCATTTCGTTTTCTCCAGAGATCTATCATATCTAACTTTTCTAGTATTCTATTTACCTCTTTGACTTCTTTCTTATTTATTTTGCGATTTGATTTACCTAATTCTGAGAGTGCAAGGTTGAGATCTCCCACTATTATAGTTTTGCTGTCCATTTCTTCTTGCAGCTCTCTTAATTTCTCTTTTAAGAATTTAGATGCTACGCCACTTGGTGCATATGTGTTTAATATTGATATTACTCCATGTGATAATATTTGAAAGCAGCTACAATTCCTTCTCTAAGAATTATCTTTTCAAAGGGAAAGGGAGTCTTATGCAAAAATGTTTGTGGCAATCCTTTTTGTAGTGGCTAAAAACTGGAAACTGAATGGATGCCCATCAATTGGAGAATGGCTGAACAAATTGTGATACATGAATGATATGGAATATTATTGTTCTGTAAGAAATGACCAGCAGGATGATTTCAGAGCGGCCTGGAGAGACTTACATGAACTGATGTTAAATGAAATGAGCAGAACCAGGAGATCACTATACACTTCAACAACAATAATATATGATAATCAAATCTGATGGGCATGGCTCTCTTCAACAATGAGATGATTCAAACCAGTTTTAGCTGTTCAGTAATGAAAAGAATCAGCTACACCCAGAGAGAGAACTATGGGAAATGAGTGTAGGCCACAACATAGCATTTCCACTCTTTCTGTTGTTTGCTTGCATTTTTGTTTTCCCTATCAAGTTTTTTTTTCACTTCTAGCTCCGATTTTTCTTGTGCAGCAAGATAACTGTATGAAAATATGTATACAAATATTGTATTTAACATATACTTTAACATATTTAACATGTATTGGACTATCTGCCATCTAGGGGAGGGGGTGGGGGGAAGGAGGGGAAAAATTGAAACAGAAGGTTTTGCAAGGGTCAGTGTTGAAAAATTACCCATGCATATGCTTTGTAAATAAAGCTATAATAATAATAAAAAATATATATCTTTTCCACTTCCTTCTTTGGATCCTCCCACAGATGAACTCAAAATTCTTTACTTTATTCCTGTTCTCTGGATCCACTTTGCAGCTGCTAAATGTCTTTCCTAAAATGTAGTGCCCACAGCTGAACTCAATATAATCTGATGCACCTCACCTGCCTAATGCCAGACAATACACTGTTCTTATTGTGGCTTAGAAATAAATTCAATTTCTTGACTGCTATATCATATCATACCAAGACCATTAAAAACCTTAGATTTTTCTTAGACGAACTGACATCTAACTACATACCCTCTTAATCTCATACAAATAAATTTAATTTTTTTGGATCCAAGTGTAAGATTTTAACATTTGTACCAATTAAGTTTCACTCAAAAATGTGGGTATGTATTCCTTCCTATTTTGATTTTTTTCTCACATTGAGCTTTAGAATTTTAAAAAAAAGGAATAAAAATTAAAGTTCAATTCTTCCATCCCATCAGTGCAAGAAATATAGATAATCAAAAGAGGTATTTCAGACACTGCCATTGTTGCTGTTTGTTTCCAACTCTTTGTGATCCCATTTGGGATTTTCTTGGCAAAGAAACTGTAGTGCTTTACCATTTGCTTCTCCACTCTCTGGCTGAACCAAAACACTACTGAAAAAAGCCTCTGAACATCTTTTGTTAGAACATAAACTGGACAAGGTTCTAAGTCAACAAAAACAGACATTTACTTCTTGTTCCTTCTGTCTTTCTGCCTTCTCTAACCAAGAAACTAAGGAACTCACTGTAAGTGTCATCATGTAGTCCAAGTGGAGGTCTGAAACACCATAGATATAAAATATGCCATCATCTTCAAAGCCAACTGGCAACAGAGGGGAAAAAAAATGCTGAGCAAAGTAATGAAGCATTTTCCATTTGCCTCCATATTCTGAAAAAAAAAAAAAAGAAAGAAAGAAAGAGAAAGGAGTAAGAAAAAAGGGATTGCAAAAAGCCCTAGGGGATCTGCTCAAACAAATGAGAAGCAACATAAATGAGAAGCTCAAAGCAAAAGGAAGATTTTTTTAGATTTTCATTATATTTTTTACATGGTACTAAATTAGAAGTAGAATCAATATTCCACTTAACTGAAGATTGTTTGTAAGTTACATCTTTAGAACTTATAATACAATTTCTGATGGCAATTGATTGTCCATGTGATGGTTATATTCCCAGGCTGATATTTAATTCACTTAATGCCAGAATTACAATTCTATACCAATGGGATTATGCAATTGAGACTCTGGAAGGGATCATGGAGATCATACAAGCTGAAATGAGGCCCAGAAATGGAAGATTACACAAGGAGTAACAAAGTTTTCAATCACCTTTCCTTCCTGTAAAGACAATTCTGGACAAAGAAGTATTAGAAAGAAAATTCAGAATTCTAATTTGAGATACCAAGAAAATATCTCCCCTTGGGACCAGTGATTCCCCTCAATCCCTCCCCAACATGGAAGTGGGGATCAGTCAGTCAAAAAGCATTTATTAAAGTATTTACTATTTGCCAGGCACTCTGTTAAGCACGAGGGACACATAAACATGAGAACAGAAGGCCTCAAGTTGTAGGCCACTGATAATATTTCAACTCATCATCACCCAGTCATTTCTTCTTGGGATATCTCATGAACTGGATGATAATGTCTCTCCCCTGCCTCTTCCTCCTTCAAAGAAAGTATTTCCGAATTCCTACTTACCACAATTAAACAAGGATCTATTGTGCACCTACTTTATGCTATGCATTCTGCAGAGTACTAAAGATAAAGACAAAAATCAAACTGTCTTTGCCTTCAAGAAGTAAATAGTAACAACACAAACACAAAGAAATATAAACACACACAAAGTGAAGATAGTTTGAGGAGAGTGGTGATTATAACCTGGCTAAAAAGGAACATGACAAATGTGGAAAAGCTTTGGAAAAACAGCCCCACTTTGGTGGTGCTGTAAATTGGTACAGCTAATTGGAACTATGCCCCCAAATTTATTAAACTGTGTATATTCTATGACCCAGCAATATCACTACTGGACATGTTCCCTAAAGAATACAAAGAATGAGGCAAAAAAACTCATGTTCAAAAATATTTAAACGTATCTTTTTATGATAGTAAAAAAGAATTAGAAAATAAAGGGATACTAATCAATTGGCAAATGGCTAAACAAATTATAGTATATATAAAATAGAATACTACTGTAACGTAAGTAATAAGGAAGAGGATCATCTCAAGGAAAGTTGAGAAAAGGAAAGGTATGAATTGGGTCATAAAAGAAAGTAAGAGCTGAATTGTGGAAGAAATTCAGGTATGGGAAAGAGTATACAAGAGTATGGAGACAGAACATAAGGCAGGCACCGTATGTCAGGAAACATGATGTACCAATCTGATTGGAGTGCAAAGTTTGTGGAGGGAGGTAACATGGAAGAAAATAATGTGTAAAAAGACTTCGAAGATAAGAAGGGGTCATGTTGTGAAGAGATTCAAATGCCAAAGTGAGGAGTTTCTATTTGATCCTAGAGGTAATAGGGGGATGTTGGTCAGATCTAAGCTTTATGAAAAAATCACTATGTAAAGGTTAGAACAGGGAAGGAAGCAGCAGAATATCAATTAGAAGAATAAGATATTGAGAGGAAAGGAGGTGAGGTGACTGAAATAAGGCCAGGGATCAAGTCACAGAGTAAGTCCCCTGTGACCAGCACAACTGCTTCTTCCTCTCTCCAAATCTACAACTTCCAAAGGGAGGAGGACCTCACTGCAAGAGGGATGAATCCCGGTGAGGACCAAGAGATGGAGCTAGAATTACTATGTTCTATTAATGAAGAAGATAAGCACTTCAAATAACTAAATTTTTTCTTTCAATATGGGATTAAAGTAGTGATTTTTTTTTGAAAGAAACATATCCATAAATTCCAATAACATATATGAATATTTTTTAAATCCCTTTAATAAGATTATGAAAGCATGTAGGAACATGATTATAGTCAGGTATGAACTACCATGAGTCTATAGATGCTTTTTTTCCTCCACCAGTACGTCAGCTGCAAAGTTGCTAAGCTACTACAAAAAATTGGACTTAATCTTGAAAAGGTTAATCTCTCTCTCTCTCTCTCTCTCTCTCTCTCTCTCTCTCTCTCTCTCTCACACACACACACACACACACACACACATACACACATACACTAACATACACAGAGTCTGAATTTGACAAAGATAATAAAGACCAGTTGATGTAGACCCATCAACAAACAGTATTATCTCAATAGAAACACCTACTACAACTCTTCCCTGAGGTTAAAAAAAAAAAAAAAAAAAAAAAAAAAAAGCTTTCAAACATCCAGAATGGAAGTTAGGAGACAAAACAGATGACAAAAAGAAACTTCCACAAGATTGGAAGAGGGTTGATATAGTTGAGTACTTAAACCAAACTTGTTCTAAAGATGATGAATAATGAAAGAAACTTGATAAGACAAAATACTATCTTTTAATGCAGTAAATTGGCATTAGCAACCTTCTTTCAGCACTCTTTTCTTGAATGAAGTGACAATTTATGACCCCTAAGTTTTGGTAAGTTTCCTAATTAATTCAATATTTGATTCCACAAATTCATGGATGGCCTTTCATTATTTTCCCCAGTTTGTCTTACAGAAATTTGCCACCAGGAAGGTTTGGGATATTTTCAAGAATCTGTTAAGTTTTATAAATGATCAAATATAAAAACAAGTAAATAATGCTATACAATCAATGTTAATATATATAATTTCATGGTAGAATGTGATATTTTAAGGAAATGTAAAGCCAATTAAAGTAAATTTGCTTGTAAAACATATTCTTTTCAAGTTCTTTCCCCAATGGAATAAAATAATTTAAAAATTAAGCTATTTAATAATAGGCTTGTCATTTTATTTAGTCTTTGATTTCTTACTTTTCTTCCTTTATGTTTAAATTGATTCAGAGAAAGTAGTGAGAAAGACAGAGAAAGATCTCTTAGATAGTTCTCTATCTGTATTTAATAATTTCTCCAAACCTACTTTTCCCTCCTTTTTTTTTTTTTTTTTTTTTTTGCAAAGTCAGGTCGGGGAACCTGCTGTCCTCTCAAAGATAAATCTGAATTATATTTTTCTTGATAGTGGTATATTGAGAGGTATAATTGCAAGAGGTTTTCATGGTAAAAAGGCTACAGAAGAATAAAATTATTCCGCCAAATGTACTAGAAAGTATTTTGTGTAAATGTGCAATCTTATAATTTTAAAAATTATATAGTTGCTATTGTTTTTGTTGTTGAAAACTTTAATTTCAATAAATTCCTATTTATGTGTCTTAAAAGAGATCATTATGATAATCCAGGGCTAGGAGAGAGCCAGAGGAGGAGTCTTTATTTAAAGAACCATCCTTTTTTAAAAAAAAAAATAGTATTTTTTTCCTCCAATTATATGTCAAGACAATTTTTAACATTCATTTTTACAAGATTTTTGAGTTCCAAATTTTTCTCCATTCTAACCATCCCCTCTTCCAAAAATAGTAGGCAATTTAATATAGGCTATCATGTAAAAGATATTTCCATTCTAGTCACAGTTGTGAAAAGAGAAAAAGATCAAAAGGAAAAAAAACATGAAAAAGGATAATGTAAGTGAAAAAGGTATGCTTCGATTTGCATTCAGAGTCTATCAGTTTTTTATCTGAATATGAACAGAATTTTCCTCTGAGAAGCCTTTGTACTTGTCTTGGATGACTGTGTTGCTGAGAAGAGTCTACTGAAGCTTCTTGCTAAAAACAGCCAGACTTATCCTTTAAGGACATCAATCTGTTAGCCATGCAGAAGACAAATTGGAAAAAATAGAATCAGGAGGCAAGGTAACAAATGAGGAGGCTACTGCAGTAGTGCAGGTGAAAGGCAATGAGAGTCTCCATCTCACCTCTTCTATATCATTTTTATCACATTCATATAGGCACAAGATTTCTTATAATGGTATCAACTGTGAGACTCACCTAGAGAAGACCAGGAAGGGGCCTGCCAGATGTCATTCAACTGCCAATAAAGGGCCCCCATGGTGTGGCCTTCACCATCTACTATTTCACTCTGGCTTCGTCGATAAAACTCTGTTTCTGTCTTAACACACTGGGCCTGCATCACCTGATTTAAGAGAAGCAACAAAAGATATTCATTCTTATTTATCCACTTTTGGGTAAGAAACCCTAAGAGAAGACTGCCAAAGTAATGAAAGACAGCACTAAATTTAGTTCCTGTGTAAGAAGCACCATGTAATTATGACAATCTCATAGTCACGTGTTTAACCTTGTAAAAATTATGAAAAGCAAATTCTTGCCTAATATGAAACTCTTTTTTTGCTGACTATGCATATTTGCTATCATTTTAAATTTGTCTTTCTTTTTTTCTGCCTGATTGGAGAGAGGGGTGTGAGGAAGATAAGAAAAGAAAAAAAATTTTTTTTATTAATTGAAAAAAGCATATTTTGAGAAGTGAACTCTCAGATACCATTAGGGAAATCATTAAAAAAAAAACTGCTCATATTTATACAATACTTTATAACTCACACAGTGCTTTAAATAAAACATCTCATTTGATTCAAACAATATATTACCCTGCAAGGTACTATAAGACATCACTTACTAAGCACTTAAATATATTAGTCATGTATGTGGCAATTACCGGGGATACAAAGTTGACAATCTTGCCCAGGAAAACAAAATGCACAAATATAGATATATAAATACAATTTAGATACAAAATAACCTGAGTAGGGGGAAGAGAGTATCTGGATAGACATAGGAAATGTCTCACATAGATGCTTGAGCTGAGCCTTAAAGGCAAAGGGGAGGAGAGACTGTATTCAGACTTGGCAAACAACTTAATACAAAGGCATAGAGATGAACCATATCATAAGAAAGAGCATATATATGGAGGAGTAACAAGACCAGATTGGCTGGTCTTTGTGAAGGGGAATAATGTGTAATAAGGCAAGAAAGGTGGGGACAGAAGGTAAAATGTTTCAAATGCCTAACAGATTTATTTGTTTCTAGAGGTAATAGGGAGCTGTTGGAGTTTATGCAATAGAGTAACATCGTTAAATATTACCTATTATCTATTTTACAGGTAAGGAAACTAAGGGTAAGAAAGGTAAAATAATTTACATACTATTATCAAAAGCAGGATCTGAATTCACTTGATTCCATATCATTTTCCCCCTATACTATACTACACTTTGTGATAATACTCAGGTAGTTCATAATTGCCAAGTTTCTACAAGGAGAGAGGAGGGTACATAAAGGAGAGCTTTCTAGCAACTTGTTTTACAGTAAAAAGTACCCTTGACCCTAAATTTATGATCGTAGGAGTAGTCAAGAATTAAGCCCTCCAGGATAATGTAAGGTGCCTGAGGTAAGAGATTGTTTCACCTAGGTGGATTGTTTTAATACATGTTTTTCCCGCAAAAGAATCAATATGTTTAAGATATGCCTACACCCCTAGGATAGCAGCTTGCACAAAGAAGATTAATAATTGCTTCTTGAATTGAACACCATACCTTACACTCTAAAAAGTTGGATCCTATGCCTAAGGCCTAGGTTAGCAGTAAAATACTCAATGTCAAAGTATATCAACCAAGTCAAGAGTCAATGAGAAGGCCAGACTGGGTCTCAAACTTTCCTAGCATCTAAATTTACTCACAAAGTAGGAAGAGGTAAAATCTAGAATTCTGAGTTAAATACATTATAGTGGAGGGAAAGGAGAGAGGAAGGGAGAAAGGGAGGGAAGGAGAGGGGAGAGGGGAAAAGAGAGAGAGAGAGAGAGAGAGAGAGAGAGAGAGAGAGAGAGAGAGAGAGAGAGAGAGAGAATGAGAATATCTCAGTTTAATCCGGGCACTATGCTACAAAAAATATTTTAATTAATCTAGCCTAGTTATTGCAAGAAACTCAGGTGTGATTAAGCTGTGTAGAAGGAATGTTTGGGAAGAACAGCAATCTTTACATAGCTCAGCGATAAAGGATAACATTCCTAGTTCCTCACATTGAAGGATACTATTCTGGTTATAGAAGCAATAGGATAATATTAAATAATTTGAACCCATGAACACCAGTGGATAAATTCATCATAAGCATAATATTTCACATATATTGATTCTGTGGGTAAAACAAAAAGTATGTTGAAACAATTCAAAGGCCAATTGCTATCACTACAGCAATTATAATGGGAAAGGTAGCCTTTGGATAAAATTTAGACAATAAATGCTTAAAACAGAGATCTCTCTACAAACAATTGAGATCACCAAAGGGTACTGCCTGGATACAGCTAACAGGCTCAGGAATATAGAGACTAGATGAGAGCTTCAAGGTGCCCAATCTCTTAATTTCCCTTCTTTAACAGGCTGAAGAGTGAAGATGAAGGTGAGGAAAACTATGATACAGTGACACTGAACTTGAAGAAACCAAACTAAAATTTTAAATTTTACATGATATTTTATTTTGTCTATACTAAAGAAGTTAGGTGGTGCAAATAAAATTTAAGACAGAAAAATAAAAAGTCCCAGATTTTAATTAAACAAAATCAGATACAGAAGGACAAGATAAAACAGTCAGAAGGGAAATCACATGAACATGACTGAGTAGACAGGTAAGCACAAGGAGTCATCATGGAATATTATGGCAGTCACAAAATGAAGGAAGTCCTAGAACAGATTTAGATGAGGAATCACATGTTCAGAGCAAAGAAAGCAACAATCTTTCTTAGGCAACGTCCAAATCATAACAGTCTATTTTAGAAGGGACCCGTAAATAATGCTGTGCAAACAGAGATTAAAATGGTGATGGACTAGAAACAATGATCTAAAAATAACAATTTACACTTAATAAATATTTTTTAATTCAATCAACTAAAGAAAGTTAGGGGTGTTTAGTTGATGAGAATACATAGCATACAGTCAATCTTTAAATATATGTTATATGTATGTTCCTTGTCCATAGTGGAGATTACAGTGAAACACATTTGTGCTCAACCTCAGAAAAAACTTGCTAACAATCAAAACTAATAACAGTAGAAAAGGATACCTTGGTGACAGTTAATTTCCCATAACCGGAATTAATAATTGTAGGATAAAGAACTGCAGAAATAGTAATTGCTCATGGATGAGCCAAATCAATATAATAAAAATGACAATACTATCTAAATTAATTAACTTATTTAGTTGTCACACCAGTCAACCTAACAATGGATTACTTTAAAGAAATAGAAAAAAACAATAAAGAAAATTCTTCTGCAAGGGAATAAAGGTCAAGAAACTCGGGGGGGGGAAAATGGTGGAGGGGGGGAGGGGAAATGGGAAAAGAAAGGGGCTCTAGAAGTACCAGACCTTAAACTATACTACACAACAGTAATAAGCAAAATAATTTGGTAATGGTTAAAAAGCAGAGAAGTTAATCAGGAGAATAAATTATATATACAACTGACAGAAGCAAAAGAACTTGGCAGTCTAGTACTCAATAAACCCAAAGACCCCAATCAAGGATTCACTATCTGACAAAAAATATTGGGAAAACTGGGCAGCAATCTGACAAAAATTAAATTTTGACCAACACCTTACACTATATGCTGAAATAAACTACAAATGTATACATGACTTAATATAAAAAGTCACATCACAAATAAATTGGAAGAGGAAAGAGTTATCTTTTGGATCTATGGATAGGGGAAGATTTCATGACCAAACAAGAGATAGAATCACAGAATATAAAATAGACAATATAAATTACAAAAAAAAAAAGTTTTACATATAATTTAAGGATTCAATAATTTGTTTGTTCGCAACATAAACACTACTGATGGTTTGGAAAAGGCTGTTACTACATGACCTTCTTAAGTTTTAAGTTTTATGGTTCTATGTAGTTTTATGTTCTTGATGTTTCTTTTTTGTAAATAGGTTGATAGTGATAGAAGCATGACCCTTGAAGTGAAGAGTGGTTAAAGGCTCTCTTCATGAAGAGTAAAGACTCCATTTTGACACAAGAACTGAATTTTATTATTCTCAAAGTTCAGGCTGAAAGATATTATCACAGGGAATGTATTAGAGTATAGATATGGAAAGATATTTCATCATCCATAAGCCTAGGAAGAAGTTAATGGCTAGGAGAAAAAAATGAAATACAAGTGGGAGAGCCCATGGTACTCTTCAGCAAAGAATGACTCATAAAATAAAAAAGGGTTGATGTGCCCCTTGAAGAGCATTCTTTTTTTTTTTCCCTGAAGAGCATTCTTAAAAGAGGAAACATGAGCATGAGATGTGAGATATAGACTGAGATGGACTTAATATAGAAAAGGTTTTTGCAGTGGGAAGATGCCTGTAAGTATATCAGAGAAACAAATTAACTTTATTGGGGCATAAGTAAGAGATAGAAGAGACCCTGGCCATGAAAGCTAATCCTCCTGTTTTACAAATTAAGAAGCTGAGACACAAAGAAATTACATTTATCCAAGGTCACATAGAAGGTAGTTATATCTGTAATTAAAACCCAGGGCCTCAGATCCCAAAACCAGCATACTTTCCACTGTACCAAGCTGCCTATAGTCTTCATCACAGAAAGACAAAGGTACCAAGTAACAATTAATATTTTTAATCGTTTTTTTAAAGATTACAAAATGACTCTTATTTTTTTCTCCAACAATTCTGTGAAAGAGGATGGTACGGTGGGAAAAATGCTGGATTTGGAATTAGCCTGGGTTTTATTCACAACTCTGCCATTTCTACTTGTTCTTAAATTGTCTGGGCCTCTCATTTGTACAGAGAAAAGGATCAACTTCCATTTTATGTCACTCAACCAAATGAAGTAATAATTTTTAAGTCATCATAATATTTTTTTTTCATCCCAGATAGTTCAGAGCAAATCTAGGACTATAAAAATTCCAAGGTATCACTATTGATTCTAATTCATAACCAACATCTATTGTTATCATATTGACAATTTTCTGGAACTGTCATCCAATAACCATTGTAAATAATTCTATTTGTAAATCAGGTTTCTAATTATGTTGGAACTAATGCTAATAAATTCAGAAAAGAACAAGTGATCCTGTCAAATCCTGACTGGTCATAGTGGATAATTTATATTAAGCTCCTCCTATCAATTCAGTGTTATGACTTTTAAAGATTTTACCTTTTTCTTCCTTTTATTTGTTATTTTTTCCTGTTCTACCTCCAATAAAAACATTATTTCCTGGAGAATGAGAGAAGCAGTCAGAAGGAAGTAGCTATCTCCTAATAGGATTCTTCTTTCCCTCTCTAAATAAAAACTGACTCCTGTGTGAGACTGCTATACTGGAATAAAGTAATGACATAGTTCTAAAAGCTCTGTGAAATGATGGAAGGAAAATAGTCATAAAAACATCTAAAAAGACTCACACCAAGAAAGAACAATTGTAAAAAAAATAGATATTTCCCTGTCAAGGACTACATACAAACACCAAAGAAAATTGATACAGAGAAGCACCTTGTTATTTATTTTGTAAATACCCCAAAATCAAACAAAGGAAAATATAATAATCAATAAAGGAGGAAGTAATGAAATTAATTAGATTATGTTTAAAGGTTAAGAGGAGAAAAACAGACTACTGTTTAGAACAAAAAAGGAACAAAGAGGAACCATCATGGGATAAAAAGGACCTGGGGATATAATGATTTCAGGGGAATTAAATTAGGAGAAGCAAAGATGGATAGCTGAAGTGAGGTAACATAAACTGTATCTTCTACACTCCCCCATGCACTCTATCCTAGGGAAATGATGTTTTTGTTTTATTTTTGTTTTGTTTTTTTACTGGAGGGAATATCTGGGTAAGAATTTTGCATGTGAAGATGAAAAAATTATATTTCAAATTGTACTCAGAATTTATCAATTCTCTGGAGGTAGACAGCATTTTTCATCAGGAGTCCTTCAGAATCATTATATTAATCAGGATAGGTCTGTGATTCACAGCTGATACTCTTTATAAGTTGCTGTTACAATATACATGAATCTCCTAGTTCTGCTCACTTCACTTTGGATCAGTTCATATAGTCCTTTCCGGGTCTTTCTGAAACCATGTCCCTTATCATTTCTTTTAGCACAATAGTATTCTATCACAATCATATAAAAATAACTTGTTAAGCCATTTCCTAGTTAATGAACCTTACTTCAAAAAGAGCTGCTGTGAATATTTTTGCACATATATATCCTTTTCCCTTTTCATTGATCTCTTTGGGATACAAATCTAGTAGTGGTATTCCTGAGTCAAAGGGTATGCAGTATTAATTTAGGGCAAAGTTCCAAGTTGTTTTCCAAAATGGTTAGATTAGTACACAACTTCACCAGCAAGGCATTGGTGTCCCAATTTTTTCATATCCCCTCCAGCATTTGTCATTGTCCTTTTCTGTCACATTAGCCAATTTGATAGGTGAGAACTTTGAGTTATTTTAATTTGTAAATCTCTAATAAATAGTGAATTAGAAAATTTTTTTCATGTGACTACTGATAGCTTTGAAAACTATGACCTGGTTATAACACTTTATCATTTATCAATTGGGCAATGGCTTGAAGAACATTCTTATAAAAGAGAAGGTAAGAGTTTAAACTGAATGAGGGGCACCAGAATGAGCTTAGTTTGGCAAAAAATTGTACAGTGGGAGGCTGCCTTCTAGATGAAACTGTTACACTGGGCAGATTTCAATCCCCTGGAAAAAGTATAATGAATTTCTAGGGGCAGCATCCAAAGTCCAGTATAGTACCAATACAGAGGGATGGCCTCTGGGACAAAGACTGATCAAACAGAAAAAGAAGTTAAAAGGAAAGAACCAGGCCACGTGATTTGGTCAACAGTTTAATTCTTATTAGGTCATGATGCTTCCTTCTGACATTGCTTCCCATCTGAAATGTTGTCTCTATATGAGATGAAACAGGAAAAAAATAAAAGGAGGATAAGGTAATATGTTTAACGGTCAGAACATTGAAATTGAATAAAAGGAGCTCAGCTCTTTTGTTTAGGTAGTATATCACAGGATATGGTATGGGACAAAGGAGTAAAACAACAACACAATCAGATCTCTTTCTTTCCACAGCTATGGCAAGGGGGAAATATGGAATTAAAATAAAGGACAGAAATCAGCACAAAAAAAGCAGATCATTTAAATTATATAAAATTGAAAAGTTTTTATATTAATAAAATCAATGTAATTAAGAAAAAATGCAAGTAGACATTGGGAAAAATATCTTTGCATAATATATCTCTGATAAGGGTCTGATTTCCAAGAAATGACTGCCAATAAAAGAAGAATTGGAAGCTATTAACCACCAGAGGAAAGACTGATCCAAGATACCAAAATGAGTAATGAAAATAAAAAACACTCTGAATTTTCATCTCAAATACAGAAAACTGGCTAAAATATTCTTCCAAACCTATCAGCTTGCTACAGTCAATACTCCCTATGTAAACAGACAAAAGGTTCTAGAAAAAATTCTGACTGTAGAATTCAGATATTTTGCTATTCCCCAATTAGCTTAAAGAATCCCTAATTATCTGAATTGAAGTGAATATATTTTACCATAAGCCAAAAGAAATCAGCAGTCATATTTACAAGAGAATTAGAAAGTCTCACCTGTGTAAGGTAGAGTGTGTTTTTGAACATAATCAATGGATCTGAGTTTTGAGGAAGTTTGAAATGTAAGGCAGCTTGGTTAAGCATCTCAGTATTACCATTTTTATGATGCTGTCGATGTAATGAAAAACTGCTATTGTAAGACCAATCTTCAGCAGAGGAAACCTTTTTAGAAGCAAAAGAAGAGATAAAAATCAAACTATGGCAACAAAAAATATTTTTGTTCAGATTGAGGATAATGACTTTAGAAAACATCCTAGACACTACAAAAGATGTTTATATGTTGTCTGTAGTAACATTTCTACAAATGCTTTCAGTTTTCCATCCCACATTCTTATCAGTAATGGACAAGCCTAAAGTTAGTTGTCATTTGGAATACTGAAAAATCAGTATTGGCGCAATCAGGTTTGTGTGCTCAAATCTCTTCTTTGCAGGATTCTGAAAAAGTGCTTCTATACAAAACAATGTTTTGCCAGAGCCTGCTTAAACTCCCTGGCTGTTTAATAATTTTCTGTACTTTTCAATATATTATTTTGTTTATTTAGGCCAAAGAAATTTCATAATGAATAAAAGTTCATTATGATAATAATGAATAGAAATAAAGACACGAGTGAAATTGGTTACATAATCTGGAACAAAGACAAAATTTCACTTTCAAAATGGTAAAAGTCACTCATTCACTATCACAGTGGTAAATGTCACTCATCAATAGATGAATTTGCTCATTTGTTCCACACATTCTCTTTTCACTAAATTTTTAAAAATTTACTCTTGAAGTTACAAACAAGTGACAGAGGTGTAATCTCCAACAGAAAGATGCTAGTTTGAAAGAGGGACCAGTTTAAAGTGGAAGATAATGAATTCTACTTTGCACATGTTGAATGAGGAATGCATAAATAATATCAAGGAAGAAATATCTGGCAGGTAGTTGATAAAACATGACTGGAGTTTGCAACAGAAATGGGGGCTCCCTATTCAGTAGATTTGCACAATAATGATTTTTTTAACCCATTGGGGTTGATGAGATCCCCAGGATAATACATATAGATAAAGTCCTGAATAAGACCCACAATAAGATGGTAAGAAATGGAGAAGACTTTCAATGAATGGTCAGATTAATAGGGAAAGAAGCTGGACAGCTGGTTCTTTTGATGTAAAAGGTTATTTTGTAATTTGTTTTAATTCCTCTTATCTAAGTAAATATACTTCAAATACAAATAATTACAAATAGATATAATTTTACTTTGTAGCAGTGTTCATCCCTATCCCTTTCACTTTTATATAAACAAACATCAAGAATATGCACATGTGGTACAAAAGGGAAGACCACTGATTCTGGAGTTTGAAAACCTATATTCAAACTCCCCCTTGATACTTTATATTAGTGTGTCCTTGGAGTAGACTTCAGATTTCTCATCTGTAAAATGAGGGGGGATGGACTAGATTGCCTTTAAGTTTCCTTCTAACTTTAAAGCTACAATCCTACAATTCTGAAATAATCCTTGGATTGTTAAATTTAAAAAGAAAATATGAGGTGCCAACCAATCACAATGCCTGAAAACAGACCTAAAAGAGTTTGACAATTTGAAATAAAAATATAAGAAATGTTCACTTAAAGCCTATATACCTTCTTACTAAGCTAATCCATCCAAATCCTTATATTGATTATATTGGCACAATCAAATATAAGAAAACATCTGAATAATTCTTATAATATGGTAAATCTGACTTAATCAATTGACTCTTCAAATACCAAAAGAAGAAAATAACAAAAAGTAAATAATCATGTTTCCATAGATAATAAGTAAAAGGAAATAATCTTGAAGGAAACAATGTTGAAGGTGCATAATTGACAGCAAAAATAAAGCCATTTACAGCATTTAATAAATGTTTGTTGAATGAATTCAAATATTATTTAAAGGAGATTTGCCTTAGATAATAATATAAAAAATCATCTTCTCTGATTTCTTTCCCTAAAATTTACTCTAAATAAGGAAGTGAATATATTATCACCCATTGAGCACTGTTGAGAAGTTAGATGTTATGTCCTACTACTCTGACTCCCTAATGCAAGAGAAAAATGAAATACAGGTTTACCTTTTCCAATGTACTGAAGGAGGGCCAGGACTGATAGCCATATTCAGAAACAAACCGAGCTTTAGGAAACACCTTCCAAATCCAGCAGTCACTTTCATAGTCATAAAAATGTACATCACCAAAATGGGTGTCATAGGGTTTACGGGAAATCCAGCCTTCTGAAATGGATTCTGCTCCATTTGTGGGGCTAGATGTGATATAAGGACGAGTCTGGTCCTCCTATATTAAAATAAATCAAATAAGAGTTTAAGGATTAAAACTTTCATTTAGAAAATGAAAAGCCCAAATCAGTTTTCTACCTCAAATTAAACTGCTTTCCATCTAGGATGACAAGAAATTGATTTTATAATAAGATAAATTTCCTGTTGTAACCCTTCTCTTCACCAAAGTAAAATATAAGTATCTGCTGAGGTCCTCAAAATTTTTAAACAGGGGGCCAGTTCACTGTCCCTCAGACTGTTGGAGGGCCGGACTATAGAAAAAACAAAACCTTTGTTTTGTGGGCTTTTAAATAAAGAAACTTCATAACCCTGGGTGAGGGGGATAAATGTCCTCAGCTGTCGCATCTGGCCCAAGGGCCGTAGTTTGAGAACCCCTGATCTAGAGGGCAGGGACTAACTTTGTCTTTGCCTCTCTGACCTTCAGCAAATCTTCCCTGACACAGAAATAAGATTAAATCTTTATGGATCAATTTTTTTCATTTAATATTAAAACACACAGTAATTCCCAAAACCTTGTTCATTTCCCATAATTCTTTGAAATACCTAATCAGATATACCCCGGTTCAGTTATCTTCATGTAGATGACTCCCAGATCCTCAACTCCCTCTTAAGCTCCAGTTCAATATCTCCTACTATCTATGCAATATTTCCAACAGGGCATCCTTTAGCCATTTGAAATAAGAAGCCCAAAATGGAATCACAATCAAATTCTTCCTTTAAAATTTTTTTTTAATTTTTAAAATTTAATTTTTATTGCTGTCCTTTATTTATTATAGCTTTTTATTGCAAACCTTATGTGTTGGAATCTTTACAAAGTGTTAAGGCATCGGAGTTGATTTAATCTTAGAAAGAGATATTTTGGGCCAGAACTTGAACTAGGTACTAAGTACAACTAATGGAAACAATGCTTGTGTTCATACCTTTAGAGAGCTCATAAGTATCTAAGAACTCAATGGAGTTCACATGTTTGGGAGATTTCAGAGAGCATGCTGGGAGATATCCCACAATCCCACTCTCAGAGAAGTAGCATAAATACAGTTCCAGTGAGCGATGCAAGAGAGTTCTGGGAAACTTCGACTGGGGTTGGAGACAGAGCACTCTGGGAGATACAGAAGCCGACTCGCCTCAGTTGGAGATTGAGAAGCCACAAGTTGGAGCTGGCTGGAGGCTGAAGAAAGCAGAGGCAGAAGCCAAGGACAAAGCTGCAAGATCTCTTGGAGCCAGGCAGAGAGATAGGCCTCAACTAACCGGACTAATTTGTAAGGAGAAATAAACGCTTGCAGTTTTACCAGCTGGCTGCAATTTTGGAGTAATTATTTATTTCAACTGATACTAAAGCTGCCCCCAGGAAAACCTTCTGAATCTTGCAATACCTTCTGTTCTAAATTTCCCCCCCTTTCCCCCATTCCCTCCCTTAGATAGCAGATATTCCAATACATGTTAAAATATATGTTAAATGCAATATATGTATACATAAGCATATAGTAATCTTTTTGCACAAGAAAAATCAGATATAGAAAGAAAAAGAAAAAATCTGAGAAGGAAAACAAAAATGCAAGTGAACAACTATAGAAAGCATGAAAATGCTACATTGTGCTCTACACTCAGTTCCCACAGTCCTCTCTTTGGGTGTAGATGGCTCTCTTTACTGAACAAATGGATCTGGTCTGAATCAATTCATTGTTGAAGAGAGCTATGACCATCACAATTGATCATTGTATAGTCTTGTTGTTACCATGTACAATGATCTCCTGGTTCTTCTTGTTTTACTTAGCATCAGTTCATGTAAATTTCTCCAGGCCTCTCTGAAATCATCCTATTGGTCATTTCTTATAAAACAACAATATTCCATAATATTCATATACCATAATTTATTCAGCCATTCTCCAACTGATGGGCATCCATTCAGTTTCCAGTTTCTAGCTACTACAAAAAGGACTGTCACAAACATTTTTGCTCATACAGGTCCCTTTCCCTTCTTTAAGATCTCTTCAAGATATAAGCCCAGTAGTAACACTGCTGGATCAAAGGGTATGCACAGTTTGATAATTTTTTGAGCACAGTTCCAAATTACTCTCCAGAATGGTTGGATTCGTTCACAGTTCCACCAACAATGTATCAGTGTCCCAGTTTTCCCACATCCCCTCCAACATTTGTCATTATCTTTTCCTGTCATCTTAGCCAATCTGAAAGGTGTGAAGTGGTATCTCAGAGTTGTCTGCATTTCTCTGATCAATAGTGATTTGGAACACCTTTTCATATGACTAGAAATAGTTTTAATTTCTTCATCTGAAAATTGTCTATTCATATCCTTTGACCATTTATCAGGTGGAGAATGGCATGACAAAATCAAATTCTTCCTGAGTTACCTAGGTTACCAATTTCCATTGCAAATATCACCATACTTCTAGTGATCCACGTTTATAACACTGGAGTTACAGCAAATTCTTCAGTCTTTCTTGTCTCTATTCCTCATATATAATTAGTTGCCAAGACATGACAATTCTACCTCCAAATCTCTCAAAATCATCCCCCTTCTTTCCTGCCACTCATGCTGTCACTACCTTATTTCTAAAGTTCATCACTTCTCTCTAGACTTGTACAATAATCTTTTACTTGGTCTCCCTGGCTCCATTTTCTATAATCCAGTGTTTACAGAGCTGGTAAACTGCTATTCCTAAGCACAGGCACTCCCCTGTCCAAGAAGCTTTAGTAGCTCTTCAGGACAAAAAAACGTTCTATCTAATAAAGTTATAATGGATGATCTAGGATGACAATATGATATAGTCCTGAGAAAGATTACAGAAAAGAAATGTTATACAATAGGAAATTAACTTTAAGAATTGATAACTAAAAGAACTGTTCAAATAAGTATGTCTTTTTACTTTTAAACCACCCATGTAGTATTTAATTTAGTACCATGTGTCTTCAAAGCACTCTACAAATGACAAGCATTCTTACAAACACTAATTATTGCTCATAACATCCAAAGGAGGCCAATAAGTCTTTGTGAGACAATCGTTTTATAGCGTAAAAGGCAGCAAGGGGAAGTCAATTTATTCTTATGCACTGCTATCAAAATAGTGACTACGAGAGGGAAGTCACATTTATATTTAAAATACAGGTTTTTTTTTTAAATTACATAATCATTAATTAGCCCTCATACTGGAGAGAAAAGGAGTAATATTCACATTAAATAGAAATATTATAAATTTAATATCAGAAAACATCCAAATGGTCTACTAAAGAAAATAGAGATACTTTAGCCTGGTATTCAAGATTTTCTAAACCCTAGTCCCAAAATACCTTTGCTGTCTTATTTCACAACTATACACACACACATACACACACACACACACATACACACACACACACTCTTCAAAGTTGGAAGGAACCCAAAAGACCAAAAAAATAAAAGAAATACCTGAAAGGAAAAAGGAGTACCCAAAAAAGGAATCTCCTCTAAAAATTTAATAGCTAAAAACTGTACTAAGATTTTTGGGAAAACCTGAATAGTTGAATTTATAAGAACAGCAGCCAGTCACCAGTAGATGATCAGAAGATATGAAGAGGAAGCTGCCAAATGAAGAAAGGCAGGGTATCAAATAATCAAATAAAAAAAGTGTTCCAAATTGCTAATGATAAAAGAGAGTAGTGATGATAATGGACATTGTTGATTTGTCTCTAATCTAATTGAAAAGACTGCTAGTTTTTCTGCTTTACATAAAATGTTTGCTCTGGGTTTTAGACAGATAGAATTTACTATATTAAGGAAGGTACATTTATTCCTGTTGACTAATTTGTTTTTAATAGAAATGGGTATTAGTGTTTGTCAAAGGCTCTCTCAGCATTGATATAATCATATGATTTTATTACATTTTCCATTAATAAGTTCAATTATTTTAGAGTGATACACATAAGAAACCAACCATGCATCATGGTTATACATGTTCATGGTATACAATCTTTAAAATACATCATCGTACCACTCTACTAATACTTCAATATTTTTACATTGATATTCATTGTTCTTAACCTGGGAGCCATAGATTGGGTCCATAGACAGATTTCAAGGGGGTTTATGAAGTTGGATGAGAAAAATCTTCCCTTTCAAAAACCTCTAATTGAAATTTACCATTTAACTCTTCTATTTAAAAAATTTTTCCCCTAAGAAAAATTTCACAGGTTTAATCAAATCATCAAAAGTCAATGACTGAGAGACAAAAAGATTTTAAAAAGCTGCCTTTTTCTACTCTTTTTCTTGATTTAGATATTAAGAACATAATTTTACCACAGAAATTATTCATTTCTTTTTTCTAAATTAGTCATTTAAATAATTTAGTTCTGTTAATCTGGGAAGTTTATTATTATTTTTGTAAATATTCATCTATTTCATTTATCAGTTTTCTTAGCATATAATAAAAACGATTTCTGATAGTTTATTTTCATTTGTTCTTCATTTCTATAAATTCTTATAGGAATTCTTTTGATTCTTTGATACAATTTTATTTTTTTAAGTTCTAAAAAATTATGTATCTATTTTATTTACCTCCTCCAAGAAAACAGTTCTCAGTTTTACTTATTGATTAATGGGTTATTTTGCATTTAGTTTTGTTCATCTCTTCTTTGCCTTTTTAAAAAGAACTTCTACCTTGGTGTTTTGTCAGGGTTTTCCTGATTCGTTGCTTTCCTATTTTTTTCTGTAATTACATTTCAAGCTCCTGGATCTGTTCTTTATCTCTTTTGATGATGGAAGCATATAGAAACATAAAATTTCCCTTAAGGACTGCTTTAGCTGCATTCCTTAAGCTGATACACTGTTTCATTCATTTCTTTGTTGAAACTTTCCACTGTTTCTATTATATGTTCTGTGACCCACAGATCTTTACAACTAAATTATTTATTCTCCACTAAATTTTTATTCCTTTCTTCAAAGGCTCTTTATTGATCAAATTTTTTATTATACTGGGGTCAGTAATAGACATATTTAGTAGTTTTGTTTTCCTGTACTTGATTGCAGTATGTGTATATGTATATATATATATGTATATGTATATGTGTGTGTGTGTGTGTGTGTGTGTGTGTGTGTGTGTGTGTGACTCGATATCAATCTTGGTAAAGGCACCATAACAGATGTAAATAAGTAAACTTTCTGATTCTACTGAGTAATTACCAGAGATCTATTTCTAATTTTTCTAACTTTCTTCTCAGGTTCCTAGATTGTTTTTTGTTTACCTTTTGTTAGCTTTGCCTAGGTCTGAAAGGGGTACATTGAAGTCTCTAATACTTTTTCTATTTCTCCCTATAATTGAATTAAGTATTTAGATGCTATGCTATTCAGGGCATATATATTAAATAATGATAGTGGTCTGTTATCTATGAAGTTCTTAAACATAACAATGTCCCTACTTATCTATTTTATTGTCTACTTTTACTCATTCTTTTTCTGAAATTATGACTACTGTCTACTTTTGTTAATTCTTTTTCTGAAATTATGATTATTTTCCTTTTTTTTAGTTCACCTGAGATTTTATTCTCACCCCTAATTTAACCCTGTGTCAGTCTTTCTGTTTCAAGTACTGCTTTCTAATCTATTCATCTAATTTTTTCCATTTTATAAATGAACTCATCCCATTTGTTTTTGTATTTATTAAAGTTAATTACATATTTTCCTCTACCTTATCCTCTTGCATTTTTTCTTCTTTTCCCCAATCCTCTTCTTAATAAAGAAGAAAGTGGTAAAAGGGAAGTATGTATAATTAGTGATATATAACCAAAACCATTTATTTCCATTCACTTTCCTCTCTTCTTTTCCCCTTGCCTGCTTCTATCATAGGTTTTTATTCTCCTTCATTTTAATGACCTTCTAACCCTCCAGCGTGGTCTTTGTTTTGCTTATAAACTATTACACCTATCCTATCTTCCATCTTAAATCTTCCCCCCCACTTTTCTCTTCCTGAACTTTCCTCACCACCATAGTATTTTTCTTTTTGAAATTAATACATTTTTACACCATGCTTTGGTTTCTGCCTGACCAGATTTGTCTATATTCAAAGTTTCTACAGCCTTCCAATAGTCTTTTTGTACAGTTCTAGCCTGAATGGAGATGTTATAACAATTTCTCTTTTGTTTTCTTTATAATTATTCCTGCTGGTACATTTTAAGAATTTTTCTTGAAATGTCCTTATGGAATTTGAGCTCTTCTAGGTCCTAAATATGCCACCATTTTCCCACAATTCCCAGAAAAAGAACAGAAGAACATAACTCTTCATAGGATCCATCTTCCATCCTCTGTCTCTCAAATGAACCATCATGTGATCTAGCTCCTCTGCCGCTGTGGTCTCAGTTGGTCAAATCAACATTACATAATTTATGTAATCGGTGCTCTTAGGAAACAGGACTTCTTTCAGGTCACTCCCCACCAAATTATGGCAATATGAAAGAGAATTCAAATATTTCTTAGGAAGGATGGTGAATTATACCAAACTGAAAAGTTTTTGTACAAACAAAACTAAAGCAGACAAGATTAGAAGGGAAGCAATAAACTGGGAAAATATTTTTACAGTCAAAGGTTCTGATAAAGGCCTCATTTCCAAAATATATAGAGAATTAACTCTAATTTATAAAAAATCAAGCCATTCTCCAATTGAAAAATGGTCAAAGGATATGAACAGACAATTCTCAGATGAAGAAATTGAAACTATTTCTAGTCATATGAAAAGATGCTCCAAGTCATTATTAATCAGAGAAATGCAAATTAAGATACCACTACACACCTGTCAGATTGGCTAAGATGACAGGAAAAAATAATGATGATTGTTGGAGGGGATGTGGGAAAACTGGGACATTGATGCATTGTTGCTGGAGTTGTGAACGAATCCAACCATTTTGGAGAGTAGTTTGGAACTATGCTCAAAAAGTTATCAAACTGTGCATACCCTTTGATCCAGCAGTGTTACTACTGGGATTATATCCCAAAGAGATTACAAAGAAGGGAAAGGGGCCTGTATGTGCACGAATGTTTGTGGCAGCCCTTTTTGTAGAAGCTAGAAACTGGAAACTGAGTGGATGCAGTTGGAGAATGGCTGAATAAATTGTGGTATATGAATATTATGGAATATTATTGTTCTGTAAGAAATGACCAACAGGATGATTTCAGAAAGGCCTGGAGAGACTTACACAAACTGATGCTGAGTGAAATGAGCAGGACCAGGAGATCATTATATACTTCAACAACAATACTATATGATGACCAGTTCTGATGGACGTGGCCATCCTAAACAACGAGATCAACCAAATCATTTCCAATGGAGCAGTAATGAACTGAACCAGCTATGCCCAGAGAAAGAACTCTGGGAGATGACTAAAAACCATTACATTGAATTCCCAATCCCTATATTTTTGCCCACCTGCATTTTTTATTTCCTTCACAAGCTAATTGTACAATATTTCAGAGTCTGATTCTTTTTGTACAGCAAAATAACGTTTTGGTCATGTATACTTATTGTGTATCTAATTTATATTTTAATGTACTTAACATCTACTGGTCATCCTGCCATCTGGGGGAGGGGGTGGGGGGTAAGAGGTGAAAAATTGGAGCAAGAGGTTTGGCAATTGTTAATGCTGTAAAGTTACCCATGCATATATCCTGTAAATAAAAGGCTATTAAATTAAAAAAAAAAAAAAAAAAAAAAAAAAAAAGGAAGGATGGTGAATATGTACTGAGTTTCTTCCCAGCTAAAACTAAACTATTCCTAACTAGATTGACTATAAAAAAGAGAGAAAAATGAATTACTAAAATAAAAAAATCCCATAACATCAGACCAGAGTTTGGGGTACCTAATCTAGCATTTTATTAAGGAAAGGAATAGACAAATCATCACCACAACTTTATTCAGCTCCTATAATTTGCTCTAAATCACTAGGTATGCTCTGCCATCTTCATCAGCCATACACAGTTATTATAAAGAAAATTTATGCTGCTCCAGACTCTTTCATCTCTATTATTAAGAAGGAAATAGCTTTCACACATATGTCCAGTAACCAATATTGTTTAGCTTATATGGGTTTAGCCCTATTTAATTAGAGAGCATACCATAAAGTATATAGGTGCTTATTACATATAACTTACAATATCCATGTCTACAATACATTCCTTTTGCTTCTCTAATACAAATGAGACCCATACAAGTGGTCTTTCACTCACTTCTTCCCACAGAAGGATACTGTTCTCCTCAGTGGTCTTCCAAACTACAGTCAACTTAGCCTAAAGGCAACGGAATATCTGCACTCTGGCAATTAGAACAGCCTGAGCCTTGCAGAAACCTCTGGGCAAGCCCCAAAGGGGATTCATCCCAAGAGTCTCTCAAATGTGGATACCAGGTTGATTTTGAAGAACAAGGGTAAGGAAATGGCAGGATAAAAGTACCATTACTTCCCTTGTCCCAGATATCACAATATAATTCCCATATTATAATTCCTGTACACTACCATTAATCACACATACCTCATGTTCAAAATACATATCTATAGCTTCTTAAAGGAATGAATATTACCACCCTTGAACCCAGCAACAGTCTTCTTTTCACTATACCCAGAAGCATCTGTTTCTGCACCCAACTATATTTACTCAGAGTGTTGGTTAGATTGATCCAACCTAGTGAACAAACTTCAGAAGTTTCAGCTGCCCACACTTTTATAGTAGTCTGAAGGGTCAAGCCCACACCTAAAGACTGATTCTCTGCCCAAAAGGTAGGATCCAATAGTATCCAAAGTAAGCACGGGGAGTAGAGAGTTCTCTAATCCAGTTCAATTTCATACTTTCCCCTTGCTGCCCTCCTACAGGGAATCTGCTAGCTAGGAAATTGATCAAGTAATGGCTATTGGGCCAAGAATGTAAATCTCCTTTTTAGAAACCCCTGAAAAAGGGATTCTCTATTTAGATTTCCTTACTGATTTAGTCAATTTTTCAAGAGCAAATTCTCTGCTAACTACCTAGGCAGATGGAACTTTGAAAATGTCAAAGTTACTCCTATTAGACAACTTTAGTAGCCACTGTTTCAAATGACACATTAGTTTGCTGTTAACATTTCTCCTGCAAGTACTCCTGCAAAAATTTATTCACCCTCCAACAACCTGATGAACAAAAAGCACTTCTATGATTCTAGTATGATGGTGATATTCATGAGAAAATTGGGAATTTCTTACTACTGAAACAGTTTCCTAATATTTATTCTTCCTGCTCCTATTTGCTTTCCTTCCAGTCATAATCTCACATTCTCCAAGGAAACTCAAGTCAGAGATAATACATTAAATTCCCACAAGGACAGGGAGACAAAAGATGGTTCTTTAGCCTTTCTTTAGCCCTTTCCACCTGTGCTATTCTAGATCTATAAGCTATACCCCTGACTTTAAAACATGATCTTTTTTAAAAACAAGACTAAAATTGCCCATTCATTTCTGCCTCTAACTGCCTGATTGTTATTTGTTTTAGTCCTGTCTGAATCTTTGTAATCCCATTTGGTGTTTTCTTGGCAAAGGTACTGATTTGCTATTTCCTTCACCAGCTCATTTCACAGATGAAGAAATAGAGGTAAACAGAATGAAGTGACTTATCCAAGTGCCATACAGCTATTAAGCATTTGAAAGCAGATTTGAACTCAGGAAGATAAGTATTCCTGATTCCAAGCCTGATATTCTATGCAATGCACCACCTAATTGTCCTAAGTGGCAAAATACAGGGATGATTTATTTTCATTCTTTTTAGAGCCATCAATAAATGTCATGAGTACTTGACTTTTTCTATTTTCTTTTCAAAGTAAACAAGCAAGGAGTTAACCCTACAAAGTAAATAGGAGATTTCTCTTTCTTACCCCAATAAGAGGGTTTCCTATACACACTAAATAACACTGCAGCAATGTCCTTTCTCTGGTTATCCAACTACCTCCTATACACACTAAATAACACTGCAGCAATGTCCTTTCTCTGGTTATCCAACTACCAGAGGCTCCTATTTTTCAGCAAAACCCTTTTTTCACTTGAACAATAAATTTGCCATAGAACCATTAAAATGGTTCATCATACCAAATATTATGGGCCAAATATAGGCCAGTCTGAGAATTCAGGCTTTATATTTGAAAGTAATGAGATACTTGTAAATTATAAAATGTAGAGGGCCGGAACTCTGGAGAAGTATACTTGAAACAAGGTGTTAACTCAGTGGAACTGATGAAATAATGGTTCTCTAGTTTACATATATCTAGTATGATATAATGATATAATCACTCTAGTTTGATATAATGATATACTCAGTATACTGTAATGATGTAATTGTAATAGGATATTTAAGGGCTGAGAGAACTAGGGACAAAGGGAGACTGATACTGGCAGACTATTGGAGGAGACTCAGTCAGACTGAGACAGGGTCAGACTATGGCAGATACAGACTGTGAAGGAGACATTAAAGACTTTAGACTCTATTCTTGTCCATCCTCGTGGTGACTATTCTGCTGAGGCCAAGGCCCTTCTGGAGGACCTCCAGAAAGCTAGCCCAGGCATTACAATAAAATGCAATAAAAAAAAAAAACTCATTAATAAAAAGGGATAACATGTGTGAAAAGTAAAAAAGATAGTAATTCAGATAAGATAGCTATTCCCATAATCCTCTGCATTCACCATGGCAACCAGCCATATTATGTCAAAAAAAGGCATTTCTCATAGGGCAAGAGATTCGAATACTTTATAGAATACTTTATAAAATCCTGGACAGCAATTCCTCATACTCTGAATTTTTTTATGTCTTTGGAGGCAAGGAAGCCATGTGGCCTCACTATTCTATAAAAAAACAATCCAGCCTATATAAAACAAATTATTGCTCTTTCTACAAATCTCTTTTTATCATTTTTGTCCTACATAACTTATATAACATTGGAATTTATTTTGATGAATGTTTGTTAGAATTCATTTGTAAAGCTATCATATCCTGGGTTTTTTTCTTTGAGAGTTCTTTGTTCAACTTATCTGAGATTGATTTATTTAAAAACCTCCACTTTTATTCCATTAATCTGAATATTTCACGTTTTTATGAATATTAATCCACTTCACTTATTGCTTTTGAGTTGGGTAAAATAATTTCTATTAATTTCTTTTATATACTGTTCATGTGGAGTCAATTCTCACTTTCCATTTTTTATGTTCTTCTTTCTTGCTTGTTTTTCTTTCTTAAAATCAGATTAGTCAAGTTAATTAGATTTAAGTCAGACTAATTTCATTGATATATTTTTAAAAACAGCTCCTAGGTCTTTTGTTTGTTAGCTTTGAATTATGTTTCTATTTGATTTAGAAATCCTATTTCCATGTTTAGCTGAAGTTTTCTGATTTGCTACTTTTCTACATTTTTGGTTGCATTTATTGATTTGTTCTCTTTCATTTTTTAATAGCTTTTCTAAAAAATTCTGAACTTGATAAACGCCAGCAAACATGATCTTATACAAAGTAGAAAAGGAAAAGAGAAATTAATATTAAATTGGTGATTTCTATCATATGTTTTTTCTTTTAAAAAAACATCATAAATTCAACACACAGTTTCAAAGCTGTCCTACTTGTCCAAATTAAGTACTTTGCTAAGTGCTAGGGATACCAATAGAGGCTAATACCTGCTCTCAAGGTGCCTGCAATAAAGCTATATACAGGATAAATAGAAAATAATTAACAGCAGGAAGGCACTGGAATAAAGAGGAGTTGGAGAAATCTTTCTTTATAATCTAGGATTTTTTTAAGGGTCAGGGGAGGAACCTCACATGGTACAACAAGGGAATAAAAAGGCTTTAATGCCTGAGGCACTCGGATGTGATCTCTGTAGCTAGCAGGAACTGCCACAAGTGTCGAAACTGACTGTATTAAGGAGGCATCAACGGGAGGTGTCTCCTTCTTTTATTGGCAGCATGTGTAACCTCTTAGACCTGATATAACTAGCGGGACCAAGAGATAGTGCAGAGTGCAGGAGAAATAGTGGGAGTGCAGGATGTGATCCCGTACAATAAAGACTTGTGCTCACAAGCTCCCATGTTCGGGTGTTCTATTGAACAAAGAACTACTGCTCAACGAGGTGGTAGCCAGGGACATCCAAAAACCTGGGACAAGGTTAAGATTGGTGACCAGTAACCTGGGTGGTCACAGATTTTAGTTATGATTTTAGTTTAATCTAGTTCCTTTTGTTAAGAGAAACCAGGAAGATCAGTAATCCCAGCGGAGGAAAGACATTCCAAACATGGGGGAACTCCAGAGAAACTTTCTGGAATGGAGAAATCAAGCAATGGTCTTGTTTACTGAATGGTCAGAAGACTAATGTCATGGGATAAAGAGTAGGTGTTGAGGAATAAGGGTATAAAACTGGAAAAGTAGGAGGGGACTAGATTATGAAGGGCTTTGAATGCCAAACAGCATTTTATAGTAGATACAGCAGGTGATAAGAAGCCACAGAAAGCGTGTGTAGGGGGCTGGGGTTAGAAGAAGGGTCAGACATGATGACTTTAGAAGCTGAATGGAGGGTGGATTCAAGTGGAGAAATACTTGAGGTAAGCACCAGCAGGATACTTAGTCCAGGCGTGAGTTGACCAAAGCCTGCACCAGTGGTGGCAAAGTCAGAGGACCAAGAAAGGTGAAATTGTCAGGCCTTAGAAACATATTAGATACAGAGGCCATCAAAAGTTGTGATTTAGCCAAGTTAATCAGAACTAGTTAACATTAATAAGTCATCTCTCTCTCTCCTCCCCACAATAACAGCCTGATTCTGTACTGATCCCCTTAAAGTCCTATACTTTAAAAGTGTATATAAGATAAGGCAGCAAACCCAACAGTGAAGACAAAGTAAAGTGCTGGGGGAAAAATATCCTAAAAGTTGTCATCCTAAATAAAGGGACATTATCCACATCAATTTATTTAGAAATTCATTCCTAAATTCACTGAAATGGTACTTACTGCCAGGACAATTTCTCTGATATTTTTCACATATAATGTCACATAGTCTCTGAAGTAGATTTGACGTTTACTGGATGGCACAGAAAACCAGTTCTCTGCCAAAGCAGCTTCATTTTCATTGTTACCACTCCATATGATGATGGATGGGTGAGATTTCAATCTTCTGATCTGAAATTTTAAAAAAGAGAGAGAGAGACTACTTTATTTCATGTGCATAAGACAAAGAAATATGAAGCTTCCTTCTCTGAACAGCTCTGGGTGGTAACCTGAAATAATGGTTCTTTAGCAATGATGAATTTGCAGCCATGTAGTATCATCAGAAAAATGTTGCTGTTCAAAAGGTAGGTTATGTTTCAGAGGAGTTTGGGACCCCTGAAAGCACTATTCAACCTTCTGAATACAATCTAGTCTCTGCTCTTACTTCTATTCTTATAAAATTCTTGGCCCAATGTCACTATCTTTATGCAGTCCCTATTCCAGGTCTGTGTCCTGATGGACTACACATGGGCTACCCATTAAAATTCATATCACTAACTACACTACACACTTCACACACCACTATTTAGGTGCTCCTGGGGAGTGCAAGACCACAAGAATGGCCTTGGTGACAGACTGTATTGCTGAAAAGAACTGGAAGGAGTCAAGAAACCATGATGGTGATCAATCTCAAAGGGACCCTCAACGCAGTTCTCTTCTACAACCCAGTGTGTAGGGCAACTAGATCTCATTTCCCATAGCTTCTATCCAAACCTCTTCTTGCCTCATCAAACCTCTCACAGCAGCCCCTATCCTCAATCTCACAGACCTTGTCTCACACTCTATGGAAAAAATTGGGACATTAGCTTAGAGCTTCCTCTTCTTTTCACTTATTCAACTCAGCCTTTTGATACCATCTCATGCTACCTCCTCCCTCACTCCTTGATGACAAAGTGGCCCTTCTCCTTGCGATAGGCAATCCCTCTACAATGCATTCAACTGTATTCCTTTCTGTCTTCTCCTACTGTTTTCACCATCACCTCATCTGTCTAATCTTCAAATGTACTGTTCTTTCTATAGCATAAATATTCTCCTATTAAAAAAAAACTCTCACTAGTCTCTTGCTAACTATTATCCTACATCACTCCTTCAACTAAATTTCTTTTTTTAAAAAAAGGCTTAATTTTTTAAATTATACTTTATTTAAAGAAAATCTGTCCTCTCCATTTTACCTCTCTTCAAACCTCCATCTGTTATAAACATATATAATTATGATAGATATATATGGCATGTAAATGCAAGCAAAACAAATTCTTACATTGGGCAAGTCCAAAAAATATATATGAATCAATCATCATTAGCCCACTGGCATCACAGTGGATCATTACCAGAGTTAAGTCTTTCAAAACTGTTTGCCTTTACAATTTCTGTCATTATATAATTTTTTCTCCTGGGTATACTCACTTTACTGTGCATCAGTTCATATATGATAGAAGTCTTTCCAGACTTTTCTGAAATTGTCCCCTTTATAATTTCTTAGAACACAATAGAGCATCACATTCAAACAACCCTGATGTTTAGTCATTTCCCAGTTGATGAGCATTCTCTTATTTTCTAAGTGTTTGCCACCATGGAAAAACGCTGCTATAAATATTTTTGTACATATGAGTCTTTTTCCTCTTCAATATCTTTGGGGTCTAGGTCTAGTAGTGGTATCACTGAGTCAAAAATATGTTTAATAACTTTTCTGGCATATTTCAAAATTGCTTTCCAGAATGGCTGCCAATTTAAAGTCTACAAACAGTATGAGAACATTGTGGTTGTTTGCCAATCAGCTTAATAGGTATAAGATAGAATCTCAGTTTTCATTTACATTTCTCTATTAGTGATTGAAAGCATATTGTCAAAACTGCCTGCACATATGTACTGACCATTTGATAAAATAAGGAATGGCTTATTATGTTACAAATTTGAATCAAGTTCATATCTAACATATATATGTGTATTAGAAATGGGACTTTTCTCAAGTTATAAAGATTTTTTTTGCCATTTTCTTGTTTCTCTTTTAAATTTTATCTGTATTAGCTTTGTAGAAAAATCTTCTTAATTTTTTTAAAAATTATTTTACTTTATGTCATCCTTTCTACCTAGCCTTGTCTAAGTATGAACTCTTTCCCCACAGGTATATCTAATAATTTCTTCCTTGCTCTTCAAATTTACTTATGATGACTCTCTGGTGTCTTATTAGGTGATCTTATCATCTCTTAGGGGTTCAATTATCACTTCTGATGATCCCCTAATTTTCACTAAGTTTTGATCTTAAATTATCAAACACCTGCTGGATATTTAGGATTGAGTGTTCTATAAGCATCACAAACTCAGTATAATACAAAACTCATGATCTTTCCCCTCAAACTCTTTGTATTCCCCAATCTTCTTATTTACGATTGAGGTCACCACCATTTTACCTATTATTCAACATTATCTTTGATTGACTCATCTCTTTCACTTTCCCACATATCTAATCTGCTGCTATCACTCTACATCAGGTGCTCATCATCTCTTACCTAGACCTATTATAAGAGCCATCTAGTTTTCCTGCCTCAAACTTTCCTCCCTCCAATTCTTCTATCACATATGTAACTGCCAAAGGAATTTTCCTAATGTATATTTCTGCTCACATCATTCCCCCTACTCAGTAAACTGCAGTGATTCCTTATTACGTCTAGGAGTGAATATAAAGTAAAAATAAACTGCTCCATTTGGTATTAAAGGTTCTTTACAATCTAGTCTCTTTCTTACCTTCTTATGTATTACTCTAAGATCAAGTTTTTATATAGTTCCCTAAACACAACAATGCCTCTCTGACTATTGTGTTAACCTTTGCATTTTTGTCCCCTCTTTCTTAAGCATACTCTTCAACATCTTAGGAATCCTGACTTATTTTTCTCAAAACTCAGGTCAGAGACCACTTCCTAAAAAGACTTTTCAATATCCTCTCCAGCTACTAATACCTTCTCATTTGAGATTAACTTCCATTCATTCTGCATATGTAATTTGTACCTATTTAATGTACTTATTTAAATACCTGTTGTCTCCCCATTTTGAAGGCAGGGATGGTTATTGCCACTAAGTAAATTTCTCTTGGGCCCTGAAACCTTCCACTCCACCTGTTTTCCATGACCCCTATAACACAATGCTTTGGCTATCAATACAAACCAGAATTGAGTTGAGGTACCCGGGCATGTATTCTGTTGACAGGTGTGCTCTAGGTGTTCCAGCAAGAGAAATAAGGCACAGTTATGCATCGAATACGTGCCAAGAACGGGATAAGCACTCCCCTCCATTGGAAGGACTGTTGCCAAGCCATGTGACTTGGGGGAAATGGAGGATGGTTGGGGGGAAGATATAAGGGACAAGGGACGAGGGAGAAACAGAGAAATCATGAGAGACATCATGAGCTGTACCGAATAAAGCGTGGCTGCCTTCACTAACTGTGATGACTATCTCGTCTTGTGTAACCGGAGACATCCCAAGAGTTGTAAAGGCAACTAGGTAAGGAAAGATACCGCTTGGTTAGGAATAGCCCAACAAACTTCAAAATTCCTTGACCTGGCATTCAGTCTTATTCTCCTCCTTTCATTCAAATTAGACTATTCATTATACTCTGTATATAGCAAGTGCTTTATCTCTCCATTCATATACTTTCCTATTTATGCCATATCTTCTCCCCAAATGATGAATATGAATTCATTCTTTAAAGCCCACTTCTAGGTTTCTAGGAAGACTTCCCTGGGCCCCAGATCAATAATAACTTTTTTTTTTTTAACTAAACCTCACACAACCTTTTCCTAATACCTTTCTTAAGCACATGTCATGCATTGCAGTTACATATATGTGTGGAATATTCCCCATTAAATTGTAAGATGAGAGAATAGGAACAATGTAAGTTTTCTCTCTTTATTACTTAATATGGTGTTATATATTAACTGCTTAATGAATGTTTGTTCATTTCGATTTAAATGTTAATTAAATACCTAAAATATATACATGACAGTGATCCAAAGCAGGGTCCAGTCAGCTGCCTGTTTTTGAACTATCCAAGGACTAAAAACAGTTTTTATGTTTTTAAATTCAACATAGTTTGTAGACCTTCTAGACAACAGCACTGCAAAAACAGGTATAACACAGATTCTTCTCTAAAGGTGTTTGCAATCTAATTGAGAAAAAGACCTACATACACAAATACCTATGATACAAAGGAAAGTGGGATAAAACTACTCTGAGGAAAAAAAAGGTTATAAGAAATGTGAAGAACATTTTCAGTTGGGAAGAACAGGAGTAATCAAGTAAGACTTCATTCCTGAGGCAGCATCTGAATGAAATCATGAAAGCAAAGAAATAAACTCCCAACAGTTAAGGGAAGAGGAAGAGAGTGATTGGGAGTGGTGGAGAGGGAATCCACTTAAGATAGAGAAAACAGTTTGAGCAAATATAAAGAAATGAGAGAGCAAAAATAGAACACAGAACATAATATAATCCAACTGGCTGGACAGAATATAAAAACAGAAATAGCGTGAGATAAAGGTTAGAGTCATGTAGTGGGCCTTAAATGCTGGGATCAGGAATCTACTCTTCTTTTTCATTTAACAATTGGGAATTGTGGTGCTCTTCTTTTCTCTCAAATGCAGCCAGGAGTTAAAGTATAAAGTACTTTAAGATTTTATTTTATTTTTTAAAGTATTGCTGTATTGTTTCAGCAATGTGAAGAATGGATTGGAGAAGAGAGAAAGACTAGAGACAGGAAAAGTGGCTGAATTTATTTCAAGAGTTCTAATGAATTTTACAGATAATATAAGGATGAGTAATAATAATCAAGAAAAAAGGAGAAGATATTGAAAAATATTTTGTTAAAGTGATTATTACATTCATTTTAAAATTCTTAAGCTATAAGTTAAAAGAAGAAATCCTTGGTAATGTGACAAATTCAGATGGACTCACTATAGTCTCCATTCAAAAAAGTAATAATCAAGTTGCAATAGCTCTACCTTAAGGGTTACTTGTGGATATTATTCCTACTTTAAAAACAATTAAAATCTTTTTGTATCTTAAAAAAAAAAAGTTTCTGAACAGCCTTTTCATTTGATTATCTGTGCTTAAGTGGAATATTCATTATATTTATGCACCAATTGTTCATTATGTGCCAGTTTTTGCAGGGATATTTTAAAAGTCCAATTTTTAAAAAGTAAAACAATTAGCTAATAACACTTTGGTAGTTCTGTGAAAGACATAATTATGTAATAAACTGAGATATGAGGCGCACCACGCCATAGTAGGGGGCAGTTAGGTGGTATAGTAAATAGAAACCAGGGCCTGGGGTAGGAAAACTCCTTTTCCTGAGTTCAAATCTGACTTCAGATATTTACAGCTGTGTGCTTCTGGGCAAATCACTTAACTTTTGTCTCAGCTTCCTCATCTATAAAACAAGCTAGAGAAGGAAACAGAAAACGACTTCAGTATTTTTACCAAAAGAACCCTAAATGGAATCACAAAAAATTGGCAAATGACTGAAAAATTACTGAACAATTGAAAAAGTGGGTAAATAACTAATCTCAGAGTCAGGAAATTTAAAAGCTACCTCTGACACATAAGCATTGTCAGATTTGGGAAAATAACTTAGTTCTTCAGTGTCTAGGCCACACTCAAGATTATTAATTAAACAAAGCACCTATTGACATAAACTAACATGAAAAAGGAGTTTTCTCAAAAGGGGTTCTCTATAGAGAAGAATACAAATTAAAAATAAAAAAAAAACAAAAAGGCAATCTGCAATCCATCCCATCCCATAAAAATCCTTAAATTAACAGCAACTCTTCATTATTTTTTTCTTAGTCCCAGAAAATAGGTGATGAAATACACTTTGTTAGTCTTAATAGAGAGATGGTTTTATGGATTAGAAATGTTATATGTGCTATTAGACACAAATTATTTGTATGTTGGTTTTATTTGTTTTTCTCTATTACAACAGTGGCTTCGGTGGAAAAACAGGTTATATTAAAAAATAACTGTGATATATAAGAAAGGCATCAATAAAACTCTTTAAAAGAATTTTTAAAGGAAGATGAAGACACACATAAAAAACTTGTATTTCACTTGGCATTCATACCTGATGAACAACTTCTGCTCTCACTGAATCAACAAAAGCCTGGTCAGTAGGATAAAGAGCACAGGCAAACATAAAGTCCTGCCATATCTACAAGGCAAAAAATGAGAGTTGGTAAATAGTGTCTAAAAAAAAAAAAAACATTGTTAATAATATTATTATAAATATTATAATACAAACATATTGCTATACTGTTATATTACAACATATACTGTATATGGTATATATTGTATAATTGTATATTTTACAATACAATAATAGTATATTTTACAATATCGTACAATTGTATGTATATACAATTTAAAATATTTACAATAACAGTATATTTTACAAATTATATAATAGAGCTTATAAATTTCATTTTACAATTAAATATAATTGCATATTTTACAATATTTACAAAAAAATACTTCACAATATATAGAATGAGATCTGCTGGTTCCAAAATATAATGTATATGGTATAATATTGTATGCATAATACAACATATAATATTATTACAAAAATATTTTATTATTTTAATACTTTGAGATGCACAGGGATTAACTTGATATGTTTATATCTTATACATATAAACATAAGTCAAATTAGTGAAAAATTTATTGAGCACTTAATGAAGCATAATGATAGGCAAGCCAATCTTGAGAGTCAATAAGACCTGGGTTCAAATCCAGCCTCAAATATTTATAAACTGTGTTAGGTAGGGTACAAGTCAATTAATTTCTTTGAACCTTAGTCTCCTCATTAGTAAAATAGATACAATAAGCACATGCTTCATACTTATGAAGATCAAATAAAATGTAAAATGTTTAGTAAATTGTTAATATTATACAATTGTGATTATTTATTTTTCTTCAATTCTTCTCATCTTTTTTTCCTGATGTTTAGTCAGAATAGCCTGAGGAAAGTTTGTTAGCTAGCCTACTAATTTTTTATATTTACTCTGACTATTATTTCCAACTCCTCCCCCAGGAAAAATGAACTCCATTTCAATCTCTTTCAGGCCACTCCAACACTCCTTGGACAGCTCCTGCTCAACCACTTTATGTTTCACAGGTTTTTCCTGGGAAGTAAACCACTCTCAGTTATATTTAGCAAATCCAATGGAATCTACCTCATATAAGTTTTTACCATTGCTTTCTAAAGGAATATCTACTTGTTTCAAAATCTGTAGTTTGGGTTCTTAATAAGTATACTAAAAATCTCTATTAATCTTCCTTTATGTCAAGGAAATATGAATCTTTCTACAGCCACCTTGAACTGTTCTATTGACATTGTCCATACAAGTTTTTGTTATGAAACTTTCTGAATCTGTTATCATCCATTTTACACTGTATATTGAGAATGGTGTTGCATAGATTAACATCTGGTTAGTTAACACTGGTTTAAACATATTTAAACAGCTTAGATTTAAAGGGTTGGTTTTGGGGGTTTGGGTTTTTTTTTTTTTTTAACATATTTGGCCACAGTCTCCTCTTTACACTTTATAGATTTATATTTGATATATCTTGCCTGGAGCAGGCCAAGGTTTTTGTAAATATAACTTTTAACCATTAGTTCATTGTGTTTGCTGGATTCAAGTTCAAAGCTTTCCTTGAGATTCATAATAAGAATATTATACTTATCAAATCCATATAACATTTAGACCTCATTCAATAAAGATTCCATGACACAAAAGAGATGTTTAATGTAATTTTTCTTGGAACAATATAATTTTCTATCATCCATGGACATGAAGTAAATAATTAATAAAATGTTTTGGTTTAATTCTTTTTTGAATTTATTAGCCATACTTAGTTCTACTTAGAGGAGATGAAGTCTAGGTAGAATCAAAAAGGGTTGAAACTGTCTTTCTAAGAAATTCCATGTTTTATATCAATTAGTCTTGATATTATTGACTTGATATATGGATATAAATAGACAATGATTTCCCATGTGAATAATAAATAGTCTACATTTCCACTATATTTCACTCTGTCTTCTATATTTGTAGTACAAAAATAAAACATTAATGAGGAATGAAATCAAAGGCTATGTAATAATCAACAAAGATATAATAAATGTTATAGTGCTTTCACAAGCAGCTTGTTCAAATTTCCCAAATGCTCCTTTCAACATACCCTTTTATTGTCCTCCCATTAGTATACTGTTTCTTTTTGTAAATGTTTATGGAGCTTTTATTATTTTTAAATGATAAGGTGTGACTAATTTGGATAAAGTACAAAAATATATCCTATTTTTGAAGGATATTTCCTTCACTAGGGATATTTCCTGATAATATATAAGCCATAAACAAGAGGTTTGGCAATTGTTAATGCTGTAAAGTTACCCATGCATATATCCTGTAAATAAAAGGTATTAAATAAAAATATATATATATATATAAGCCATGTCTTTAAGATTTTTCTTATGGTCTTATCCAACTTGAATTTTTGTCTGAGGGGGGTTCTTTCAAATATATATATATAACCAGAAATCCCCAATGTGCTCGTTTGGTGGTTCTCTCTTACCACTGTCTTCTTTACTTCTCAAATCTCATTAGTAAAGTTTTTGATTGATGTTGAATGGTTTATTTTGTTCTTTGCACTGCTCTGACTCCTTTTCCTCTACTTTCTGGGCTAATGAAAGGAACCTAGAATTCCTGATATATTTTTATTTTATGCATTTTTCCATATTTCTTGTTTCTTGGTATTCAAGTTTTTTGATGAGTGTACTAACAGTAATATAGTTTCCCACACATTTCCAATTCTCTCTGGTATCATTTCTGATATAGTTTTATGCAACAGCTATCTTTATGGTATTCTTTCTTTCATGTGTCTAGCTTTACTTCAATGGTTCTTGCCATGGTAATACTGCCATACAGATGGCAGTGTAGGGGTCCTGAAATGTTTTTTACATATTCTATCAAAAATGCTGAGGATGACACCTTCAATTATGATGGTTATGGCCATTATCTTTTGTTACTGTTCTGGTGTTCATATTCTACTAGTCTAATTCATCCTGGCAAATTTTAAAAGAGGTTTATAGAATTCTAGTCTTAAGGTAAGCCCATCTTCTTTCTCAAATCATTTGAGTTATCAGTGCTGAGATAAACAGATGCTGTTTAATGTCCCTTTCATTTTAAGATATAATTCCTAGAGTCTATATCAAGTGAAGATTTCCAAACACCTCAGAATCTACATGTTTCTCTCTTCAAAATTTACTATCTTCTTATTTCCAGGCATAGAGATAAAGTTATTATTATTTTTCATCATTGCCCAGCAAGTGAAGCTGTCATTTCTGATTCATTATGATGTATCTCTATCTCCTCTTCTTGTGGTATTAGAATACAAAAGATCACTATTCACTATGCTGTCCTTTATGTCAAGCTGACCAGCATGGTTAAGACCAGCCTACAATCCTATGGTGCCCTGCCTATAATATTTCTTAAATTCATGGAAGGAATTTCATCTTACTATAGAGGTATCACTGTAGCATTACTAGAGTTCAACTGGCTAGCATTTCAGGGTCCTGTCAGGTTTTCACTGCTACCATGGCAGGTCCCAAAATATAGAGTACATTATTCTGTATACTACTCTGCCTGGTATTTCCTGATTTGTTTTCTCTTACCCTCTCCCTATAGAACAGTAAGTAGGATTTTATGGAAAACATTGTTTTATGAATTAAAAAAGAAATCAACTATAGTTCTCACCTGCAAGGAACTCATTAAGGACCAATCTAATGGTTAAAAACTCAATCTGTAATTGCTTGAAACTGAAGCAGGAATCCTAAAAATAGAAGTTAAAAAAGAAGATGGAAGAGATTAAGAAGAACAAGGAAGGAGCACCTAGTTGATGTAGTAGATAGAGCACCAGCCCTGAAGTCAGAAGAACCTGAGTTCAAATCTGAACTTAATATTTCCTTGGTGTGTGACCCTGGACAAGTCACTTAACCACAATTGCCTCAGCAAGAAAAAAAAAAGAAAAAGAAAAAGAAGGCTTCAGAATGGAAACCCCAGATGGAAAAAAAGAAATCTTTCTCCGTTTTATCTAATTTTCTTTGTTTCCTCATCTTCTGCTTTCATGATGAAGCTGAGATGGAGAACTATGTGGCTTCTCTGAGATATTAAAGGCCAAGGTCTTGCAGAAACAAAAGTTATTGCATTTCTTTGTTTAAATTGGGAGAAGATTTTATGACACAAAACCTACACAAAATTCAAAATATGCAAATCTTTGTCTACTTGAACATTTTATATTTTTATCATTATTCAACTCAAGCTAACACAAGCTTAGTCAAGTCCCACACAAATGGAAAATGACTTCAGAAATTTAAAAAATCCCAATAACTAAATCTGGTCCAACAAATTTAACAATATTCAATTTTACTAATTTCCAGTTCTTTATTAATTCTATCCTTCTGAATACTTTTAAAGTTGACATGTAAGAAAAGTCATTTCATTTGCTCTTCCTTGAGTTTAACAAATCTCTCATAATCCTCTCTGAGAAGATCATCATTTCCTACAAATTAAAACAACTTTGAGGTACCATTTTACACCTCTCCTATGGGCTAAGAAGACAAAAAAAGATAATGATAAATTTTGGAGAGATGTGGGAAAACTGGGACACCAGTGCATTATTAGTAGAGTTATAAAATGATCCAACCATTCTGGAGAGCAATCTGGAACTATGCCCAAAGGGCTATAAAACTGTGCATACCCTTTGACCCAGCAGTGCCATTACTGGGTCAGTATCCCAAGAAAATCATAAAGGAGGGAAAAGGACCCACATGTGCAAAAATGTTTGTAGCAGTTCTTTTTGTGGTAGTAAAGAATTGGAAAATGGGCAAATTGTGGTATATTAAGATGATGGAATATTATTGTTCTATAAAAACTGATGAATAAGCTGATTATAGAAAGACTTGGAAAGATTTAGATGAACTGATGCTGAACTAAACTAAACTAAATTGATGAAGAACCAGGAATACTCTATACACAGAAATAGCAAGAATATGCGATGATCAACTGTAATGATTTCGTTCTTCTCAGTGGTTCTGTGAACTAAAGCATTCACAATACACTTTGGACAGAAAATGTCACCTGCATCCAGAAAAAGAAATAAGGAGACTGTAAATCAATACATGCTATGTTCACTTCTTTTTTATGTTTTTTTTAATCTCTCCCATGGTTTTTCCCTTTTACTCTACTTTTTCTCTCCCAACATGATTTATAAACTAATATGATAAAAACAAATTTTTAAAAAAGAAAAGAAAAATACCATCATTTCCTCATTTTTCCTTCTCACTCAAAGCATCAAGAGGAAGGGTAAATGTCCTCCTTGTTTCCTGCTATTTCTTTACCATCATCCCTCAGTGACATTTTATGTTTCAAATCCTATGCAACTTAGCACCTCTCCCTAAGCTTGTTGATGTCATCTACCAATATCATCAATCTCACATCTTTTCCAATACATTTAATGCCTGGTCAATGTTTTTTCTACCACATGCTTTGCCAATGAGCTTCAGGACTTCAAAATATTTCTTTCACAACTTCACCAGACAAATTACTCAATATCCTGTGTTCCAACAAACTCTTTTTTCATCATTCATTAATTTACACACTGGTACAATCACATCTCAGACCTCACCAACTGTGATACTTAGATTTTCTCTAAGATCTGGAACTCTGAAATTTCAGTTTTTGTCCAAACCTCTATTTCTTTCCTGCCTCATTCATATCAGATTTAGTCTTAGTCCTTCCTGTGACCTCTAGTCCCCCAACTATTTGATATTTTCCCCCTCCATCCCCAAGCACACTTAACCCAATGATTTGCCATACTGGGTCAATAGCAACAATCCTAAACAATGTTCAAGTTGATGATTTTCCCTCTGCTCTTCAATGTCAATCCCTTATATTTGCTAACATTTTATAGGTTTGGTTTGCCAAGCCAACACTCAAGCAGCAATTTTTTCACTGATGGATATGTTGCTTTCAGTTAACATATTTGCCACTGTTGCATAAACAATGAAAGAATCCTTGATTATGGCTTATGAAAGATCTGAACACCTATGTCTCCTATAAGTATAATTAAAGGAAATATAAGCTCCCTAAGGGAGGAGAAAATTTCATTTTGTCTTTGTATTCCCAGTGCTTATATTGTGCCAGGAACTCAATAGATAATTTTTGTTTCTTGAATTAACTGAAAGATAAACATCTTTTATCTTTTATCATCTTTTAAGAAAAAATAAAGATCTTTCTCAAGCTCTTTAATTTAAGAATAAACTTAATATGTATTTCTATGGAATATACAATTTAACAGATTTAAACACTAATGTGTAATTTGGCATTTTTTCTCCTTTACCCACAAGGATGTACGATACCAGAACATCCTAACCATTTTTTATGTCATGGACCCCCCCTTTGGCAATCCGGTGAAATCTATGCAACCCTTGTCAGAATGATGTTTTTAAATACATAAAATAAAATGTAAAGGATGACAAAGGAAAGTACAGTTATCAAAATAAGTTCACAGATGCAAGGTAAAGAACTCCTGCCCTAAATGCTAAATTGTATTCCATTTTCCTCTTCTCCTTTGACAATCTTAACTATTCTCACAATTTCATTTATCATTCATGTTGATGATTTCAAGCCCAGTTTCTCCCAAGAGCCAAAGACCCTACATTTTCCAAATACCTGTGCATATCTACACCTGGAACTCAAGAAACTCAAATTCAGTCTTAACCCCTAAAGCTGTCTTTCCTCCCAGTTTCCTTTAGTGATTAGTTGCCAAATTCAATGGATTCTGCTGTCCTAATCACCTTCATATCATCCCCTTCACTCCATTCACACAGTAGTTCAGGCTGTCAAATCATCAATTCCCATAACACCTTCATGCAGGTGATACACAAATATATAACTCCAAATTTGGAACATCCTCTCACTGTTAGTCCTGAGTTAACAACTGTCTGTTGGCATTTCCGTTTAACATTTACAATCTCTTGTAATCTAGAATCAACCTACCTTTCCAGATCCGTGACATAATTATTCCCCTTCACAAACTTCACATTCCATCTAAATTGGTCTTCTGTTCTTCATCCATGACATTTCATCTCCCAAGACCTCTGTGCACAATCTCCCTCACACCAGACATGCAGTACCTCTCTCCCTTGAATGTTAAAATGTCTTACTTCCTTCAAAGCTTAAATTATGTTCTAACTACTTCCTGCATAAATCTTTCTTGATTTTTCCAATGCCTCCTTATTTTCTTAAATTTCCTTTTAATTACTTTGCATTTACTTAAGTGAATCTGTTATTTTCCTTGACAAAATGTAAACACTTGGAGGGCAAGGACTGGGTTGTTGCGGTTTTGTTTTGTTTTGTTTTTTGATCTCTTTGTAACCTAAGCCACTCCATAGAATCAAGTGTATATAACATGTCTACTGAATGAATGAATGGATGGATGGATGGATTCCAATAGTCCACTAACTAGTCTGTTTCCAATATCTCACCTTGTCAAGCTGTCCTTCAGAAAGCTACCAAATACATACATTTAAACTATGTTATATTACAATTAAAAAAAAAATGTTACCATCCCTCTGCCTAGTAGATGGTCACCAACCCTGGATTGTACTCACTCACCCCTACCCCATGCACTCATTTAGGCATGTCTTCTATGCATAAAACATATTTCTTCCTCAATTCCTCTGCCAGTTCTCTATTTATAATCTACTATCACTGAACTGCCTTATAGAGGACTACAGTTAAAAATATTTATTGAATTTCATTTGAAGTACTCCTTGTTACTCTCAATAATACTTTTTGTTGTTGTTCAAACAACTCAAATGTTTGCCCTGACTTGAGACGAAAAATACTTATATGTCTTTCCCCATTCTCCAAAGTTTCCGGGAAGCCAAAGAGACAAAATTCTTCCTCTTATCCCAATAGCTCTCCTCTGTCACTGCCAAAAAGCCACCTTGTTTTAATTAAAATGTCAGTCATTTAATTTAATTAAACTTAGTTAAAAACAAGCTCACTTCATTCCCTTTGGCTCCTCATGTTCTAACCTACAGAATATGTGACAAAAATCTTTGAGCTTTTCCACAGGTTGGCCCAGGTTGCCTGGGCCTAGTTCTGACTCAGGGGACCAAAACTCAAATACCAACTCGAATATTACTTTTGTGATTTTGGTTGAGACTTGTACTCTTCCCGGGGCCCATCTCTGTGTTACAGCCTCTTTACAGGAGTTTTTCCTCTAAGAACTCCAGGCCACAGTGGTCTTTTTCCTCAAATCCCTCATGTACCACTCCATCTGTATTTTAATTTATCCTATCCTATTCCCTAATTTTATTTTCTTAGATACTTTGCAAGTGACCAAAATAGCAATGAACAATTGTATTGTAAGTTTAAAGTAAACTGTAAATCAATATGTATTGTAGGAGATATGGCATAATAACATCCCCAAATATATGAACAACCAATAAAGGAGCTGGACAAGTTATACAGCAAGGATAAAGAACTGAATTATAGCATATTCAAACAGACATATTTCAGAAACATTAACATCAACTAGCTAAATAGAACTTAGATTTTTATCCTCTATTATAATAACAAATTAGTAAAGAAGAAAGGGAGAGAAGAAATTTTCCAGTTTAATTCTGGGTACCCAGAAGTCCTTCTTATGGAGAATATTTGTCAAATTCATTGGTGGTTGACCTAAAAGCTTAAAGCAAAACCATTCGCTTATGGGCTTGGGCATATGTGCCTTGCCATTCTAACTAGACTGTAAACTCTTTGTATTATAGTAAGGTATTATGTCTTATGCCTATTTATTTTCTATCTATGACTGTCCTAATTACAAAGTAGATATTCAACAAATACTTTGGGATTGAGAGATTTCTGAAGTTCATTTCTAATAGCAAACATCTTTTTCTGAACACATTTAAAAATAAGAACTTTACAAAAATGACTAAATAAAATCACAAAAGAAATTTGTATAGAATTGCAAAACAAAAGGACAAACACAAAATATATATGTACCATTAGTCCCAGTTCATCACAGATTTCATAGAATTCATCTTGCTCATAAACACCCCCTCCCCAAACTCGTAGAGTATTCATGTTAGCATCCACAACAGATTGCAAAAGAAGGTGTAATCTATGACAGAACAGAGAATTAAATATAAGTAATTCTGAATCCTACAAATATGAAACATAATATACAATATGAAAAAATTGAAAAAGCACAACAAATTCCTATAATTATTTAAAAGTTATTCTGTAAAAAAAAATGAGAACAAAAAAACTAATAATAAGAGATGAAATTAAAACAACTCTGAGGTTTTACCTAGCACTCATCAGATTAATACGGGGAAAAAAATGTTGCATATTGGAGGGATTGCGAGAAGAGAGAAACACTTCACTTCAATGGTGGAGCTGTTCATGGTTCTAACTATTCTGCAAAATATGGAATTATAGTAGAAAAGTCACAAAAATGTACCTGACCTTTGATCTAGATATAATGATATGTCATCTATCCCAAGAGGGTCAAAGACAGTGGGAAAAATCTCAGTAAGCCAAATATTTTGGCATTAGTATTTTGAAAAGTACTACTATCAATATTTTGGCAGTAGTACTTTTCAAAATAGAAAAATAACTGCAAACATATTGGGTACCTTCTGATTAAAGAGTTATGTAAACCAAAATATGGTATATGAATCTAATGTAACATTACTATACCATAAAAAATGAACATGAATAATTCAGAGAAACAGGGGAATATTTGTGCAATCTGATGTTGAGCAAAATAAAGAGAAAGTAACAAGAAAGCAATTTACATGATGATCACAATAAGGTAAATGAAAATTTTTATCAGTGCAGATTCCAGGAACGACTTCAGAGAAACATTAACTCTTAAAGAGTTAGTATAATTTATGTGGAAAATGAGACAAACATTGACAGAGCCAATGTTTTGCTATTCTGTGGTTTAACTATACTTTCTATGATTTCATTAGGAAGTGACAGAAATGGGTTTTTTAAGTACCAATAACTTGTTGTAAAAGAAAAGAAATAGAAGAATAACTAGGTATTCCACTGATGGACATAATTCATCCTGTGGAAGACTGGAGTAAAAAGTAAATATCTTCTGTTATGAAAATGAGAACACTGTAGGATGAACGAATAACTAGACTTCAAGTAACCTCCCAAATAAAAAGTAAAAACAAAAATTCAAATCTTGGCAGAGGCATATAATACATTTGTGCCTGCACTACAAAGAAGTCTTACACTTATAATGCATGAATAAAAAGTAGTTATTAAAAGTTTACTACATGCCAGGTACTGTGCTAGGTGTTATGGATGGAAAAAGAAAAAGAGAGGTGATCTGTGCTCTCCCAGAAATTACACATTAGAGGAAGCAACACATAAAAGAAAGCTTAGCTACAGGGTTTATTAAAAGAACTGGGAAGTCCTAAGAGTACAGCAGTGAAGTGGATGGCAAGGACCAAGAGTCCTTAACTACATCAGGCAAGTAGGTGACAGTGCCAGGGATCTCTAAGGAATAGAAGCAAGAAATATCATGAGCCTGGGGATCCTTCTTCTCATTGGATGGAAAATAATTGGTAACTCCCATCTCATCTAAGTCTTATGATCAGTCAAGCAGCTCAGATGGATTCTGAGTGGACCATCACAGGGAGGAACCTGGCTATAGAATATACTCCCAATGTGCTGAAATATCAATTGAAAGGAAACGTAGTATAAGTTAGCAGATAAATCCAAAACTCTGGTATGAGGACCTATCTCTTTATTATCCTTCCTAAAATGTCTGTCTTTAATGAGTCTCTACTCTATCTTGTCTTCTTTCACCCTACCACATAACCAATCATACCAAGAAAGAGGCCCATCCAGTTAATTTGGGAATATCTCCCATAAATCCACAAGAGATAGCTCAGGAATGAATCTAGACACCTTGATGGAAAGCTGATCTGGGGAGAAACAATTACTGAGGAAGAAAAAAATTAAGTAATCTTTGTAGAAAGTTACTCTGACAAAAACTTATACATATGACACATAAGGAATTAATTCCAAATTTTTAAGGACAAAAGCCTCTCTCCAACAAATAAATGGTGAAAAGATATAAATAAGTGGTTTTCAAAAGAAAACATTTTAAAAGGAATGCAAGTCACATATAACAAAAATTCCCAATTTCACATACAACCCTTTCTATTCTATATGGTATAAGAAATCATGTACTCTAGTTGAAGTTTGTTAAAAAATAAATAAATAAAGGCTCAGAACAGGAGGGAAAATGAGGAAAGCTGAACTGGGACAGAAACTCATATGTTCTTCTTTGCACAGGAAACCATTTTCATGCATGAAAATCTATCAAAAGCAAGAAAAGATTCCTGACCTTGACACCTTAAGAGCTTGATCTACTATGGAAATGATAAAATAGAAATATATTTTAATAACAATAGAAGAAGTTATTGTGAAGCATCTGATGAATACCAACCACAAGGATACTAACCAAATGATGTGTTGCATTTCAAAGTCATGTTTGACTAAGAAAAAAATATCTCAATATTATAATGAGCATATTCATTTTAATGTAACAGAAGCTTTGGGGAGAACCTGTTCCATAATTTTAACTAAATGTTTCTCTCTCTCTCTCATTTATTTTTGGTGAGGCAACTGGGGTTAAGTGACTTGCCCAGAGTAATACATCTAGTAAGTAGTTAAGTATCTGAGGCCAGATTTGAACTCAGGTCCTCCTAACTTCAAGACCAGTGCTCTATGTATCTCACCATCTAGCTGCCCCTACAACAAAATGTTTCTAAGTCCATATTTTTTTAAAAGCTAATAAACTCAATATAATTTATCTACAAGTTTTTTTCATCAATTTAAAAAAAAAATAATTTCTATTTTCAAGGTCAAAGTACAAGACAAGTCTCATTCAGAAAATAGAGGGAAGATTTATTCCAAAGCTAATTTTTAAATCATTTTTAAAACAACAAAATGCACAGACAATTCTTGACTATTTAGGAACCAGTTTTTCAAATTGTGGATTAGCACAGAGGGCAATGTTCTCTAAAATAGCTAAATATATAAGCAAATGGCTAAAGAAATTATGGAATTTTCTCTAGAAGGAAAATCTCTGTGATTCACCTCACTGGGATGGTTTAAATGTGATGCTGCCTAAAGACAAAGTTTATTATGTTTCAAAGTATCAGTTCCTTGTACTGTTACCCTAGCATAGTAGTATGAATAAATGATGGGCTCTTAAAGACAATTTATATCATGTTGAAAAACGAACAATAGACAATGAATTCTAACTTACGAGTCCGAGGTTACTCTATTCTGGAAGGAATCTGCTGGAATCCAGTTAGATCCTTTGATAAATATGGGAAGTCCATTAATTTTGAAGTAGAAACTTAAGCCAGAGGACCCAGCTATTGGAGCCTCTATAAGTTCTACTGTCCGGAAATAAACCTATTGTGGAAAGAGAAAAGAGAGAGAAAATTAATGGAATCACTGCTTACAAGCAAAAAAACCCCACTCTACTTCAACATTCAATAATTAACACACATTCCTGCTGCTCACTTGGGGCATTCCAAGGCAATGTAATACAGAGGCACTGCCTGACCATCCCTTCCCCATAAACACTGGCTGATCAGGCAGGAAGGCTGTGGTCATGGACCGTGGCAAGGCTCAGCAGTACAGGCTCAAACTAGTACTGAGGATTAGAATCTGTGCAATCTTGGACAAGGCTTAGAGATGCCTCAGTTTCTCGTTTGTAAAATGAGATAATTTCGATAACTTCCTAAGGACCTTTCAGCTCTAAATTAATAATTATTTGAAAGTATTTATCTTGAAATGCTTAAAAATTAAAAAAAAATTCAAATTGTTGATACAACCCATAAGTTCTCTCTTTAGAAGGCAGTAGAGATGCCCTTTTGGGCATTTAAAGTGCTTCTTATTTATCCTAAGCTCTATTCCTCCCCCTTCCCAAATTCTCTGCATTTTATAATCATCTACTTATTGGACAACAATCTACCCTCCAACTCAGTGCCTTGGCTTCAAAGCATTTCTGATTTCCCACAAGATTTGGCTCAAAGATCATTTTTTCCCCCTAGTAGACATACATTTACTAGAAACTGAGGCATTTGTCCTTTTCTAGTATCCATGGCTCCCCTATAATTCCCTATCATCTTTTTAAGATCACTGATAATGGGCTCAGCAATGATACCCATCAATCCTTTCAGAACTCAAGGAATGGAGTTCTTATGGATCAGGTGATTGAAACTCATCAAAGGTTTATAGAAACTCTCTTCCTATCTGCTGTTTATTGTGGGTTTCAACTCCCCATTAGTCATTTCTATTCTGTCTTTTCAGGTCTGAAGATCATAATCATTAACAGAGAAAGCAGAAACAAACACATAGAATAATGGAAAGATGGAGGAAAATGATATCATTTGTTATTACTAAAGCAATTAATAATTAATTTCAAGAAATAAATTATTAAAGTAATAAATAAGCATTTATTTAATGCCTATTTTGTGCCATACACTGTGCTAAATGCTAAAGATATAAAAAAGGCAAAAGCACTATGTAATTATAAATTATTATTATTTCTGTTTGTATAGATGTATGTTTTCTTTTTTTTTTTTACAATCTACTATGTAATTTCACCTTTATGAGATTCTTCTAATGCTTTTGGAAGTGGGGTATCTTAAGAGAAACAGATCAAAGAGAGATCAATGTGATTTGGGTGAGCCTTTGAAAGGATTATGGGACAATTGTGTTTTCAGCTGGAAGAGCCTTTAGAATTCATCCCATCTACCTTCTCTCTCCATTTCACAAATAAAAAAACTGAGGACCAGAGGTCACAATAGACTTACCCCATGACAACCAATAATATCTACCAGAACCAGGACTTGAACCCAAAGGTTTCTAGCAAAAGATCAATTTTATCTGTTTAAGTGACTATTGGAATAAACTTTTTTTTTTTAATGTATTCTGCTATTCACTTTCATTTTATAGGAGAGTTCATCCCATTCACATTCACATTCACAGTTATGATTACCAGCTCTCTATTATCCTTCATCCTATTTTTTTACCTATATATATTTTTGTTTCCTTTTCTACTCTGTCCTTGGTAGTGTTTTTTTACCCACCCCCAACTATATCTCCTATTACCCCTCCTCCCTCTCTTAGTAGTATTTTTTTAGCCCATTCCACCCACTATCTTATCTTCTATCACTCCTTCCCCCATTCTCTTACCCCTTTTCCCTAGTGTCAAACATCATTTTTTTGTAAGAAGTTTTTCAGGTTATCTATTTATCTGAATGTGATGTTCCCCATTAGAAAGGAAGGGTAGGTGCTATTTTTGCCTTTTTTTTTTAATATCTCCCAGTACTTTGCACATTGTTTGGCATATATTTGGCATCTGACTAAATGACTAACTATAAAGCCCCAACTCCAAACTTGGCTGCTAGTTCTGGAAAAATGGAGCAAATAAAAGGGAATTCAGCTGATTTTGAGAATTTGCATGAGTAAAACACCACATGTAAAACACAGACACACGGACACATACACACACACACACACACACACACACACACACACACATCCAAAAAATAACTTTTAGCCTGAAAAGTTTTTAGGAAAAGGAACCAATGACTGGGTCCTGCAACAAGAATTTTATTTTACTAGTCTAAATCCCTAAGAAGCGTTAAGAGGCCCTTTAACAGGACTTCGTGGAAGAAGTTATTCCAGTTACCCATTTCTCCCCTCTGGGCACATGGGACTAAAGCTGGTGAGCCTTGATTAGCATGTGGCCCTCCTAGTCTCCCCTGATATTTACAAAAGATAACATCAAAGTCATCTGCTACAACAGGTACTTTACTTGGCATAAAATAATGTGCTGTGAAAGGAGCTTAGCAAAGTGTCAGGAGCAAGGCCAAAGCAGACTCCATACCGAAGATAGTGTGTTTTTCTATGAGGCCAAAGTTGTTTTTCTTTAAATAATCCAAACAAAACCTTCAAGTTAGAGCCTACAGATAATGAAATACAGAGACTGGTTGCCAGATGAGCTGATAAAGGGCATAAAACACAGGAATGCCAACATAGATGTTTACCTTCTCCAATATTGTTGTTTTTCTTCTTTGGGGAAGCCATTTTAAGATTGATATACAAGTCAGGCTTCATTAAAATTTTATTTATTTATTTAAACAGAATTGCTTAGCAAAAAGTGCAGATTTGGTCAGCTTATTACTGTCTTTCAGGAAGGAGTTACAAGTGTCTTTACAGAAGGGCTTAATGAGAGGAATCTTGCCTGGCCAAGTAAATTCACTGTATGCCTCAGATTTCTCTCCCTTGTACCACTCACTTCATTGGACCAGATGGATGATGTAAAATCAGGATGTAATGAATCCTGATTCATCAACTAAGGGCTGTTTCTCAGCTGTCTGTAATCAGATATTTTAAAAAGCAAGACCATGTGATTATGGTTTCTCAAAAGAGTTATTTTTTATTTGAAAACTTGCCTTTATGACCAACTCTGAATGCTCTCCTCATTTCAACTTCAAACATCAAAAAAAGTCTCCTGCTGAATATTACCATAGATTTTTGTCCACAATCCCACCTTCTAAATTCATTCCCAAATAGCAATAAATTAATCAGCATGTATTTCCTAAGCACCTCCTATGAGGTCACTGTCACTGTGTTGAGAATACACAATGAATATAACAATCTCTACCCACAAAAAACATACACTCTATAATAGAGGAAACTGAAACAAGAAGCAATTAATTAACTTTCCCACAGTTAGCACCTGAGGCTAGATTTAAATTCAGGTCTTCCTGATTCCAGGTCAAACACACACACACACACATACACAAACACACACACACACACACACACACACGTATCAAAAAGAAAACAGAAATTTTCTTTTCTTAATATATATGACCATCATTTTACCACTTCTGGATTAAGATAGTTACATTATATTGCCACATTTTTTCTTTGATAATAGCTTATTATTTTCAAAATACATGCAAAGATAGCTTTCAATATTCATCTTTGCAAAACCTTGTGTTCTAATTTTCTCCCTACCTGCCCCTAACCCCCTTCTCTAGACAGCAAGTAATCCAATATAGGTTAAATATGTGCAATTCTTCTAAACATATTTCCACATTTATTATGCTACACAAGAAAAATCAGATCAAAAAGGAAAAAAAAAGAGGAAAAAAAAAACAAGCAAGCAACAACAAAAAAGATGAAACTACTAAGTTGTAGTTGTGATCCATATTCAGTCCCCATAGTCTCGTTTCTGGATGCAGATAGCTCTCTCCATCATAAGTCTACTGGAATTGGCCTGAATTACCTCATTGTTGGGGGAAAAAAAAAAATAAGTCCATCATAGCTGATTATCTCACATAATCTTCCCATTGCCATGTATAATGTTCTCTTGATTCCACTCATTTCACTTAGCATCACTTCACATAAGTCTCTCCAAATCTTTCTGCAATCATGCTGCTGATCAATTCTTATAAATATGTTGCCACACTAAGATGACAGGAAAAAATAATGATGATTGTTGGAGGGGATGCGGGAAAACTGGGACGTTGATGCATTGTTGGTGGAGTTGTGAACGAATCCAGCCATTCTGGAGAGCAGTTTGGAACTATGCTCGAGAAGTTATCAAACTGTGCATACCCTTTGATCCAGCAGTGTTACTACTGGGCTTATATCCCAAAGAGATCATAAAGAAGAGAAAGGGACCTGTATGTGCACAAATGTTTGTGGCAGCCCTCTTTGTAGTGGCTAGAAACTGGAAACTGAGTGGATGCCCATCAGTTGGAGAATGGCTGAATAAATTGTGGTATATGAATATTATGGAATATTATTGTTCTGTAAGAAATGACCAACAGGATGATTTCAGAAAGGCCTGGAGAGACTTACATGAACTGATGCTGAGTGAAATGAGCAGGACCAGGAGATCATTATATACTTCAACAACAATACTATATGATGAACAGTTCTGATGGACCTGGCCATCCTCAGCAAGGAGATCAACCAAATCATTTCCAATGGAGCAGTAATGAACTGAACCAGCTATGCCCAGAGAAAGAACTCTGGGAGATGACTAAAAACCATTACATTGAATTCCCAATCCCTATATTTATGCCCACCTGCATTTTTGATTCCTTCACAAGCTAATTGTACAATATTTCAGAGTCTGATTCTTTTTGTACAGCAAAATAACAGTTTGGTCATGTATACTTATTGTGTATCTAATTTATATTTTAATATATTTAACATCTACTGGTCATCCTGCCATCTGGGGAGGGTGGGGGTAAGAGGTGAAAAATTGGAACAAGAGGTTTGGCAATTGTTAATGCTGTAAAGTTACCCATACATATAACCTGTAAATAAAAGGCTATTAAATAAAAAAAAAAGATATGTTGCCACATTTTAACTGACATTGGATATGTTTATTAACTACAAAGGATATAATCAACTCCCTCATTTTACATTAGACCAGACCAGGACCCAGGAACGAAACTGGGTGACTTGCCCAAGGCCACATTGGCAAAAATGGACTTTAAAGCTCTGGCCTCCAGACTCAATGTTCCTCACACTAACTACAACGGCCTTAGATAACATTTGTGTGTGTGTGTGTGTGTGTGTGTGTGTGCGCGCGCCTGCTCATCTGTGTGCATACATATTTATATATACACATATTTAAATATGTGTATACCCCTAGGATATATAGATATAATGTTTATGTATGAATATATTTGTATTGCATAGATATATATTCATGCACACATATATTTTATTGCTTACAGAAGGAATTGGATATCGAGACTTATTGTTTCAATGGAAAGATAAAGTGGAAAGGGAAATATATGCCCAACTGAATTCAGAATTCCAGAGAAAAACAAAGAGAGATAAAGTTTTCTTTAAAAGATCAATACAAAGAAATAGAAGAAAACAAGAGAATGGGAAAGACAAGAGACTTCTTCCAAAAAAATCAGAGATATCAAAGTCTTATTCAAAAATGAGTACAATAAAAGACCAAAATAGTAAGGATTTAACAAAAGTAGAAGAGACTAAGAATAGGTGGCAAGACTATTCAAAAGAACTATACAAAAAAAAAAATCTTACCATTATGATAACCTAAATGCGTGATTACTGATTTAGAGCCAGACATCCTGAAGAATGCAGTAAAGTAAATCATAGGAAGTTTTGCTAACAATAAGACTAATAGAGGTGAAAGAATTCCAGACAATCTATTTAAAACCCTAAAATATGATTGAGTGATACACTCAATATACCAATAAATCTGAAAAGGTCAACAAGTGGTCACTGGATTGGAAAAGATCAGTTTATGGCACAATTCTAAAGAAAGGCAATGCCAAGGAATATTCAAAATATCAGAATCACTGTGTTCCTTTCCCAGGCCAAAAGGTTATGTTTAAATTTCTGAAAACTATGTGGCAGCCCTTTTGTAGTGACAAGAAACTGAAAAATGAGGTGGATGACCATCAGTTGGAGAATGGCTGAATAACTTATGGTATATGAATGCTATAGAATATTATTGTTCTATAAGAAATGATCAGCAGGATGATTTCAGAGAAGCCTGGAGAGACTTACATGAACTGACACTAAGTGAAATAAGCAGAACCAGGAGATCATTGTATACTGCAACAACAAAATTATACGATAATCAATTCTGATGCACATGGTTCTTTTCAACAATGAGATGATTCAGGCCTGTTCCAAGGATCTTGTGATGAAGAGAGTCATTTACACCCACAGAAAGGACTGTGGGAACTGAATGTGGATCTATTTTCACTTTTTTTGTTGTAGTTTTTATTTTATTTTCTTTCTCATTTTTTTCCTTTTTGATTTGATTTTTCTTGTACAGCAAGATAATTATATAAATATGTATACATATATTGGATTTAACATATATTTTTGCCACGTTTAACATATATTGGATTACTTGCCATATAGGGGAGGGGATGGGAGAAAGGAAGGAAAATTGGAACACAAGGTTTTGCAAGAGTTAATGTTGAAAAAATCATCTATGAATATGTTTTGAAAATAAAAAGCTTTAATAAAAAAAAATTCTGCCAGACAGATTTCAATAATACACAAATTTAAAATTATGAAAAGAGCAGGCTGGTTTTGAAAGAGGTAGAGAAACTAGAGACCAAATTGCCAACATTCACTAGATTATGGAAAAAGCAAGGGAGTTATAGAAAAAACAAACAATACATACATACATCAAACAAACATCAAACATACAAAGAAACAATAAAAATAAAAAATATCTACTTCTAATTCACTAACTACACTAAAACCTTTGTCTTGTATGGATCACCACAAAATGCAGCAAGCCCTTAAACAGATGGGAATGCCAGACCATCTTACTTGTATCCTGAAGAACTTATAAGTGTATGTTGGGAAACTATCATTACTTAAAAGATGGGATTATAATTGCATAAAAGGTAATCACTATCCATGCAGTATTGGAAAGATGCTGCTTAAAAAGCACCAGAAAATGAGTGTTTTTATTCTAAACTGATTGTTTTTCTCTCAAATAGTCCTCAATTAAGAATCCCTGTATATTCTAGTTCATTGTCTCTGGAGATAGTTTTTATACTACTTGGAACTTCAAGCTAGGCATTACTCAGGGGTAGATGAAAGGTCTCTCTGCATTGCTGAAGAGCTGAATTCTTATAATTCTCCCCAAAACTGGCAAACTCTCAAATGGCTTTTTCAAACATCATGCATTGTCATTTTAGATAGTCTGTGCTATGCCTATGAAATATCTATTTTATGGCAACAAAGGTCAATCAACTTCATTTTCCACAGCATTACTTATCATGATCATGACTTCATGAGATCCAGAAACCCATCATTCCAGAGTTTTTAAATCAACCCTGAAACTCATACCTTCTCAGCACCTTTTGCCTGTGAGGCCATTCTCTTTACTGTGGTTGGAGAAAGTGGAGGGTGAATATTGAAGAGCTCCTCCTTGATCCTCTACTATATAAGGAGAGTGCCCAAATCATTCACTTCATCATTTCCTACCCAAATGCTCTAGCCTGGACTTCACAATGTTCAGAAACTCACTATCCTGCAAGATGAAATCAACTCAGTAATTCACACTTATTCAGATCATTTCCCACCCTGGCTGCAGGACTTCATCATGTCCTCAAGCAAGATACCCTCTTATCCAACTCCTTTTCAATTTCTTCTTGTGTCTAATCTTTTTTGGATTATAAGATCTGAGGACAAGAACCTTCTTTATACTCTCAGCACTTAGCATAATGTTGGCACATAGTAGGCATTAAATGTTTACTGACTCTAACTCTGAATTCCTAGTGGCTAGGCCATGGCCAGTGGAGAATAAAATACTCATATGAGATTCTTCTATTAGCAACAAGAAATATCAGAATGTGACAAAATCATAGAAGCAATGGAATATGTGAGAACTGAGTAACATAGTTTTGCTTAAAAACACACCTATACAATAAACTAAATAAGGTAGAGATTAGAGAAAATATATTTACCATACCTGGATCATAGGAGAAGAAAAAATGGAAATATTGTAGAGGACACAGTAAGTCTTGATTTGGCAGAGTCAAATACTCAAATATTTTTAAAATATGATTGTTACATTTAAATGCTTTGACAAATAAAAACATGCATGAAACATGCACTATTATTTTAAATAATTGGCTCTACTTCTCAGTACCCATAGTAGAAAGTGTTACTGGGATTTGTAAGGGCCTAACTCTGTTAAGTTTGACTTTCACTGTATTTGTCTTAGAAACGTTGTTTATTTGAAATGATGTCATGAGTCATGTTGTTCTGAACTCTTTGCCACCATATCAGAGTGATAGGAATTTTACAAGAAAACTTTGTGGGAAGAACTTAAAATTTCAAGTTTTCCCCAGCTTTAAGTACCCTGAACATTTTCCCATGTTTACTTTTTTTTAATATTAAAAAAAAAAAAAAAACTTAAGAAGGAACTTACAAACCAAATCAAATAAGAGAAAGCTTTACATCAATAGTATTTCATAGAGGGCCACAGATTGTGGGGAATTCTGGAAAAGGTATACTTGAAGCAAGGATACTTACAACAGGGTGTTTACTCAGTGTGATTAATGAGATAATGGTTCTCTAGTTTACATATACTTAGTGTGATATAATGATATAATCATTCTGGTTGACATATATTTAGTGTGATGTAATGATGTAATCAGACTGAGGTATTTAAGGGCTGAGAGAACTGGAAACAAAAGCTCTCAAGCTCGGACCCAGACACGGACACAGAGGAGACTCAGACTCAGATATAGAGGAGACACCGACAAGGACTCAGACATAAAGGAGACACCAAAGACAGAGATGGAAAAGAGATCTTCCTGCTGGCTCTCCTGCCTTCATCATTCCTCCATCTAAGACCAAGGCCCATCCAGAGATTCTCCAGAGGGCTAGTCTGGACATTACATTTTGGTGCCGAAACATGGGGCACTAAATGTGGGGCTCTAGATGTGAGGTTCTAGTCGTAAGAACCTACACTCAGCAATTCAACTGATGCATCCTAAGCTCAGTGGAGAAGTCCTGGTGACCCAGAAATAGGGTGAGTACAAAAAATAGACAAGCAGGAAACTTTGGTAAGGGCTAAATTAGTCACTTTCATTTCTCAGCTGAAATGGGGCAAATACTAAGAAAAGAGCCTCCCACACCCTGAGGAGACTGTGTAGCAACCATAGTTAGGTTAATAAAGAAGCAGGGTTTGTTGGTAACTTGGAAGCAGATCACTGAACTTTTAAATATATTAGAGTGCATGTCTCCTTGGCTCTCTAAGGAAGAAAAATTAGAGCCAGATATGTGGAAAACAGTGGGAGAGTAACTAATTGAATATTACGAAGCTATGGGTCCTGATTCAATTCCTAAGAAAATATTCCTTATGTACAATATAAAACAATTGGCTCTAAAGAAACCCACAAGTTCTTTAAAAAAAAAAGGGGGGGGGAATTTTAATGTGTGTGAGGAAGTGTGAGGAGAAAGAGCAGGAAAAGGATGGTATTGATAAAGCAGCTGAAAAGCATGGAGAGTTGGACAAGAAAGGAGTTAAGTACCTTAAGAACAGTGTTGATGAGATTAAAGAGTGTGGTGCTTCTCACTTTCACAGCTCAGTTTCACTTCCTCCTATACCCTACCAGGCACACTTAGGGCATTTCCCATCTCCTAACCCTTCTCCCTCAATTTTGCCTTCATGGGCAGAGAGAGGAGGAGGAGTGGAAGAGGCAGTGATACCATCAGCACAACATATACAGCAGTTTTGTGCACCTCTAGCTAAAGAAGAAGGTCAGGATACATCTGATTTTAGACGCGCACACTGTGATTGAAGAGTTTGACTCTTCAGGTCAAGCCAGAAGATACACTCCTTTAAATCTGGAAATTATCAAAGATCTGAAAAAGGCTTGCACTCTTTATAGGGCTACATTATCTTATGTTAAAATCGTATTTGAGAATTTGGCTTATGAAATTTTAACCCCTAGTGATTGAAAATCTATAGCAAAGACATGTTCAGAACCTGGACAAAACTTGTGACTCAGAAAGAGTATAGTGAACCCTGTAGAATACAAGCCCAATGAAATAGGAAAACTGGAGTTAAGATACTGTTCACCTTTGATCAACTAGCAGGAATAGGCCCTTATGAAGACACTTTAGCAAAGATTAATTACCCTATAGCAGCATAAGAGCAAACTGCTTCTGTTGCTATCAAACCATGGGGTTTTACAGGACAAAGGAGAGGTCTTCACAAAAACAGTGCAAGATCCAAATGAATCCTTTGCTGATTTCTTGGGATATCTGCAGACAGCTGTCATACAAACTATTGGTGAAAATGTAGCAACAGAAATAATGATAAGACAACTTGCTAGAGAAAATGCTAATGAGGTTTGTAGAAGAATTATATGGGGAATACACAAGGATACTCCTTTAGAGGAAATCATAAGACACTGTACTACAGTGGGCACAAATACCTTTTATACGCAGGCTATGATGCAGACTTTCAAGATCTAACATGGGAAGACAGGGTCCCTTTAGACAAGGGACTTCCAGAGAGATTCCTCAATGCTTTCAATGTGGTAAAGTAGGGCATTTGGGCATTTGAAAACTCAATGTTGGCATAAAGATAAAGTGAAAAAAACAGAGTGGGAGAACAAGACCCAAAAACCCATGTCCAAAATGCAACAAAGGCTTCCCTTGGGCATCATCAGAATGTAGATTGACTCAGTGAAATGGGAAGTGGGGCTCGGCTCCAGAGCCCCAGACAAAAAACACTGGGGCATGATGGCAGCCGATGTTATACCCATGGAGTCTTCAAAAGTTCAGTACTCCAACATGATCAATAAGCCGAGAAACAATCTGATGGGGGAAAGGGATTACAATTGGAGAGAATAGAGTTGTATATGGCTGGGACTACTGAGATATCCCCTGAAGAGGTGAAATCTGTCCCTATCCGGCCTATGGATCCTTTGCCTCCACACACAGTAGGCTTGACCATTTCACTTCCTAAGAGTGATTACAAAACAGTGTTTATGAATACACTGACTTGGGAAATAGGAATATGTAACTAATACAGATAGACAATGTGTGACATCACCCAGGAGAATTAGTAGCATCAGGTTTACTGAAACACATTCCTAATAGGCAATTTGGTGATATTTATCCAGATTTTGACTCACAGCTATTACAGTTGACCATCCTATGCTCACTATCTATGTAAATGGCATGTCATTGAAAGGGTTGGTAGACACGGGGGCAGATAGTACAGTATTAGAGGTGCAATTGGCCCAGTCATTTGCCAAAGATTAAAGCAGACATCCATATGTCTGATATAGGAGGATCAATAGCAGCTGAAATTAGTGCTACCCCTTTGATATCAATGACATTTTAAGGGAAGACAGTGCTTGAAACTCACCACGCCACCTTAAAAAGAAGCTCAAGAGGCTTTGAGAGAAGTTGAACTGGTTTTATCCAATGTGGTTGAAAGAATTACTCAAAAACTTTTGGAAATATCAGTTTTTGCTACAAAAGAGGCACCCACAGCAGTCCTTCATCAAGGAGACAGTGTGATAGAGAGAATGACCCTCCCAGCACAATCAGACCAAAGTCTTACTCCTTATTCAGTGCTTATGGCTAGAATTTTATTAAAGGCCATTAAGAGAGTAGTACAACTATCTGGGATAAGACCTGACAAGATATACACCTTTTCTACCAATGCACAAATTAATGTATGCTGTGAAAACATCGCAGAGTGGCAAATTTTATTGGCCACAGCTCTACACGGGTCTCCATTAAAGATAACCTAGCTATTGCATAATTGGCAATGGATTTTTGAAAAAAAGCTTTCTAAGGTTCCTCTTAAAGGACCAACTATCTTTACAGATGCATCCAAACATAATATTTGTGCTGTATACTTTCATGACTTAACTATAAAGAGAGTAGTCAGAACTCCTTTTCAGTCCACTCAACAGAATGAATTGTATGCAATCGTTCTAGCTCTTATTATCCAGGAGATATAAATATCATATCAGATTCAGCTTTTTCAGTATGTGTGGTACAAAGATTTGCCATAGCCCAAATAAAATTTCTAGCTTCTAATATATATCAGCTCTTTAAGGTATTTCAAGAGCAAGTGAGAAAGCATCTAGGTAAAATTTATATCTTACATCTCCACTCTCATAGTGGATTTCCAGGTCCTATTTTTTATGGAAATTCAAAGGCAGATTGCCTTATAATCATGTTAGCCAATACTCTTTTATTTCAGACAGCCCAAGAATCTCATTCTAAATATCATCAGGCTGCTCGAGCTTTACGTTTATAATTTGGAATAACTAGAGAGCAAGCTAGGAGCATAGTAAAAGCCTGTACAGTTTGCCTTCCTTTCCACACTCCTACACTCCCTCCAGTGAAAAATGCTTGTGGTTTGAGACCCAGTGAAATTTGGATGTGACCTATTATAAATCTTTTGGTCATCTGTCTTTTATCCATGTCGTAGTAGACACCTTGTCAGGATTTACCTTTGCAATACCAGCAGCAAAAGAGACAGCCCGAGTGGTCACTGAATTCCTTATACAAGTTTTTGCAATTATGGATGTGCCACAAGCAATAAAAACAGATAATGGACCTGCATATACTTCTAAACATTTTGCACACTTTTGTGCACAGTATCAGATTTTACACATCACTGGCATACCTTTTAATTCTCAAGGACAGGCAATAGTAGAGAGGAGAAACAGAACATCAAGACACTTCTCCAAAAACAAAAGAAAAGGGGAGCCACAAGTAACCCTAGAGAACGTTTAAATTTAGCTCTTTATACTATTGATTTTTTGATTTTTGATAAAGATGCACTGGCTCTGGCAGAGAGGTTTTATAACCCACCAGAAGGGCAGTGTCCAGTGTGAGCAGCTCCACATCTTTAGATAATCTCCAGGTAATGTGGAGAAATCCAGAAAATGGTGAATGGAAGGGACCAGATAGATTAAGTGCTTGGGGAAGAGGGTTTGCTTATATCTCTACAGATGGAGAAGGAATCAGATGGGTGCCAATGAGCTTTATTCGTCTTGTCCGTCTGAGAGAGACAGAGAAGACCCTAGAAATAAAGGAGAAGACCCAAGAAACATCAGGTGGTTCCATCTCTGACTATATATGCCACCGAAAAAGCATGGCTGTTAACCCAATGTGCCTGACAATTGACTCATGAACATCAAAAATTGTTAATGAGACTGCTGCAGGACTGTTGCAGGACTTCAAAACCTGCAGGAATCATTGGATTCTCAGACACATGAAGTAATGGACTGTGGTGTTCTCTTCTTTTTCTAAAATATGATTGTTCTCTGGGAGCAGGTTTCTTGGGAAGGTTTCTGGAGGCAGCCTTAGTTTCAGTTCAAAGTAATAATTACTTCAAATGCAGCCAGGGATTAAAGTACAGTCTTTTATTGTCTCTTCCAAAATAGCCTGGTAAGCTTTCCTTGGTTCCAACAGCTCTTGTTGATAGTCTGCCAGCTTCTGTCTCCAGCTCTTTCTGACTCTTGATTCTACTCCTCCGAATCCTTCATTCTGCCCAACTGCAGTCTCTAGCTTGTCAATTTCCTGAACTCACTGATTTCTGGCTTTCAATCTTTTTCAACTGGTTCTCCTGACTGAGCTCAGCTCTTTTTTATGCTCTTTTAGAAGTGTAAACTCAAAGGTTGACTCCTCCTCTGAGAGTGGGATTATGGGGGATGTGAATTCATGAATCTCATACTGAATCTTCCAACTTGTGAACTCTAATGTGTGAGCTAATGTGTGAACTCTCAAAGGTGTAAGCATTGTTTCTATCAATTTAGTGACTTAACACCTTGTAAGGATTCGCGCTAATGTGTGAACCAATAAGCATTGTTTCTATCGATTCCATTGAGTTAATACTAGGATTCTAACTTGGGACAATAGATTGGTTTTGGACTATCTCTTAGCTGCTGAAGGAGGTGTATGTGTGATTGCTATTTATATAGCCTCCTTCAAGGATTTATGGACATGCAGAATTCCTCATGTTGATTTATATTGCATCACTACTAGCCTGTGTTACATTACTATGTGTAATACCTTCCGTGCTTGTGTAAAACCTTGTGTAAAACCTTCCATGCTGATGGATTTATTTATATCTGTTTCAATTAAGACCCTTCAGCCCAGAGGAAACCTGCTAATGATATCTACTTTGGGTCCTCATTTCCCTTTGGTGCCTCCCTCCTGAGAAGTCAGGGAGGACATGACCATCTGTGTTCTAAAACAAAAGAAAGCAGGAGATATATAGGGCCACAGATAGTGGGGAACTCTGGGAAAGGTATACTTGAAGCAAAGATACTGATAGCAGGGTGTTTACTCAGTGTGACTGATGAGATAATGGTTCTCTAGTTCACATATACTTAGTGTGATATAATGATGCAAACATTCTAGTATGATATAATGATATAATCATACTAGCTTGATATAATATTATCACTCTAGTTGGCATATACTTAGTGTGATATAATGATGTAATCAGACTGAGGTATTTAAGGGCTGAGAGGACTGGAGACAAGATCTCTCAAGCTCAAACTCAGACTCAGACACAGAGGAAACACAGATGAGGACTCAGACACAAAAGAGACACAGAAGACAGAGACAGAAACAGAGATCCTCCTGGTGGCTCTCTTGCCTTCATCCCTCCTCCACCTAAGACCAAGGCCCATCCAAAGATCCTCCAGAGAGCTAGTCCAGACATTACATTTTGGTGCCCAAACTTGAGGCACTAAACATGGGGCTCTAGATGTGAGGCTGCAGATGTAAGGACCTATACTCAGCAGTTCAACTGATGCAATCCTAAGCTCAGTGGAGAAGTCCCTGTGACCCGGAAATGGGGTGAGTACAAAAATAGACAAGCAGGAAACTTTGGTAAGGGCTAAATTAATCACTTTCATTTTTCAGCTGAAATGGGGCAAATACTAAGAAAAGAGCCTCCCATACCCCAAGGGGACTAGATCATTTGCCTGCTTCCAAAATTTACCTAAATGATATAATATTATATATATATATATTCATATATATATATATATATATATATATATATATACACACACACACACACACATATATATATATACATATACACAGCAATAATGATGGTGGTGGAGTAGCAGTATAAGCACTTAACATGTTATTTCACTAATTTGTAAATTTAAAAATTAACAACAACAACAAGACTTTCAAAAGTGCTTACTCACCTTAGCTAATTTTTTAATATGATAGCCTCCTTCCAGTTTAAAAGTTACTGCCATATTATACCCAGTCTGATTTCCATGTCCATTAGGCCACCATGTCTCCACTGTAGTATTCTTAAGAAACAGATAAAGTAATAATTGTAGCACAAATCCAGCAAATAAAAACCATTGTCATATGTGTCTGGCTTTGTTCATTCACTGCATCACAGCCAACACTACCAAAAGTTAGAGGAAAAGAAAATGAGCCACGAATTCGAATGCTGAATCTAGAAACTTTGAATTCCAAAAAATACCACATCCGGAGGATAGTACATATCACTAACAAGATTAGAAAACAGAAATTAAGCTTAAAAACATTTCAATCAATGTGCCAAAATTTCTATAGAAAAGAAGAAAACAAGAGAGACTAAATAGCAAATAAAGGATAAGAAAAGAAAAACGTGGTATCAGAATACCCCACTGATGCTTCATGGCTCTAATGCGCTACATTTTTCCTAAACTTCTATCATCTTTATCATTTAGCATTCATATTTCTAATCAGGTAGTATAATCAGTCTAAAATTTCTAATTTACCTTAACAGAAAATGTATTACCAAGCTGTGTGGCTAAACTGATTTTAGAATTTTGAATTTAACTTGCAAGTATTAATCATCCTCAGTGAGTAAGAAAACAAATTAGTTTTTGCTGACTGATGGTAAATTAATAGAGGCATGTATTCCCAGGGATTTGTAGCCTCAAGATTTTCTATTACTAAGTTTTTTCAATTCAATTCAATCAGGCCTGAATATTTATTAGACATTTCCTATTACAAGGAAGATAATAAGCTAAGTGGCTTCCCCCTTTCCTGCTTGCCTTCTACCAGAATTCAGTTCAAACAGACTTCTCCCACCTACAAAGTAGCTCTGAGCCATCTCTTGGTCCTCTAGTGCTAGCCCCTCCTTGTTTGTTACAGGATTGTGCTATACTAACAGCATCCAGAGGAAGACAGGCCACTCTACCTCAGTGCAAGAAAGCTGAGGATGTTTGCATTTGGTGATGTGTTAATAAATATTAATTCTTTCAAAATGTAATCTTATCTTTAATATATTTTAAAATTACACCTAGAACATACTCTAATGATTCTGGAATAATGTTTCTAATACTAAAAATGCAATACCTATCACTTACCTCCTTAAGGGCCAAAGATATACAGAGTCACACTTTCTCCATGTCTTATGAGCCTTTGAAGTCCCACTAAATTCTGTTGGGAATCTAAGCAATTCTCCAGTTTTAACAGCTAAAGAAAAGGTATTGTATATACAAAAGCTAAAAATGAATGGGAAAAGAAACATACCAAAATGGTTTGGGTAGAAAATGTCTTCTAGAATATACAATGTGGATTAGTTTTATAAATATGAATTTTAAAAATGCAAAGGAGTAAAGAATGGCAATAATTGACTCACAGAGTCTTTTGTCTCATTTTTGAAAATCAAAAGGGCCAAACTTTCATCCCATATGCTTCTTACCAAGTATCAGCCTCTTACCTTGTTGATGTTCAGAAGCAATGAAATCATGCTTTTCCCAGGATAAAGTTCAATGTCATATATCTGGTGGGTTTGCAAACCTGGAATGCTCACAGTTACTTGGCCACCAAATGGTTTTGAGCTAACCACATCAAAATAAGCTTCTATTTTAAGATTCCACTCTCTGGCACTGTTGACTGAAATTAAGAAGAGAGAAAGAAAAGAAAGTATGTATTCAGAAAAGAGTTAGTATTATCCCTAGACTCACTGGGAAGGCAGAACTATTTGTGATTCCCCAGACATCCATAAATACTTTCTTAACTCTGATTAGTGCAATGACAAAGCATAATTCCAGGGGACTGATGATGAAGCATGATATTTACTTCCTGTCTGTCAGAGATGTGATGGGCTTAAGAGTACAGAATGACACACTTTTTTTTAGATATGCCTATGATGGGAATTTATTTATGTTTGATTATGTGTTTTTATTTTTTTCCAATAGTATCTTATTTTTCCAAATCACGTAAAGAGAGTTTTCAACATTTTTATAAAACTTTGTGTTCTAAATTTTCCTCCTCTCCCCACCTAAAACAACAAGCAATCTGATATAAGTTAAATATGTTATGAATATTTATTAAAAGAACTTTGCTTTCATTTTTAATGGGAGTGTAAAAAAATTTGTTAACTGAAAAAAATTTTAAATGATACTTCACACAAATATTTGAATGATTCAATAATGTAGAATTTCATCTATGCACTATGCCCAAAAGATTACCAAATGATACATACCCTTTGAGCAGTGTCACGATTTGGTCTGTATCCCAAAGATATCATAAAAGAAGGAAAAGGATCTACATGTGCAAAAATATTTGTAGCAGTTCTTTTTGGGGTGGCAAATTTTTAAATGGAAATTGTTTGGATACCCATCAATTTAGGTATAGTTCAATAAATTATGATATATGAATGTAATAGACTATTATTGTTCTATAAGAAATGATGAGCAGGCTGATTTCAGAAAAGCCTGAAAAGACTTACATAAACTGATGAAAGTGAAGTGAGCAGAACCAAAAGAACACTGTACATAGCAACAAGATTATGTATGATCAATTGTGAAAGATTTGGCTCTTTTCAACGATGAAGTAATTCAAAGCAATTCCAATAGACTTATAATGGAAAGTACCATCCATATTCACAGAGAGAACTATGGAAACTAAATGTAGATCAAAGCATAGTATTTTCACCTTTTGGGGGGGTTTTATTTTTGTTTATTTGTTAGTTTTTCCCTTCTTTTGTTTGTTTTTTTCTTTTTTGATCTGATTTTTCCTCCCCATTCTCCCACAGCAAGACAAATATGGAAATATGTTTAAAATAACTTCACATATTTGATCTATATTGGATTGCTTGCTGTCTTGGGGAGGGGGAGGAAGTGGAGAGGGAAAAATTTGGAATACAAGATTTTGCAAAGATGAATGTTGAAAACTTATCTCTGCATGAATTTGGAAAATTAAAAAGTTGTTATTTCACCTTAAAAAAAGAATTGCACGTCTACATTAAATATCAGCCATACTAATTTCAGAAAAACCTGGAAAGAATTGATGTTGAGTGAAGTGAGAGCCAGGAGAACACTGTACACAGTTAACAGCAAGATTATGTGATGATCCGCTATAACAGACTTATCTCTTCTCAGCAAAACCATGATCCAAGACAATTTCAATAGACTTGGGATGGAAAATGCCATCCGCATCCAGAGAGAGAACTATGACTGAATGTAGATCAAAGCATACTGTTTTTACCTTTTTTGCTTTTTTTCCCCTCACAGTTTTCCCTTTTTTCTGATTTTTCTTTCACAACATGTCTAATATAGAAATGTATTTTAAATGATTGTACATGTATAGCCTATATCAGATTGCTTGCTGTCTGGGGAAGAAAAAAAAAAATGGAACTCAAAATCTTACAAAAGTAAATGCTGAAAACTATCTTTGCATGTAATTGGAAAAATCAAATACTACTGAAAAGTTAAAAAAAAAAATTTCATCCATGAGGTGACTTGCCACATTTATAAAAACTAAAGACTTTAGGTAGTACATCTATATAGTTATGTTGGCCAACACTGGCAATGAACTCCCAATTTAGTCTTAATAACTTAGTTGGCTTTCTCAGCAGTGTTGCATACTTGGAAGACAGGAAAAAAAAATACTGAATCTTGGTTCAAATGCTATCTCAAGCACTTGCTTATGGAATCCTGAACAAGCCATTTAATAACTCTGTAAAATGGGGATAATGATAGCACTCATCTAACCCTACTGAATAGCAACATCAGATCAAGTCAAAGGTTTAAAATTTAATCCCCTGGCCAATTAAATTTTAAACTGGTTTTATTACCCCTTTAGGAAAAAAAACTAACTTAGCTTACATAGTGAAGTCCCACAAGGAGGGACTGTCTCAGTTTTCAGCTTTCTGTTCCCATCATTCAGCAGAGTACTTTGCATATAATACAGGCTAATAAAGTTTATGTATCAACTGACAGGGACAGATCATCCCACAAAGAGACTAAGCCTAGGATGGAGGGAAAAGCACTGATCTGGGTTCTAGTCCTGATCCTACGATATCCAATATAAGGTTCTTGGGAGGGTAAAATGTATGCATTTTGAAAATGACAAAGCCCACTGCAAAATACGTACAGATAATCTGATACTTAATGTACTGACTATGATGTCAAAGATGGACAGAGGGCTGGTTTCCTGGCTTATCATCCAAAATCTCTTCTCAAACTAAAAGAAGGTTCCCAAAAAAGGGCACAATTGAGTATATCCAGGTTCTTGTGGCCAGGTAGTGATTCAGATAGAAAAGACAGCCACGAAGCAATTAACCTGGAATGAGCAAATCTGCTGTCCTCCTATAAAGATTTTCCATGGAAATGTCAGCTAAATTAGCTTTATTTTTGGAAATTGGCTATTATTTTTGGAAACCTCAGAGTACTCTAGGGAGTGCTGACTGCCATTTTTATCCTCCAAATATTAAATAAAACAGTGCATTTTTTCATTAGAAGAGGTAAAAAAAAAAAGGGGAAAAAAATACCACAACTTCTTCATGGTTTGGGGGGAGTGAGAAGTAAAGGAAAGGAAAGAGGAGATACAAACAACAACCTGGGACAACTTAATTTACTGTCTACTAACCACAAAAAAAAAAAAAAAAAAAAAAATACTTGCTTTTATTTTCTTAACAAGTAAGTCATTCAAACTGTACTTTGTGGAAGGTAGTCTTTGCACAATTCGATCTTGGACTGTTATTTTGACTCAACCAATGCTTAAAATCAATTAATCATCTAATCGTGAGTTTCAAGAAAATCCAGGTTTTGCCACAAGTAATGATTTTTTAACTTTTATTTTAGAGGAAAAAGATGTAAAGGAAAAAGAACCACAGAATATCAGAGTTAGAAAAGATGTTCAAGATCCCAGTTATCCCAACATCTCACAACATATACTCAATTAAGTTCCAAATTCTAATTCAGAAATAAAAGTTCAAATCAAAAACAATTTAAATGAACCAAGACAGGGGCAGCTAGATGGCACATTGGATAGAAGAGTGCTGGCCCTGAAGTCAGGAGAACCTGAGTTCAAATCTAACCTCAGACACTTAATACTTCCCAGCTCTGTGACTCTGTAAGTCACTTAACCCCAATTATCTCAGCAAATAAATAAATGAACTAAGAAATACCTATCACAACTGTGTTTAGGAAAAGTATTTCTGACCAAAATAAAACAAAAGGAATGGAAAGAATCAGACAAAAGGGAAAATATGCATATACAAAGTTGAAAAGGTATTATACAAAAATATACCTAATAAATAAATGAATAAATGTAGTTCACCAAGATGTTTTAATCACATAATTATATGCTTTAATTATGGTCATCTTCCAATAGTAAAATGGTCAAAAGGATAAGAATAAAGCACTTCTCAAAGCAATAAACTCAAGTTATCAACAATCACATGAAACAATTCCCCAAATCATTATTAGAAAAAGGCAAATTAAAACAGTTCTGAGGTTCTACCTCAGATCCATTAAATAGGGAGGGAAGGAAGGAAAAAAGGAAGAAGGATATTGAGATAGTATGGGAAAACAAGCACATTAATATGCAGTTAATGGAGCTTCGACTTGGTGCAGCCCTTATGGAGAACAATGAGGAATGATGACCAAAAGGTCACTAAATTGTGCATGACATATCTTTTAATCCAGTATATTTCTACAAGATTTATACTAAAGAGATTTTTAAAAACATTAAGGAAAGGACTCACATGTTTATATATATATATATATATATATATATATATATATATATATATATATTTAAGAGAAAATGTTTTGTTGTAGCAAAAAAAAAAAAAAGTAGAAATTACAGGGGTACCAATCAATTGGGGAATGGCTAAAAAAATGATACATAAATATAAGAGTCTTATTGCACTCCAAGAAATGACAAAAGATATAGATTCAGAGAACCCCAGAAAGACTTGTACCAAATGATAAAGAATAAAATAAGCAGAACCAGAAAAACAATTTATACAAGGATAGGAACACCACACTGTAAAGAAAAACAAAAGTGAAAGACTCAAGAATCATGATCAACACAATGGCCAATTATGACTCAAGATATCATGCTTCTTGGCACCAAGGTAATGAGCTACAAGTACAAAGTGAGTCAATGTATGAGTTTGTTATGCTTGTCAATACTTGCTCATGTATTTAAAAAGAAGGGCTTTTTTTGGGTGGGGGGCTGGTTGAGATTGTTAGTGAGAAGGGGAATGGCAGATACTGAAAAAAAAAGAATATTCATGGATCATTAAACAGAGGAACTGAAGAAAAAGAAGACAACAAAGACAGGAAGGGAAGTACTGAGCTACCTAATAAATTTGAAATATAAAACAGCAGCACATGATGGCTGAATCACAATTTCATACAGAGTTCTCATTTTCTGTTTTTTTCTCACTACCAGATATGACTTATAAGTGGAAATAAAATACTGGTTTCTCACTACACAGCAAAGAGTTATAAAACAATATAAGCAGGATGACATGATGCACAACTAGACATGGCCAATGGGTTGACTTATTTTTAAAATGTTTGGTAGACAACATCTCACACTATATAACAAGATAGTTTTCAAAATGAGTACATGATTTAGAAATAAAATGTGATATCATAAGCAAATTAGGGAAGCAGGGAAAAGTTTACCTGTCAAATCTATGGATAAAGGAAGAATTTCATGAGCAAACAAGAAATAGTATAATGGGATGTAAAATGGATAACTTTTATTACATTAAATTAAAAAAAATTTGCATAAACAATCACCAATGCAACCAAGAACAGGAGGAAAGCAGGACCCTGGGGGGTCGGGGGGGAGACAGAGAAAGGAGTGATGGAATTTTCTCTGATAAAGGCCTCATTTCTCAAATACAGACAGAACTGAGTCAAATTTATAAGAATCTGTCATTTCTCAATTGATAAATGGTCAAAGAATATGAACAAGTAGTTTTCAAATAAGGGCATCAAAGCTATCTAAAGGCAAATGAAAAAAAATGTTTTAAATCACTATTAATTAAATGCAAATTAAAATAACTCTGAGAAACATCTTCACACCTAGGCAGGTGAAAAAAACTATGACGGATGAAAGATAAAATGAATGAGAAAATAAATAAATTTGTGTTTTTGATTATTTTGATTTATTAAGTAATTCACGGCAATTGCCTGACAAAATGGGATCAGTAGCCTTCCTCAGCTTTGGCAATGAACCCCAAATACAAAAGGAGACAGACTTTTATGCATTAAAAACAATTACTCAAATAAGACCAATTAATTAAAAGGAAAAATGCATTATTAAGTAATATGATTTCTAATTGGGTGAAAGAGTAGAGATTTTTCAAGTTGAGAGGATCTCTAAGAGTGAACAAGTATAATTCCCTAAAATTAGGGCGGGGAAATGTCCCACTCCCCCCAGGTATCTAGGGAGGGAGGGAGGAATGCCCACTGATTAGGAAATGGCTGAACAAATTGGAGTAAAAGTTATGTCAGATATCAGAGTCTGTGTTACCACTTTTAAGCTTCTGTCTTATCAAAGATGAACTAGAATAGAAAGCATTCAATGGCTATATTAGTGCCTTTCTCTTCAACCCAACTGCTATTTTCATACTAGACACTCCACTATGTGTTACATATTGCAAATTTAACACGATAGATCTAACACTACCTTAAATGTCTATGTCCCCTTCTGAACTTTCTTCAGTTCTCTTCTTATTTAACAACTGAGTGATACTCTTTCATTCCATCTTTTTAATATCACTACTCCCTGAAGTCTGTCTCACACACACACACACACACACACACACACACACACAGGGAAGGGGAGGAAGAGGAAGAGAAAAAAGGAGAGGGGAAAAAAAGACAAAAAAAAAAGGGAAAGAGAGAAAAAAAACACTCCCTTGTAACAATGAAGAACAAAGCAAATCTACTCATTACCAATGTTTGAAAATGTATGCCTTATTATGTACCTCTTTCCATAACCTCACTGCCAAGAAGCATGATTAAGTCTTATGGAATTTTGGCCAGCTACTATATTTATCACAGATTCTAAGTCTTTTAAAAGTGCTTCCTTTAGCATTTTGTTGTCACTGTATATATTGTTTTCCTGTTTCTATTAGGTTTACTCTGTATCATTTGACAAGTCTACTAAGGTTTTCCTGAATCTATCCCTTTTGTCACTTCTGACAATCTAATGTGTTTTGCATGACTTTACATGTATGTAAAATCTGTACGTATGACTTGTAATAGGAAAAAATAAAATATAAAAACCTTATCTACTTCACAAGAAAATAAAGCCAATATTATACTTACATACACTGTTTTTATTCAGATAGTTCCTAATTTATAAGCATCCACCATATTTCCAGTTCTTTGCTACAAAAACTAATGCTCTATCCTTTGATCCAGCAGTGTTACTCCTGGGCTTATATCCCAAAGAGATCTTAAAGAGAAAGGGGCCTGTATGTACAAGAATGTTTGTGGCAGCCTTCTTTGTAGTGGCTAGAAACTGGAAACTGAATAGATGCCCTTCAATTAAAGAATGACTGAATAAATTGTGGTATATGAATGTTATGGAATATTATTGTTCTGTAAGAAATGACCAACAAGATGATTTCAGAAAGGTCTGGAGAGACTTACATGAACTGATGCTGAGTGAAATAAGCAGGACCAGAAGATCATTATTTACTTCAACAACAATACTATATGATGATCAATTCTGGTGTACGTGACCATCTTCAACAATGAGATGAACCAAATCAGTTCCTATAGAGCAGTAATGAATTGAACCAGCTACACCCAGCAAAAGAACTCTGGGAGATGACTATGAACCATTACATTGAATTCCCAATCCCTCTATTTTTGTCCACCTGCATTTTTTATTTCCTTCACAGGCTAATTGTATACTATTTCAAAGTCCAACTCTTTTTATACAGCAAAATAACTGTTTGGACATGTATACATATATTGTATTTAACATGTATTGGTCAACCTGCCATCTCGGGGAAGGGGTGGGGGGAAGGAGGGAAAAAGTTGGAAAAGGATTTGCAACTGTCATTGCTGAAAAATTGCCTATGGATATATTTGTAAATAAAAAGCTATAATAAAAAAAATAATGCTCTAAATATTTTTTCACATATTGATCCATTTCTCCCGACTTTGATCTCTTTGGGGTATACATCTAACAATATCTCATTAAACCATTTTAGTGAATAATGGGTATAGTTAGAAATATTTTTCAGATGTTTGGGTTACTGTTTAATTTTTAAATATTGTTGCCTTGCTCCCTGGAGGACTACAAAATACTCTAAATTCTTTAATTTAATATTCAATTCTGTGTCTTCCCAATCCCAATGATTCTAAAGTCTCTTGTAATTCTACAATCCAAAGTTACAGAAACTAAACATCTTCAGAGTTGAAAGAGACCTTTTACTCCAATCCTATGGGTTATCACGTCTTACACTTTGTACTAGAGTGATTTATACTCAGGTTTTACTCATTCTATAAAAGAGCCAAGGATTGTACATTAGTCATTATTATGTCCTTCCATTGTCCAATCATTATTTTTGCACGAGGCAATTTAGTATAGTGATTGCAGCATCTATTTTGAAATGAGAAAACCTAAGCTAGAATCCTGCTTAAGAAATATAATAAATTTATTAAATAAATTATAACAAACACTTAAATAAACGAAATTTATTTCTTTATCAGTTACTAATTATGTCACAAAAGTATGAAGGAATTACTCTGGAAAATTTCAAAAACTATATAAATGTTAACTATAATTTAGGGTTCACTAAATACTTGTGAAATTGAATGGCTTCCACTACTGGGTCTGTATCCCAAAAAGATCATAAAAGAGGGAAAAGAATCCACATGTGCAAAAATGTTTGTAGCAACTTTTTTTGTAGCAGCAAATAACTAGAAAATGAGTAGATACCCATCAGTTGAGGAACGGCTGAATGTAATGAAATATTATTGTTATAAGAAATGATGAGCAGCGCAATTTCAGAAAAGCCTGAAAAGGCTTACAAGAACTGATGCTGAGTTGAAGCAAGCAAAATCAGGAAACACTATACACAGCAGAAGCAGGACTGTGTGATAATCAACTAAGAAAGACTTAGAGCTTCTCAGCAATTCAGTGATCCAAGGCAATTACAGTAAACTATGGATGTTAATAAATGCCATCCACATTCAGAGAGAAAATGTCAGAGACTGCATGTAGATTGAAACATACTATTTCACCTTTTTTTCCTTTATTTTTCTTTCTCTTTTGTTCTGATTTTTCTTTCCCAACATGATTCATATGGAAATATATTAAAAATGAATGTACATATATTTTTAAAAAGACAAAGAGGAAGGAAGGAAGGAAGGAAGGAAGGAAGGAAGGAAGGAAGGAAGGAAGGAAGGAAGGAAGGAGAGAGAAAGGAAGGAAGGAAGGAGAGAGAAAAGAAGGGAGGGAGGGCAGGAGGAAGGGAGGGCAGGAGGGAGGGAGGGAAAGAGGAACTGACTTTTTTGTGAAACAGATATTGGTTTTTACTTTTTTTTCCTATTAAAAGTTATACATACTGATTATACATACATGTGCACCATGTAAAACACAGGAATGGCTCCATTTTTACCTAAGACTATCTCTAGATCAAGAAAAAACCAACTAAAACTCTTGCAATATCAAAGTAGTCGTCTTCAATACAACCAACAAACCTAAAAATGAAAAATAGAAGGAATATATTTTAATAACTGAAGCCATGATAGCTATTTGGCCAGATAACATTCTTTGTGCAAAATTTGTCCAGCATCAGAATAATGAAATCTATATAAATATCCAAAACCTCAAGAGAGAGACAGAAAAAAAAAAATTTAAGGCCAAAGTAATATAACAAATAATACCAAATTTTGATTGCTACCATCTTCTTCCACAAACTCCAGGGATTCCCTGGTCAATGAATCAATCAGTAAACAATTTATTAAGCATATACTGTGCATAAGTACTATTACTGCTAAACACTAATATACAGTCCTCTGTTTGGAACTGAAAGCTCTTCCTGTGGTCACAAACCAGATCTTATGGCTTCTGACACTCCCTATGGTTAAGCTCAACTAGCACCCTTGCTGATCTTCCTAGGCCACATTTTATGTCCCTTCTAGATGCTTGCCCAGCCCATCCCCCAAATCTGCAAGATCCCCTTTTCTTATTTTCTTCTCTCAAAATACTTTTGGTGGTTGTTCAATAGTCTCAGATCTATCTGACTCTTCCTGACCCATTTGTGTTTTTCTGGGCAAAGATACTAAAGTGATTAGCTGTTTGCTTCTCTGCCATTTTTGCAAAGGATAAAACTGAGGCAATCAGGGTTAAGTGACTTGCTCAAGGTCACAAGCTTTGACCTCAGATCTTGCTAACTCTGTCCTTAGAGTCCCTAGTTTCCCTCAAAGTTCAGCTCAAATGTTACATCTTACATGAAGCCTTTTCCAATCCCCAAAGCTATTAGTGCTCCTCCTTACCACATATATATTTCATATATACTACTTATTGCAGACATGTTGTTTCAGGAGGTGGAGCCAAAATAGCATAGTAAAGGCAGGGACTGGCCCCTAGCTCTCCCCCAAACCCCTCCAAGGACCTTTAAATAATGACTCTAGGTCCACTGTTTCCCCAATAGAATATATGCCCCTACATGACAGGGACAGTTTCATTGGTCCTAGTTGTCCAAAGAGCAGAGTGAACAGGAGAGTGGGGGATGGGGAAGGGAAGTGAAAATGAGATATCTATTTTATTCATGCATGAAAACCCCAACTTCTCTTTTTTATATATATATATATTTAATAGCCTTTTATTTACAGGATATATGCATGGGTAACTTTACAGCATTAACAATTGCCAAACCTCTTGTTCCAATTTTTCACCTCTTACCCCCCCATCCCCTCCCCTAGATGGCAGGATGACCAGTAGATGTTAAATATATTAAAATATAAATTAGATACACAATAAGTATACATGACCAAAACGTTATTTTGCTGTACAAAAAGAATCAGACTCTGAAATATTGTACAATTATCTTGTGAAGGAAATCAAAAATGCAGGTGGGCATAAATATAGGGATTGGGAATTCAATGTAATGGTTTTTAGTCATCTCCCAGAGTTCTTTCTCTGGGCGTAGCTGGTTCAGTTCATTACTGCTCCACTGGAAATGATTTGGTTGATCTCGTTGCTGAGGATGGCCTGGTCCATCAGAACTGGTCATCATATAGTATTGTTGTTGAAGTATATAATGATCTCCTGGTCCTGCTCATTTCACTCAGCATCAGTTCGTGTAAGTCTCTCCAGGCCTTTCTGAGAAAACCCCAACTTCTCACAGCTGTTTGCTACTCTCAAATTTCCCCACTTTCCTGAAATCCCCTGCTATGCACCTCCTGATACTTTCTGCTACATTTACTTTGAAGGAAAGTAGTAAGTAAAAAAGTAGATGCTTATCAATTGGAAAACAGAATAAATTATAGCATATAGATGAAATGAGATAATACTCTGCCATAAGAAATGATGACTACAACCAATTTGAAGAAACTTTAACTGACTTGTATAAACAATCAGGAAAAAAGTTACACAATGATATAAAGAAAAAAAACTTTGAAAAACTGCTAAACTCTGATAAATTCAGTGAACAATTATTGCTCTGGAAGACTAATTATGAAGCATAGCTCATGCAGAGAGGTGACAGAATAGAGTTCTAGGAGAAGAATGACCAGTATATTATTTTGTCGGGTGTGCCTACACTTGTTACAAGGAAGAGTTTCTATTTGTGGGGAGGAAGGCAGAGAGAGGTAAAAAGATGAAATATTTGGTAATGATAGAGTTGCAAAAACAGAAGCAACAATAAAACATTTTAAATACACAAAAGAAAAGAAAGTTAAGAAAAGGACACAAAGACATGATTAATGTATTGAATTTAATACACAATTTCAAAATAATTGCATATAAATTAATACTATCTTTCTTGTATGTCCAATAAAGAAGAAAACCTAGTATTTCTCAAATAGGTCAGGGTGTTTAGGTTTAGGGTACCCAGGTAACTACTAGGTTCTCTTTATTTTCTGTCTTCCATATGTTATCTCCCACCTTTATCCTGGAAGGCAGAGTCTGTCTTTCTATTTATTAATTGTTTCCCTAGTGCTTACCACAGTACCTCACAAGTTGTAGGAATTTAATGAATGTTTATTAAATTGGATTTTTATTACAGTTTTCCACAACTACTTTTCAGAGCACATCTACACAAAGATTATAAAGCTATGTATACTATGTGTAGATATATGTATTATATACATCTATGTAGTACATCTATAGATCCATATAATAAATGTATATCTATCTATAGATCTGTAAAATAAATCTATACCTAAATAACTACATATAATTTATATAGCTATATGTATACTACAGATATCAAGATTTATAATATACTTATAAGTCTATATATATAGATCTATATATGTATAGATATGTGTCTATATAAGTATGTCTGTAAAAGAAGTCCATATGAATATATACTATATCTGTATATCTATAGATTATTTTACATCTACAGATCTGCATATAACCTATACATATGTATAAATATAAATATAAATATAAATGTATTATAAAGATCTATACATATACAAATCTTGTATCTGTACATCTATTTAATAAATGTAGATCTACAGAATAGATCTATATATAAAATATTGTATCTATAGAATTCTATATGTGTATATATATAATCTATAGATATATGTGGATGTATGGATGTACATAAAAATTTCTTATAAAGATCTTTATATCTATAAATCTATAAATATAAAATTATATTTATAGAGCTATAGAATAAGTGTGTACTTATGTATCTACATGTAATTTACATATCTACATATATGTGTATACATGTAGATAATACAGAGATTTCTAAGTGCATACATGTAGATAAATGTAGATTTCTTATATAGATATATAACAAAGATATATACTATAACTATAAAACTAAGAAATCTATGACTATATAGCTACATATATGTGCAAGATGCAGAAATATAAAAATTTATTATATAGATCTATATAACTATAGATATCTATATAATAAATATATAAATTATATATATAATATCCATAAAATAAATCTATATCTAGATACAATTTTCCTCCAAAGATCTTACTTTAGCAGGAATCTATATGGGAGAAATCTTTATTCAGACTATTATAGCAGCCAGTATTTGTTAAATAAATGCTGAACTCTAGCCAGTTATATAAATATACCTTAAAACAAATCCCATGCCCCCTTCTTTCTCTATGCTCTCTAACAAACCCCAATAGCTCTCATAAATTCAATTATCATCTCTAAATGGGTGCCTCCCAGATCTATATACATAGTCCTAGTTTCTCTCCTGCTTTATCACATTAGTTTTTTCCACTTAAATACAATGTAGGAATCATTTCCACATTTTTAAAAAATTATATCATAAATTCTAAAATTAGAAAAACATGCTCTGAATTCCTCTAACTATAAACATAGCAACTTTTTATAGCCCAGAAGTTCAACTAACATCAATGACAAAAACAAATGCTGAAAGAAATAGACTATAAAGAAAACAAAAAAGCATATAAAATTTTATATGAACTGTTTCACAGTGAATAAACCCAGAAAAAGAATATATCCAATAACTATAACATAAATAGAAAGATTAATCACAAAACAATCAATAGCAAATGCTACAAAATTACAAAGAACAAACAATGACCTAAAGAAGAGATAGGAGAAGATATCCCAGACATAATTCTCTGCAAAGGTTTCAGAAGGTCCAGGGATAGAGAGCACTGCATATATTTTCAATGTATGAATTAGTTTTGCTGACTTTAATTTACTCTTCTGTTTTTAAAAAATATATATTTTTCATTTAAAATAACTCTGGGATTGGATGGGAAAGTGATACCATGAGAAATTTATAAAAGCCAGAAATATCAATAAAAACTTACTTTATAAAAAATTTGTCCTCTTGAATGAAGTCATCTTCTGAGGGCCTCTTTAGTGAGGGATTCCTTTCTCAAAGTCTTATCCTTCCCTCTCTTGTGGAATGCCACAACCATCTATACTTCCCAAGTGGCACAGACACTTCCTCATTTCCCTGTGTTCTCTATCACCTTGTCAGGTGTTAGAACTTTAATATTAGGAAGAAATCTCACTCATATATGCAACTGATTTTCTATTTAATTTGTACACTGCCATTCTGTTGATTAAAAGTATTAAAAAAGTTTTAAAAAATTATCCTCTTTTACCATAAGTAGGAGTAAAGGTGAAGTCATCCAAGTGACAAATATCATAGGCCACAATTCTAACATCTTTCCATATTCCTTGAGTAGGAAAGGAAGGACCCCAGTCCCAGCTAAATGAACACTGTTCCTGTAAACCCAAGAAACAACAAATATTTTGATTATCAACTAATGAAAATCATCCATTTCAGACAAATTTTTAAAAAAATTTAATAGAGTATCATGACTAAAGCATCACCATAAAAAGTTATCAGAAATATTGCAATAAAATCCTACTGGACTAATTTGCATTTCTTTTTCTCTTAGCTAATATTAAGTATTAGTTAGCTACCTGTTAGCCACCAAATGCTCCCAATATCTGAGTTTAAATGTAATCACAAAGAACAGGGAAACAAAATGTGAATCTATAAGATTAATTTTTAAATGTGATGATTCTTAATGGAATTAAGTCAAATGTACTTATCAACTCCTATTTAGCTCTTCCCCCAAATAGAATTGTGCTGATTAAAGCGTTACACCAAGACCCTTAACAGGATAAGAGAGATCAGTGTCTACTGCAAACCAATTTTGACCAATCTAATTCTGTTTAGCTCTCCCATCCTTCTCTTTATAGAAATCAATTTATCTATAAGGTTTCAAGCAGGATCAATATTGGTTCATATTTAAAGTTCAAACACAAAGCCCAACACTTTTAAGAATAATTTTTAAAAAGAATTTTCCATGCTGGGGTACACCAGGTGTGGTGATGCACACTGGTATCAGTGCTAAGACTGGCATCAACATGGTGAGGTTTTCTCAATTCTATCTTATTGCTTAGACAGAACTGAACTACTGTAGGTCAAAAACAGAGAAGATCAAACCCTCCATGCCAACCATTGGTAGAATGTGACCCATGAATAGCTACTGCACTTCCAACTTAGGACCCCCCCAAAAAAAATGTAGGGAGGAAAAGAAAAGAAAAAAAATTCTTGGGGCAGCCAGGTGGCACAGTCTAGAGCACTAGCCCTCAAGTCAGGAGAACCTGAGTTCAAATCTGACCTCAGACACTTAATACTTCCTAGCTGTGTGACCCTGGACAACTCACTTAACCCCAATTGCCCCAGCAAAATAAATAAATAATAAATTTAAATTTAAAAATAAAATTTCTTTTTTTCTTCTTAGAAAATGAATTTCATAGACTATAACAGGAAATAGAAAACACTAGCTGAATTATATAGTTGTTAACAATGGATATGGGAATTTGGCTCTATTTTCCTTTAAATTGTTACTGTTTGGCTTTCCATTAACTGGGAGAAAAATAACCAGCATTAGCTGAAATGGAATCCTTTCATAGCATCATTGTATATTTAAATTAGTCTATGTTCACTTTTACCCCCTAACCCCAACTCCAAAGACTAGGACGCTATACCTTTCGAATAAAGTTAACATGGCACATTCCTTTCTGGACAGGCTCAGGGCATTCAGGTGGTATCCGGTATTCTCTATGAGCCTGGCTTTGCTGAGCAGCATATAAAACTGCTGATTGGAAATGAAGCTTGATGATGTTGAGCTGTCTGATTTCTTTAGTAATATCAAAGGTCTGAGTTAAAGGGAAAAAAAAGAAATACATGACCACAGCGCAACTGAGACTGGTTTGCAAAATTTAAATGAATCCAGAAATTTGTGAAAAAGAAAAAAGAAAAATCATTCAAGTGTTCTGTAGAAAATTCACCCGAAATGCAAATGGGTTCTATATTTCTATCCTAAATTAACTCTCCTCCCAAATAAGGTTTATAAATTGTGTCTTTCTCCTGTTAGGCTGTCTGAGATTTCTTATTCTGTTTGAAGATTTTATCCTTCAAAGTCAGTTACTTCTAAAAAAAAAAAAAAAAGACAGAAAATCTTACATATATATTTCCATATTCTAATGTCTGGAATGGGCATATAAACCAGAACATAAACTTATCTGTTTAAAAAGGATCTGCATCTCAAAACTTAAAAAAAAAAATCAATTTCCTATAATACTCCACTTTTTTACATGAACACTTGGTTCCCAAGAGAAGAAATTCAAGCTACAAAAAGGTCTACAAAAAAATGCTCAAAAATCACTAAAAATTAGTAAAATGTAAATTAAAACAATTAACATTCTATCTCGTGCCCACAGGATCAGCCAAAAAAAAAAAAGAAAAAGAAAAAAGAAAAATTAAAACTATTGTTTAAAATTATGGCTTAATTGTCTTATTGGCTGTGGGAAAAGAGAACCATTAATTCAATAGTAGAGGAGTTGTGAATTTATTCAACTCTTCTAGAAAACAATTTGAAACCATGCATACCCTTTCATCCAACGATACACTACTAAACCCAGACTTTAAAGACACACACAAAAAGAGAAATATTTACAGTCTTTTCTGTAATGGCAAAAACCTGGAAACTAAAGGGAGGGTGGTAACCATCAAGTGGAGAATAAGTGAACAAGTTATAGTATGATGGTATAATGAAGTGGTATAATGAAAGAATGAAATGGATGGATTCAAAGAAACTTTGGAAGACTTATAAGTGAGGTATAATGAAATGAGCAGAACCAGGAGAACAATTTATATGACAATGTTTTAAAGCTGAAATACTCCAGAGATAATGGTGACACCAATGAAACATATCTCTCAGTAGAGAGACAATTAACTCAAGGTACAGAATGAGCCATCTTTTGGACATGAGCAATGTGGAAATTTGTTTTGTTTCACTCTGTATATCTTATGCAATGTATTTTATTCCTTTTTCTTGCAATGGAACAAGGATGTCACTGAAGTATTCTTTTTAAATGTAGAAAAAGGAATCCAAACAAGTAAGCCAGCTTTGAAAGTTACCAGTCAAATTTCTTCTCTATTTAAAAGGGAAAACAAATTAAAGGACATAAAAATCTGCAATTTCATTTAAAAAATCCTCTTTTTTTGTTTCTACTTTGTATCTAGAAATGCTTTAAAAATTTTTTTTTCAAATCTTTGGCTTTTCCCTAAACATTTTTGTTTTGTACAAAAGGTTTGTGAATGCTTATGTGATCCACAGATGACAGCTGATGCATTTCACTGGCTCCTGACCACTGGTCTCCAGTGGTTATTCCTTATTGTCCATCATTTCCACCATACATGTCATAGTATCCTTAAATCTTTTTTTTTACAAGAAGCTGCTGTTCACTATGCCCTCATGAAGAAAATTTCTTTTATGATACTTTTTCTAGCAAGTATGTCAGGGAACTGATATAACTGATCAAAAGACATGCTGACACTTACTGAGTTGCTCCCCCTTTCTATTTTAGACTTCCCAAAGGTTATGAAGAAAGAATTAAAAGGCATCTAAGGATGTCTGGGTACGATATTATAAAAGTAGATTTGTACTTGTGACCTACCTAATAAAATAAATATTTTATTACAGAAAACAGCCCTAAATTAGGTGGAAGATTGCATAGATTACTAGGATAATTTAGATAATACTAGGTAAGATATTATAATAATAAAACACAAACACTACTATAATACCATGCTAATAATAATAGCATAATTACTATATACACTAATATAAATAATTGAAATAACTAATAATACTACACTATGAATAAATACTAAGAATACTACTACATAAAAAACAAGAATAATACTAGATAAAAATCAACTTTCTGTTCCTTCAGAAAATGACTATGTTTAGTATTTCCGAAACACTGGCCATTCTTGCATTGTCTTAGGCTCTGTGTAATAATAACAAAATAACAACAACAAAAAAAAAGTAATGGCACTAAGATTATAGGCAATCCTAGAATGACAATGTAAAAAGAAACACAATAAAAGAACAAACTCCATGCAAAACCAAAAAACAATCAATCTTTTTTTCATGTAAAAACTCTGAAAACATGGAGATATTTTCAAAACCAAAAATTCAAACTTATCAAGACTCCTGAAAGGTACATATTTCCTTAGTACAGAACTACAAGCACAGTTTATCTAGAGAGATATCTGCCCTCCGGGAGTTTAACAATACAAATACTACTCATATATTTTTAAATTAACTTTTGTTAATGCTTTTACCATTTCTAAATATTTAAAAATTAATTTTTTTTCATGCTTTTAACATTTCTGGACACTATTTACTTACATATCTAGTGAACATGTTGTCTGTTTTCCCAATAGTAACATTATTGAGCAGCACTTCTGCAACTGTATCAACTCCCTCAAAAATCAAGCTTATTTTTTGCAATTTGCTAAGAAAAAAATAAAGAAAAAGATTTTTAAATATCAAGTCATTTAATACTCAGAGTAATATTTTAAGAAAACTTTCTTTACTTTAAATACTTACTAGCTAATGGAAATTAAGGTATATGATCACTTTATAGGTCAGACATATGCCTAAGAAGGTACTCTCAAGAAGAATTTCTGGGTTTTGTTTTTTTTTTAATAAAAAAGATGATTCTTATTTTATTATTTTTTAACACACATTGCTTTATGAATCATGTAGGGAAAGAAACATCAGAGCAAAAGAGAAAATCCATGGAAGAGATTAAATAACAGAAAAAATACATGAATACAGCATGTGCTGATTTATATTTAGTCTCAGTTCTTTTTCTGGATGCAGATGGCATTTTCTCTTCAAAGTCTATTTGGACTGCTTTGAATCACTGAACCACTGAGAATTCTATAAGCCCTCTTGAGGACACAATCCTTACAACAGAGGAATCTACAATCTACTTTGGAAATTCAGGGCAAGACATTTATTTTTGGCCATGGCCAAGGTAGGAATTTGTTTCTATTTGTCCAGTCAAATATTTTGCTACAAGGGTTTTGTTTTTCTTTTTTATTCCCCTACTTATTGGGAGGAAGAGAAGATAAATGTTTATTAATCAAAAAAAATTTTTTTGAGTTAAAAAATTTAACTGAGCAGTTAAGAAGAATATATAAGAACCAAAGAAATAACAATACCAAGTAGAATATAATTTAGAGGTATACAGCACTGTTCAGGCTAAGTACTGTAGAAGTTTGCAGAAGGAAGATGGGTTAGAGTACTCAAAATGGACTATTCAGGGAGGTTTCCTAATAAAGTTTGACCTAAATTTGGCCTAAAATCTAGTATGGTTGAATAATGGAAGAAGAAAATGGAAGCAGGAAAATAGAATAAGCAAAATCAAGGAAATGGGAATCAGTATGGCATTTATGGCAACATTAAGGTGATAGGATTAACTGAAATGAAAGGTTTGTGTTCAGGAATAATGGAAAAGTGTAAAGGCCAGGAACTTTGGAGAAATATACTTAAGCCTCAGTATGATTGATTTGAACAAGGTGTTAATTCAGTGGAATTGATAAGACAGACAATGATTATCTAATTTAGAATGTGAGTTCTCTAGTTCAGTATGACTGATTCAATCTTACAACAAATAATAGTTCCCTAGTGATATATAATCATTGACTTATACTCGGTATACTGTACTGATGTAATTGTAATAGAGTATATAAGCTGGAGGCTCAAGCTCTAGGACTCGGAGAGACATTTCATCTTCTTCAGCCTTGTGGCAGCTCTGCTGCTTCCCCCACGGAGACCAAGGCCTGTCTGAAGGGCCTCCAGAAAGCTAGCCGAGCCTCAGGGAAGGAAACAGACTGTGAAGGAGACAATAAAAGCTTGGGACTTTATTCCTGACTTTTCTTGGTGGTTATTATTTTGCTGAAACCAAGGCTGGACAGAAAAGATCTTAATGTAGAAAGGAAACATATTATGAAATATCTTGAAATCCAGTTAGGCTTAGTCTTGTTTCAATTGAAGTCAGAGAAAACATGATAAAAATCAGTATTTCAAAAGACTAATTCTAAATTTCTGAATATAAGATGAACAGGCATGGGGAGATGGGGAATGGTAAGCAGCACACTTTATAAAATGATTGATACTTAAGAAGTGAATATTGAATCATACTTTATTTGAATATACAACCTATAAAGATTTTATTAGAAGTTAAAAAAAAAAAACAAACTACATACCTGAAGTCAAAGGGAATCCTAAATTCCTTGCTATAGGTCCAGTTATCCAAGGAGATCCAACTGTAATTCAGGTCATTAAATCTATAATAAGGGTCCTGTAGATGCAAATAAAAGTCATAGTATTTACTTATCAATGTTATTATATTCAAAACTTGAAAAAAGCTATGTCAAGTCTAACAGTAACTGAACTCTTAGCCTAGAGATAAAAAGTTTAAAATATTAATCCTCTCTCACAACAAAACAAATCCCGCCCCCCCAAAAATATTTTTAAACGAAACAGTTGACTAAAAAAATGACTAAATGGAATAAATGAAGATTTCACAGATTACTATAGGGTAAAGTAGAGCAGACCCTAGGCCTAAGTTTCTGGAAGTCAAACAATTCCTATGAAGCAGAATCTTCAATGGTACATCAGCGATGCTCATGCCAAATAAGGAGATGTTGCTATACATTGATCAATAGCCCCTTCCATGTTCCTGAAGAATTCAGTCCATCCAATGAATTTAAAAATGAAACAGGATAAGGAACAGACCCACGATTTTTTCAGCTATTTAACCCAGCTTCTGCTCTGTATTGCACCATCCCCTACTAGACTGCCTAGTGAATGTATTGGGCTGTTTCTTGCAAGAACCTAATAAAGGCTTTCTGTTTGTACCCAGAGAAGCCTCTGAGGAGTCAATTTGGATAAGAGGGGTACTCTGTCCCACACAGTTTTATGGGGACTCATCTGGGATCCTATGGTTTTTTTTTTTCGATATGGTTAGGGTTCTGATAAAGAGACAGGTGCTTGTTGAGAGAATTTTCTCCAATAGTCTTCAGGACCGGACTTCCAACCTCCCTCTCTGTGAAGTATCAACCCAAAGAGAAGGAACTCAGTAAAAACAGAAAGTGAAAAGTCTCCAAAAAAGCCCAGCTGGTCCACAAGAGGACAGGCAACTAATCCGCACATAACCCCGAGGTAAGAACTATGTGTGAGCCCTACTCTTGGACTGTCCGTAGGCTGAAGGGGGGACCCTGGGATTGCCAGAGTCCTGCTAAGGTTTAGTGATCCAAAGAAAGGGGGAGGGGGTATCTAGGAAGCTAAAAGGAAGTCCTGATGAATGGCACAGAGGAGGAGCACTCTTAGTGACTGCTTGATGAGGGCAATCTCATCAGACTTGTTGATCAGAGTGGAGAAGTTGGTTCTGTGTTTTACAAGATCATTATTAAATTGGAGCTGCTCTCCATAGAAAGGAAGCTTTTAGCAGAATAGGGAAGGAGCAGTCCATGCCCAAATTTTCTGAGCAAAAATCTAAAATACCACCAGGTAGCTGACTACAAAATTGGAATAAATTACCAAAATATGAAGGTAAAGATAAAAATAAAATGATGAAAATATTGCTGTCTTTTGGGAAGAGGGACGATTTGGCCAAAATACAGGTCTTCTGAGGATTGGGTATGTCAGAAACTAAACGTGTATGTAAATAGAAAAGATCCTCTAAATCCAGAAGTGGTTTATGAAAACCTCTGGTTACCCAAAGCTCCTCTCATCCTTTCATAAAGAAAGGGAAAGGCAGAACAGGAATAGGTCCACCACACCCATAGGACCCTGCTTCTCCTCCTCCTCTACTGCTCCACCCTCAACCCCTTTCTAGCAATCCTGCCAGAGGACTTGTTAACTCCTTCCACCTATTCCCATAGACCTCTGAGGATAGAAATAGAACAACTCAAAAAGGATCTAGTAAATTTCCCAATCCCTGATGCATCTATACCTAAGGCCCATATGTACCCACTAAGACAGTTGCCCTTAACTCAAAGGAGGGGTAGGGAGTTAGGGTTTGTTAACGCACCCCTTAGCAATACTGAGAGTGTCTAAAGAAAAATTACAATTTGTGGAAAGAAAAGTAAAGTACTAAATTACCTTATCAATGAAGGGAAAAAGAGATCTTCTCAATTCTACTTATTGCAAAAATATTTTTGACCCAAGACTAGGAGGATAGTGCATAGAGGAAAGAGAGTCTTTCACCCCCTCCCTTTCCCCCCCTTCTCTGACTGCAGAAGGGATACATGGGATAAGAGTGAGAGAAAGTCAGTGAAATTTGTTATTTGAAATAGGGCAGTAAAAGCAGTTTTAAAGGAGCTCTAATCAAGGTCCACTAAATGGATATATAAATTGTAATCTCTTTGCCCTGACTGTATTAACAGAAGATTTAAGAATTTGGGAACTTTAGAATAACAGAAAATCAGTTCACTGCTACTTTAAAAACTCTGATAACAAACAGCCTCCTTTTGAATTATCTAGAATCAGACTTTTGAGGGCCCTGTCTGCCAAAAAGCTGACACTTTAACTTTTCCTGGCTCACAAGAGAAATGGTTTGTGTGAATTAGAAAATAACCAAATGGCAATTCAGTTTGGGACATATAATTAGAATTTAGTGAATCTCATGAACTAAAGTTAAGTAAATTTTAATATCTGTGCTATATCACTTTTAAGAATTGTCTTCTTTTGGGGACACTGATACATTGTTGGTGGAATTGTGAATCTATCTAGTCATTCTGGAGAGCGATTGGGAACTATGCTCAAAAAATTATCAAGCTGTGCATACCCTTTGATCCAGCAGTATTAGTACTGGGTTTATATCCCAAAAAGATCTTAAAAAAGGGAAAGAGACCTGTATGTGCAAGAATGTTTGTGGCAGCCCTTTTTGTAGTGGCTAAAACTGGAAACTGAGTGGATGCCCATCAATTGGAGAATGGTTGAATAAATTGTAGTATATGAATGTTATAGAATATTATTGTTCTGTAAGAAATGATAGAAAGGATGACTTCAGAAAGGCCTCGAGAGACTTACATGAACTGATGCTGAGAAATGAGCAGGATCAGGAGATCATTATATACTTTGATAACAATATTCATTTGTCAATTCTGACGAACGTGGCTCTTTTCAACAATAAGATGAACCAAATCAGTTCCATTTGTTCAATAATGAATAGAACCAGCTACACCCAGCGAAAGAACCCTGGGGAATGTGTGTGAACCACCACATAGCATTTCCAATCCCTCTGTTTTTGTCCCCTTGCATTTTTTATTTCCTTCACAGGTTAATTGTACATTATTTCAAAGTCCGATTCTTCTTGTGCAGCAAATAACAGTATGGATATGTACACATATATTGTATTTAACATATACTTTAACATATTTAACATGTATTGATCTGTCTGCCATCTGGGGGAGGTGATAGAGGTAAGGAAGAGAAAAATTGGAACAAAAAGTTTTGCAATTGTCAATGTTGAAAAATTACCCATGCATATCTTGTAAATAAAAAGCTATTTTAAAAAATTGTCTTGTTTTTTCCCTACAACAAAGGGGAAACTTATTTAAAGAAATAAAAATCCTCTCTAAGAACTTACAAAGCTGCAATAGCTTGGAAACAGAATAAATTGAACAACTAAAGAAGATGGAAAGTTTATTTAGCTTCCTAATTCCCTTTTATAATATTTTATAAATGTAATTTAGGGAATTAGGTATTTTCACCTTTGCTAGAAAATTAAGAGAAAAATTACTGTTATTTGGTTATTAGGAAGATTCTAAAATTGTTAACCAAGTTATTTGGAGTTATTGTCATCATGTTAAATCTAAAATTGACAATTACTGTGGCAATTACTGGAAACAAGAGAGATGAAATGAAGCCTTCAAATAGGATGGTATACAGCACTTTTCCCCCTTTTTACAAAGTGGGGAGAGGTATCAAACAGCCCAGCCCATGAAAACACTAAGAATGATTAGGGAAGGCAACAAGCAAGCTCAGCCCTTTCCTGGGGTCTCTATCAACTCCCCTTAATTTGTAAGCTTGCCAGTTTTCTTGAAACCATCAGAGTCATCAGCACTGAGAAATGAGCCTATTAGGACATATAGTTCCTAAACAAGGAATGTTTTTACTGAAAAATCTATGTTTGTTTAACAATGGATCCCTTTGCCAACAGGATGTGTTTAAACATGTAAAAACATGTTAAATAAGATCTCCTATGTGTGCAAGTCCTGGGAAACTTTAAAAAAAATAATGTATCTAGCCCTAAGTTGAAATTAGTAGAATTTGTTGTTAGAGATAAAATTTCTTCTATAACTGATATTCTTTTGAGTTTTGAATTTAATTGCCTGATCAATAAGTCAGTAACCCACTATTCAAGAAAAATGCTGTAAATTACTCAGAGGGATGCCTTCCTGAGCTATCCCTAGGTGGATGTCTTATCTGAGAAAGAGCTTAGTCTTTGCTCAAGGCTGGATCCTTCTGACTCAGTTTCTCAGTTCCCACCTGATTATTCCTGAATTTGGCTATGAGGTACAATTATTACTGCATTACTGGTTGTCAAAGAGCTATGCTTTATCCTGTCATATATGTGCTCTCAGACTGAAGCTTGAAGGACCTGTTTGACACTATTTTAATCATGTCCCTGTTTTTTCCTCTTATAAAGCAAATTTTGTTAATCAGAGCAAGTGATCAGTAGAATCCATGAGTCCAATACAAGTATCCCAGGAGATACACAATGGTTTTCTACCTTAGATTTTAAAGATGCTTTCTTTTGCATACCACAGCATAAAGACTCTTATTTTCTTTTTGCCTTTGAGGGGGCAAATCCAGGGGAATGTATTAACTTGAATAGTCATATTCATAATATGGAGGTAGCTCAGGGCTTATGTAACAGCCCTACATATTTGGACAGGCATTGGCTGTCCAATATATAAATGATATCTGGGTTTGCAGTCCAACTCAAGAGGCTTCTTTGGCTGCAGCCATAAAAATCCTTAACTTTCTGATCTCTTGGGGTGATGGTTTCTTTGTCTAAAGCCTCACATTGCTGATCAATCTATTACATATTTGGGGCATGAATTAACTCCCACTTCCTGTAATCTTATCAGTTCCCGAACCTGCCTCAAAGAAATAACTGTGAACTTTTCTGGTCATGCCTAGATTGTAGACTTCTCAAAGAAACTTGGTATCTTTGGGGTGATCCTCCTGCTGTAGAGCAGTGGCTACTATAGCTCTCCTAATTGAGGAAGCCTCTAAGCTCACCCTTGATCAGCCATTGGAAGTTCTAACTCCCTATCACATTCAGAGCATTTTTGCTCTCACCAGAGCTTTAAAAATGGGGAAAGGAATTAGAGTGAACATCTACACTGACTTCAAGTAATGCTTTTCATGTTTTGCATGATCGTGGGGCTATGTGAAAAGAAAGAAGATCTTGACAGCAAAAATAAATAAATCCCCCCCATTAAACATGCAGGGGAAATTCTACAATTATTACAAGCTGTCCATGGACCTAGAAAGGTTTCTGCTGAGTTTTATAAAGGATATCAGAAGAGGGATTCACTTTAGACCTAGAGAAACAGGTTTGCAAATTCAGCTGTCTATGTTGCTGCCTGTTTGCCCCTGACCATGTCACCTTTAATTCCTCAACTCCCCAACCTCTATATTCCTTGATATAGCCCTCAGAAAGAAGCCCTTGCTAAAGAAAGGGGGTTCACCCTTTCTCCTTCTGGATGGTTTCAAACACCTTCAAGCCAACTTTTAGTCCCAGAGGCCAGTCAGTGGAAACTTCTCTTTGGGCTACACCAAGCTGCTCACTTGGAGTAAAAAAATATGTTCTCCAATCCCCTATGAAACCTATATTCACTGGTCACAAACTAGAAGAAACAATCAAATAGATCTGTCAAGTTTGTGCCCAAATAAATCCTGAAAGGGTTTTTAAACCCCTCCCCCCTCAATCCTGAAGCCCATCTGGAGGAGGGATGCATACCTAGGGGAAGACGGGCAGATAGATTTTATACATGTCCCCTTGAAGGGGCTTCAAACTGCTTATGGTTTTTGTTGACAACTTTACTAATTGGGTAAAAGCCTTCTCTTGCAGGACTGAAAAGTCTCAGAGTTTTTGCTAAAGGAATTCATATCCGTTTATAATCTCATATAATCTATAATCTCTTGGGTTATAATAATAACCCAATTCTTAATGCCTTTTAAACATTATGGTGCTTGCATCCTAGGCCACCTAACCACTCCTTTCACTGTGTATAATTATAATGCCCCTTTATCCATTGGCCCTACTCCTTTGAAGGGACAAACAAAAGCAGGGATTTGAGGGAAATGTTCTTTGGTATTTATCCTAGGAAAAGCTGTATGGATATGAAATATTCATGATAGCCTCATCTACCTCACCCTAAGTTTTCCTCTGGATGGGGTTCCCAGTAACCCCCATACTAATTCCACTTTATTTTTTTTTCTTTTTCACTTACTTGTGAGAGTTGTTTCTTCCAGACTTCAAACCATGAAATTTCAATGACTTGATCAACCCGAATATCACCCGATACCTCATTCTGACACTCAGCATCTCCTGGATGTTGCTGCCACCACCTTCAAATCACATGTCTCCCCTCCTCAGTCTGGACCCCTTATCAGCTCTACATCTTTTACAGCCTGAAACAGCTCAAGAAGATGAGACTTTCATCCCTTTATCCCAAATGAACTTGGGTCTTGACTGCTTAAGGTGGGAATGATGGGATACAGCTTCTAGGGGAGATGTGGCAGTGGCCCTGAGGTCACTGGGTCTTGACAATACTGTAATTCCATAAATAACGCTGGCTGTTAGTTACTAATCTGTTGGTTTGTGATGGCATGGCTCCTGAGACAAATGGTGGGTCACTCTTCCATTTCCACTCCTTGACCATAAAATTCAATATTCAGGGGAATAAAAAAATTGGCATACTGGTGACATGAGAGCCCATATCTCTCTGCCCTTTTCCTATAAATTTGTTTCTCCTGATTTGTTTGTTTTTTCTTTTTCTAAATCCTTTTGGATTATGGCCTGTTTCAATTGGTGTTACAATTGCAACGAGCTTTGCCCCTTGGACTTGGAGATGGGTTCAGGCCTGAAATTCTTTTCAGATACTTCACGATGCTGGTTTGTGACCTCCAATCTTTTGGGATCTCCTTAAAAGAAGTATATATAGAGAGAGATATACATATCTATCTATCTATATACACATATATGTCTCCTTAAAATAAGTATATACACACACACACACACACACACACACATTTCTCACCAACATGGGAGATACAGATGGATGGGGAGATATCTTGGTCTCCAAAAAGGATAATCCAGACACATGGGCCAGCCACTTGGGCACAGGATGGAAGTTGGGGGCTTTTGCCAACATGAGGATGCTAGTCTTGAATAGACAAGGGTAGATTCCTATAGATACTGAAGAAACTGGAGGATGGGAGTAACATGTAGGCCTTAGCAGAAGAGATGTGTCAGGACTGATGTGAGAAATATTCAGGAGAATATCAATAAGAGGAGGGACTGAATGGAATAAATGAAGATTTATTAGAAGACTGTAGGGTAAAGTAAAGCAGACCTTAGGCCTAAGTTTCTGGAAGTCCCTTGATTCCTGTGAAGCAGAAGCTGCATGGCACATAAGCAATGCTCATGCCAAATAAGGAAACGATGCTGTACATTGGTCAACAGCCCCTTCCATGTTCCTGAATAATTCAGTCCATTCAATGAATTTAAAAAACAGGATAAGAGACAGACCCATGCTTTTTTGGCGATCTAACCCAGCTTCTGATTCTGTACTGCACCACACCCTACTAGACTGCTTAGTGAATATGCTGGCCTGCTTCTTGCAAGAACCTAATAAAGGCTTTCTGTTACCTGGAGATGCCTCCCAGTAGTCAATTTGAGTAAGGGGGAATCTAGTACTCCATCTCACACATGGCCATTGAAACTTTTTTTAAAGCAGAGAAGGAACATAAGGTAATTTAGAAAGAAGCACAAAGAAGCGGAGTCTAGTCTTCACTGCCAGATCGAAAACTGCACATCATTCTGGAGCTTGACCCAAGCACGTGCCCCACTCCCACAGTAACCCCCCAACCTACACAACAAAGCTACTGAAATGAGCAAACCAAGGGAAACATCAAATACTTAGACTTAAAAGATACCTTAGGGTAAAGCCTGAGGAAGAGAGCCATCCCACAAGCCCCCACAAGGATTAAATAAATGCTTGGAAGAAATGAAAGGGTAAAGAAAAAAAATTGAAATAGCTAGGAAAAGGATACAAAATAAACCCACGTAAGTCATCAGCATTCTTATATATCACTAACAAAACCCAACAGTTAAGAGTTACAAAGAGAAATTCCATTTAAAGTAACTACTGATTGTATAAAATATTTAGGAATCTATCTGCCAAAGGAAAATCAGAAACTTTATAGCAAAACTACAAAACACTTTCCACACAAATTAAGTCTGATCTAAGCAACTGGAAAAATATTAAATGCTCTTGGATTGGGCGAGCAAATATAATAAAGATGACAATGCTATCTAAACTAATCTATTTATTTAGCGCTATACCAATCAGACTCTCAAAAAACTATTTTGATGACCTAGAAAAAATAACAACAAAATTCATATGGAAAAACAAAAGGTCAAGAATTTCAATGGAATTAATAAAAAAAAAAATCAAATGAAGGTGGCCTAGCTGTACCAGATCTAAAATTATATTATAAAGCAGCAGTTACTAAAACCATCTTGTATTGGCTAAGAAATAGACTAGTTGATCAATGGGATAGATTAGGTTCAAAGGACAAAACAGTCAATAACTTTAATAATCTAGTGTTTGACAAACCCAAAGACCCCAGTTTTGGGGATAAGAATGCATTATTTGACAAAAATTGCTGGGAAAATTGGAAATTAGTATGGCAGAAACTAGACATTGGCCCACACTTAACACCGTACACCAATATAAGGTGAAAATGGGTTCATGACCTAGGCATAAAGAAGGAGATTATAAATAAATTGGAAAAGCATATGATAGTTTACCTCTTAGACCTGTGGAAGAGGAAGAAATTTATGACCAAAGAAGAACTAGAGATCACTACTGACTACAAAATAGAAAGTTTTGATTATATCAAATTGAAAAGTTTTTGTACAAACAAAACTAATGCAGGCAAGGTAAGAAGGGAAACAATAAATTAAGAAAACATTTTTACAGTCAAAGGTTCTGATAAAGGCCTCATTTCCAAAATATATAAAGAACTGACTCTAATTTATAAGAAATCAAGCCATTCTCCAATTGATAAATGGTCAAAGGATATGAACAATTCTCAGACGAAAAAATTAAAACTATTTCTAGCCATATGAAAAGATGCTCCAAATCATTATTAATCAGAGAAATGCAAATTAAGACAACTCTGAGATAGCACTACACACCTGTCAGATTGGCTAGAATGACAAGGAAAGATAATGCAGAATGTTGGAGGGGATGTGGGTAAACAGGAACACTGAATTGTGAACACATCCAGCCATTCTGGGGAACAATTTGGAACTATGCTCAAAAAGTTATCAAACTGTGCATACCCTTTGATCCAGCAGTGTTTCTACTGGGCTTATACTCCAAAGAGATAGTAAAGAAGGGAAAGGGACCTGTATGTGCCAAAATGTTTGTGGCAGCCCTGTTTGTAGTGGCTAGAAACTGGAAAATGAATGGATGTCCATCAATTGGAGAATGGTTGAATAAATTGTGGTATATGAATGTTATGGAATATTATTGTTCTGTAAGAAATGACCAGCAGGATGAATACAGAGAGGATTGGCGAGACTTACATGAACTGATGATTAGTGAAATGAGCAGAACCAAGAGATCATTGTATATGTCAACAATGTATTCTGATGGAAGTGGATTTCTTCGACAAAGAGAAGAACTAACTCAGTTTCAATTGATCAAGGATGGATAGAAGCAGCTACACCCAAAGAAAGAACACTGGGAATTGAATGTAAACTGCTTGCATTTTTGTTTTTCTTCCCAGGTTATTTTTGTATCTAAGATATACTGTAACCTATTTAACATGTATAAAACTGCTTGCCATCTAGGGAGGGGGGGGGAGGGAGGGAGGGGAAAAATCGGAACAGAAGTGAGTGCAAGAAAAGAAAAGAAAGAAAAAAAAGAAAGAAAGAAAGAAAGAAAGAAAGAAAGAAAGAAAGAAAGAAAGAAAGAAAGAAAGAAAAGAAAAGAAAAGAAAAGAAAAGAAAAGAAAAGAAAAGAAAAGAAAAGAAAAGAAAAGAAAAGAAAAGAAAAGAAAAGAAAAGAAAAGAAAAGAAAAGAAAGAAAAAAGAAAGAAAGAAATAACTAGGAAAGGGAATAAGAACTTCAAAGATTCCATCTAAAAGGTACTTTACTAATGAGTTAGCCCAGCTGAACCTGTAGAATCTTTGACCCCATAGTCTTCCCATTCCTAATTTTGTGAGACCTCATTTGCATTCAACCTCAAAGATAATAGAACTGATCAAGAGTTGTTTGTTTTTAAGAACTTTATTTTCACTATCTGTTAGACATTTCCTGGATATTCTCCCTACTCAGTAATTCTATTATCTAAATTGGACATTCTGACTTGGTTAGCTATATTTCAACAAAATTAGTTTCCTTTTTATGTAGTTGTTTGCATAGTTATTTTTTTCATTAAAACTTGACTTTCTTGAGTGTTAGAATTCTTACAAGGGGCTAAGTCACTGGAATTGATAGAGACAATATCTAATTTAGCATGGTATTTTAACAGTTCTCTAGTTCACTAAAATACTTAGTACTTATTAGAGTTCACACCTTTTACACCCTCAAGATTCACACCTTTAAGAGAGCATATATAAGATAGGAACCAATCAGGATTGAGTCCAGGAGATTCACAAGTCAGAAGACACAAGCCCACTCTTGGAGGCTAAGTCAGATTCATTTCATATTCCACCTTTGTGTTGGCTGAAAATTCAGAGGGAGCTAGAGGCTGAAGCTGGAGAGGCAAAGGACTAGCGGCAAGAGCTCTCAAAACTAAGGAGAGAGATAGAGAGATAGGCCTCTAAGAAAGCTAACCAGGCTCAAGGAAGGAGACAATACTTGAAAGAGAATATAAAGGATTTGGATTTTAACTTCTGGCTGCATTTGGGGTATTTACTGAAGTGAAACTAAGGCTGCTCCCAGAAGCTCCCCAAAAAACCTGCTCCCAGGGAACATTATATTTTAGAGAAGAACTCTACATTTGAGAGCATGAACTGTTTTGTTTTGTTTTGTGCCATTTTTTTGTATCCCTAGGGTTTATCACTGTGCTTGATGTATAATAAGTGGTCAGATGGCCTAGTGAATAGAATGTTTGATTTGAAGTCAATAAAATGAGTTTGAATCCACCTTCACATACATCTTAGCTGTGGAGTAAGGCAAGACGTTTATCTTCCTTCTACCTCAGTTTTCCCATATTTTACATGGGAAAGATAACAGCACCTATTTCCCAGGGTTGTTGAAATAATGAAATAATACATGTGAAGTGTATTTCTTTACAAATCTTAAAGTGATACCTAAATGCTAGTTATTGTTGAAATGTATGTTTACTTGACATTGAAATCCTGTATACTTTATGCTCCTAAGAGGAAGTTCATGGGCTTCACTAGCCTGCTGAAGGGTTCTATGACAAACATATACAAAAAAGATTCAAAATCCCTAATAACTGGCAAACAACTAAAAAGTAAATATGAATAATACATTCACAGGAAAAAAAGAGTGATTGTAAATATATATGGTCAATTTGTAAAGGATGTTACTTAACTCATTTTCCCCAATTGCTAAAAGTCAGCACAATTTAGCAAAACATAAACCCACCCCCCAAATCTGCTTTAAACCAATCGCAGTCCTTGTTTAGTTTGCATCATTGTACCTTATGTAACCAATTGCATAAAAATACTGTTGTGAATATCAGATGACCTCTGATATTGAAGAATCACTGACCTCTTTTTATTGGCAAGGTATTACCTTTGCTAATAAAGTGATGTTCCAAAAAAAAAAAAAAATGCATAATTCAGCCTATTGTTCAGTTATGTCTCACTCTTCATTTGGGATTTTCTTAGCAAAGATACCAGAGAGGTTTGCCATTTCCTTCCCCAGCTCATTTTATAGATTAGGAATTGAAACAAACAGAGGTAAGTAACTTGCCCAGGGTCATAGAGCTAGTAAGTATCTGATGAGGCCAGATGTGAAATCAGAAATCAGATATGTTTGTCATGAGTCTTCTTAATCTTAAGATCTGGCACTCTATCCAGTGCACAATTTAGCTGCCCTATAATTCACTCTAGCTAACAAGTTTGCTAGCACTAAAGGCCCTCCAGGAATTTTTTTTAAATTAACAATGAACTGTGCTTCTCAAGAGCTACAGATGTTAAAAAAGGAATTTTCTGTCTTCAAAAAGGTTATCATTTAAGTAGTTTGAGGAAAAAGAAATAATTTTTGAAACAGCTACTTAAACTTTCAATAATAAATACAATCATAGACAAATATGTACTAACAACATATAGTTAAAAGTATTTAAATTAAGCTTTCTCAATCAGTTTTACTATCATTTTATTTTACCAAAAGCATAAGAAAGATATCTTGACTGTAATCTGAAACTAAAAATACACCTATAGAAAAACCCTCAAATAAGTTTACAACACTAGATTATAATTTGAAATTAAAATCAAAGGGTGCCTAGTACTTCATCCATGTTGTGCAAATTGTTCCCTTTATTTTGACATTTACTAGTCATGTGCTGGAAGACTAGTTACTTAACTAATATCTGCTTAGATATATCTCCTTGGAATTTGTCTACTAAAGTCTATATAGGTTGTGATCTGTGTTGCTGAAGGGAGTTTCCACATGGGAGTTCTATTATTAAAATGTTAGAACTATTTGAGCCTATTGGATAGGAAATAACCTTTGGAATTTGGGGGCCTATAAAATCTAGTGAGAAATCTAAATCTAGTGAGAATGGTCAGAAGAGACTGAAGATCAGTGTGATGGTGTTATGGAAAGAGCCCCAAACTGGAATTTATAAAACCTTTTTTTCTAGTCCTGGCTCTGCTCCTTATAACAAAGTATAGTTTCCCAAAAGACTTGATTGACACAACACTTTAACAACAGTAGCAGCAGTATTTATATGTGGCACTTTTAAGTTTTGCACAGAATTTGACATGTTATTTCATTTGATTCACATAACTACTCTGGGAATTAGATGCTCCTAGTGTCCCCATTTTTACAAATGTAGAAACTGAAGTTAGGAAAGGGTTAAATGATTTGTCTTAGGTCACATTGCCAGTAAGGCCATATTTGAACTTATATCTTCCTGGATCCAAGTTATGTTGAATGTCACCATTAAGGTCCATGAAGTGAATTTTCTTACAACTAAAAATACCAATATTCTTATTATCATCATCATTTTTATCATAATCAACTACTCCATCCAAACCCTGCAATTTTTCCACACTATATCATAACATTTCTCGGACAGTACAGATTCTAAGTATATGAACACATTTAGGACACCTCATATATTATCACAAAGTATTATTTTGATAATCTTGATTTGTAGCAATCTAAAAAGCATGAAATCAGGTTTGTAAAACATTACTGACACATAACTCTCCATTCCAAATGAAGTTTCCAAGTATCTGTCCAGACAGCAATTCCTACTGTTTGCCCCTTCTCAATATGAATCCTTCACTCATCTCTCTGGAATCCACTCTCGTAACCTACATTCTTTAGTAACCAAAGACCACCATATGCAGAATATGGAACCACTGCTTTTAATAGCCCAAACCACCTGAAAATTCTAATACACTCTTAAGAGAAAGGTTGCAAGATTATGACTAAAAAGTTACATGAAGCCAAGAGTCATAGAGGGTGGCTTATTATGCCAATATCTAGTGTTGATAAGAGAACAACATAGTTAAAAAAAAAAAAAAGGGGGGGGGGTAGGGCTTAAGAGACGACAAAGGAATGGAGTCTTATCCATCACCTACTTTATCCTACTAAAAATTATCTAGGCAAATTATTGTTTTGCCCAGATAACATTCTCCATTGGGCATCTATTTCCAACCAGTAACTGGTCTCAAAGATAATGCTTTTATTTTCCTTTTCTAGGAGAAATATTTAAGGGATATGAGTTGAGTTCAACCGCCTTTTTAAAATCACTGAATTTTAGAAATGGAATGGATCTTTAAGACCACCAGGTACAATTCTGTCATTTTCCAGATGAAGAGACTAAGGACCCGAAGAAATTAAAATTGTTTCCCCAAGGTCATAAGATTATAACAAGACTAGAACAAAGATTGCCTAATTCCAGTTTGGAGCTCTTTCCATAACAGCATCACACTGATCTTCAGTCTCTTCTGACCATTCTCACTAGAGAAAAAAATCACTAGATTTTTTTGAAAACAATAGGCCCCCAAATTCCAAAGGCTGTTTCCCATCCAACAGGCTCAAACAGTTCTAATACTTTTAAATAACAATTAATGTGAAGAATTCCCAATAGAGAAACTCTCTCCATCAATACAGATGACAACCTACATAGTCTTTAGTAGACAAATTTCAGAGAGATGCCTAAGAAAGTGTTAACTAAGTGACTTGTCTCCCAACACATGCCTAGTAAGTGTCGAAAGTATGATTTAAAAACCTCATCCACCTAATTTCAAGTCCAGTACTTGACTCACTATATATGCTGGCTCTTCCATATAAACTATACAAAATTATATCAATAAGAAATCCTTTCCAGCAATTTCAAGTAATATCCCAAAAAGCTACTGAATACAATAATGCCATTACTAGGCCTAGTCTATAAACCCATCAAGAGAAAGAAGACAAGGATTCATGTGTACAGAATTACCCAGTACCTTTTCTTGTGGAGAGAAGGAAATGGAAATGAAGGGGATGCCCCATAAGTTGAGGAAAGGTTAATTATGGAATTGGGATGTAATAGATTAATGATATAAGAAATGATGAAAGAGGCAGTTTCAGAGAAACATGGGGAGACTTGTATGAATTGATTCAGTAAAATAAGCAGAATCAGAGAGCAATTTAAAAATAACAATCTAAAGGGAAAACAACATTGAAAGATATAATGATGGATACTACCTACCCACCTAATAGGAAAGAGATAAACTCAAGACACAGAATGAGACACATTTTAGACATGAACAATTTTGATTTTTACTAACTATGCACATTTGTTACAAGAGGCTGATTTCAAAACAATAAAGGGGCAATAGTGAGAGAGAACGCAAGTTTATTAAATGTAAAAAATGGAGGAAAAAACTTTTAAAATATGACAAATATAAACTAAATTTACAGTTTGTCTATCCAGATTTATTTCACAAAGCTATTTCACAACTTGTACTTTCTAGGCACACTACTATTAACTATGGCCTCAAACTCAACTTTGGATCCTACATGTCTTTATCCATACCTGGAATGCATTCCCTGCTTATTTCTCTCTCTCAGAATTCTTGAGCTTGCCCACTTCAATGATCAACTGATGAGACTCTGATTTGTTACCATTTGACATAAGACAAGAAAAAGAATTGAGAAAATAAAGGGTTAAATATCACTCTAAATGTGCTATGCAATGTTCATTTTTAAAATAATTTTTAAAATTAAGCATTTTGTCCTTTGTCCCATTTTCCCCCTTATACGAAAAAGAAAAAAGAAAAAAACAAAACCCTTTCACCAAACATATCTAAAAAAAATTTTTTTCCCACATTGGGTATGTTCAAAAATGTGTCTCATGCTTATATATTTCAGTCCAATGTGCTATATTTATTTTTTTAAAAATCAGATGCTAAATTGCTTTAGCAAGATACCACAAAGTAAAATAAACCCACAAAAGCCATTACGTTTTCTGTATACCACAAAAAGCAGGAGAAAAAAATAAAAGATAAATATCATTTATAAAAATGATAAAATGTATTAAATGGTCAGATATTCAATAGGCAGCCATACCAATTAAGGCACACACCACAAGACCTGTGGTCATCCAACTATGAAACAAATTTTTAATAGAAATATTATGCCTTTATTTATTTTTAACATTTTTTAAAGTTTCCAACAGTCATTATTGTAAGATTTTGTGTTCTAATTTTTTTTCTGCCTTCCTTCCTTACACCCCCTTCCCCAAGACAGCAAACAATCTGATATAGGTTATATATGTACAATCACTTCAAACGTATTTCACTGATTGTCATGTTGTGCAAGAAAAATCAGAACAAAGAGGAGTGGGAGGGGAGAGGAAGAATTACAAAAAAGAAAAACAAAAACACAAACAAAAAAAGGTAAAAATACCATGCTTCAATCCACATTAGTCTCCATAATTATCTCTCTGGATGCAGATGGTATTTTTCCTCCCAAGTAATTGTTTTCAATCATCAAATTGCTGTGAAGAGCCAGGTTCATCACAGTTGATTGATTACAACATAATCTTGCTGTTATTGCGTACAATGTTCTCTTGGTTCTGCTCACTTCAGTCAGCATCAATTCATTTAAGTCTTTCCAGGCTTTTCTGAAATCAACCTGTTTATCATTTCTTACAGAACAATAATATTCCTTTACATTCATATACTGTAACTTACTCAGCTATTCCCTAACTGATGGCCATCCACTCAATAGTCAAGGAATGACTGATTAAACAAACTGTGGTATAAAAATGTAAAATATATTATAATAGTATAAGAAATGACAGAGACAGTTAGGTGATACAGTGGATAGAACACTAAGCCTGGAATAAGGAAATCTCATTTTCTTGAGTTCAAATCTGACCTTAGACACTTAATAGTTGTATTACCCTGGGCAATTCATTTAAACCTATTTCCTCCATTTCTTCATCTGGAATGATGGAATGAGCTGAAGGAAATGGCAAACCAAATAAGTATCTTTGCCAAGAAAATTCCAAATGGGTCTTGAAGAATCAGACACAAATTAAAATAATTGAACAGCAACTACCTACATGAATTCTGAACAGGCTTCACACTAGAGTATGATTACAGTAAGAATATATTACAACACACAATATTACACGCTTGCTTCACTGAGAAGCAACAGAAAGTAAAAGGTGGTCAGAGGGAGTTTGGCACAAACTTGGCTTATCAGAAAAGCTAGCAAGGGCAGATGCTCACTGAGTGGTGTTCTGGGAAAGGATTCTAGATTACTTAAAATTCTTTCTCTGTCTTTTAACCCCCTTTCCATGTCTATATACTTGACTTTGCTAAATTAAAGAGACACTATGTATGTTAATATTTGGTGACTTTAAATGCAAAAGAGAGGATAGGAAAAATGTTAATACATTGTTAAAAAAAAAAAAAATTTGGGAATAAGATAAGAGGCCAAAGGTTTATACCTCATAAAAAAAACTTTAACGTATATATCACAAATCCCTTCTCCCTCAAGGAAAAAGGTTGAAAGATACCATATATTCATTCCAAATACCAGAACTACAAAAAAAGAAAAGAAGAAAAGAAAAAGAAATGTTTCATATTTTTAAAGTAAGTAACAGATGACTGATGAGTCATTTATGAAATCAACTGTTTTTATTCAAGTCACAGGTTTGTTTCAAGTGAAATTCAAAAATCAACACCAAATTAGATTATTTGATTCCCAAAATATCTAAAAGAAAAAAGGACAGTGAGTACTTGTGGGAAAAAAATACAAAACATATCATAACTGATAAAATTAAAAGGTGCCCAAATTAATGTTAGTTCACTACTGCCCGTTTTACCTACTTTCCCAACTCTACAAAATCTATAATAGAATAATCTAGACACAGCTTGAGGTCTTTTGTGACAAAGAGGATGCAGTGTGATACAGGGCAATGGTGTTGAACACGGAATCAAAGAACCTGGGTTCAAATTTTAACTCATTTATTTTTGATTTTGGTAAGATCTTGAAACAAGTCAGTTAACCTTTAAGCCTGTTGTCATCAATCATCTCCATTCCTTCTCCCTATCAGTGAATTTCCATACCTGCACCTGCTATATACTCTCTCCCCATCTCGATCACTTGGTGAACTAGTTCAATTTTACACTGTTCTTTTCTCTACAGCACTTGCCCCTTTTCCCTTATCCTGCTACAGATCTTGGCTTGGCTAGCCTCAGCTTTCTATCACTCCCACCAATGATTGCTTTCATTCCTTCCGTTCTCATACAGACGATGTTTTCTGTTCTTCATTACATATGAAAACACATTCACCTTCGCTTTGGTATCAAAAGAAATTTAAACCAAAAAAAATAATAATAATAAAATAAAATAAATAAAGAAAAGAAAAGCCTCTTAAAACCCGGAAAAGAATGTAAATGTCTTTTTCCTACCTATCTTTTATCACTTTACATTTTCAAAGTGGAAAAAAAAAAAAAAACTAGCAAAGTGTTTTTACAATCATTTTCCGGGTAATATTGTTTCTGTTCCTAACAAACTATCACCACCACCCCTAAAAAGTCTAAATTATACTGGTCACACTAAGTTATTTAAAAAAAAAACAGACACATCTTATAATTACACAAGTAATTAATTTTCACTCTGACAAGGGCCCCATTATAACCTGTCCTTTTCTTCCATCGCTCCCACCGTCAAGTACAGCACAATTTATAGTTGTCAATATCCGCTTTTTTCTCTTTAAAGGGCCCGAAATTGACACGGTCATTTTCAGCTCCTACTTCCAAGCCCCATTCACCTTCCTCCCTCCTCCCTAGCTCCTTCAGAATCCGCCAGCGTTCCCTCCGTTCCCTAGGGAACATCCGGGAGCAGGACTGAACGGACTCGGACGCCCACCCGGCGGGAAAGCAAACGTTTCCGCCCTTCTTTCTCCTTCGAGGGAGGAAAGAAAGAAGAGACAGAGGCTGGGAAGCCCGGGCGTGGGCCCGGCCTGGGCCCGGGCTCGGGGGCGCGCGCGCCGCCGCGTACCTGAATCACGCCGTGCTGGAAGAGGGCGCTGTGCACGCAACCCGGGACCTGCCCCTCCACCTCCACAGAGCCGTCCTGGCTTCGCAGAAACCAGCTGCCAGCCAAGCTGAAGCTGGCGGACTGCGGCTGGCTGTTCCCGGGCGCAGCTGCCGCCAGCAACAGCAGCAATAGCCGGAGGAGGCACTGGCATTTCTGGCATTGTGGCCCGGACGGCATCCCAGACACTTGCGCAGCAAGCTGGAGAAGCGAGTGGGCGGTCAGAAGCCAACGGGAACTCCACTGACACTCCCAGCCAGGCCCGAGGTCAGCTGAACTGAGGCCACATAACCGCCTTTCAAAGTTTTTTTTGCGCAACTCAGAAGGAAGCTTGAGACACATTTGAGTAAAAGGCGCATGCGCTTTGCTGGGCCAATTATCTCAGAGAAGTTGCCCACTCCCTCAGCCTGGCCTTTTATGGCCTGGACTTCTTTCCCAGTATGAAGAAGCCTCAAGTCCTTCCCAAAATAATGTTCTTAAATGCATGCAATATTTTGAAATCAGTTCTGTCTGTTGTGTCTAAGATTAAGGGAGTGGCTAGGCTTTCATCCTAGTATCTACTGTCTATGAACTTTAAAAGAGTGAATTGTCAGTTGATGCAGTTTGATCTTTCTAATGTTGGAAATACCCCGGCAGGTTTGTTGATTGTCCTTCTTTCTAGAAAAGAGACACATTATCAGGAAAGAAATGTCTTCCTGACTTGAAAGTGAATGGATTTAAGTGAGAGCAGGGCAGTCGCCAGCTTCACACTCTGTGGAGTTATCTGGCATCAAAGGCAAGATATCAGTAAGACTGAAGATGGCCCAAATGCTTCTGGGCTGGTGTGAACAATTTGAAGGAACTGGGTTTGCTCACTTAGGGGGATTAGAAGTGAATGAAGGCAGCAGGGAGAGAGAAAGTGATTTCAGGGAAAGAGGAAAAAATACAACCAAATAGACGACAATAGAATGGGGGGAGTATAGTAATAGTATATACTATATATGCTATATAGTATAGACAATAGTATGGGGGGAGTAGTAGTGAGGGTCACTGGGTTACACCAGCTAATCAATCAGTTTATTGTTAATCAGTCGTTTTCAGTTTCCTGTTACTCTGCATTTTCTTGGCAATTTACTGGAGTAGTTTACCATTTCCTTCTCTAGCTCATTTGACAGATAAGGAAACTGAAGCAAAAAGGGTTAAGTGACTTGCCCAGGGTCACATATCTAGTGAGTGAGTGAAGCCAGATTTGAACTCAGGCTTGATCCCAAGCTAGTGGCCCCAAGCATTTATTAAAAACCCACTATTTGCCAACACAAAGAATGAAATAATACCTATTGTGCTTACATTCTAAAGAGGGAGACCAGTGGTCATATATAAATATATGCAGAATAAGAGAGAATAAAGATAGTTAAATCTAAAGTGGTTGGGAAATAAAGGCAATAGAAGTTGAGATGATTAGAAAAGGCTTCCTAGAGAAAATGTCCTTAAACTGCTTCCCAACCATATGTTCCCCAATCTGCTTCTCTCTTCCTTTCCAGCCCCCAATTTCACGCGTCCAAATGTAACAGGGTAGACCCAGCATTTCAGAAAGCTAGAAAAGAGATTGGAATATGGTTTTTATTTTTCAAATTACATCTTATACAACTGTTTTGTTTTGTACAATTGGAGGCAGCAAGTTCACTAGGGCCAATTGTTAAATTTTGTCTAAACTTTTACACCTGAGAAATTGGCAAACCTTATAAATCAAAACTTATCATTTTGATCTAGACTTGTAAAAGCAATGGAGAACAATAATGTCCTGATAGTGTGTTGGACTGAAACTAAAGAATTGATGCCTGAGGGAAGCAAGGAGGTTGTGATATAGATCAGTTTTAACTTCTTGGTCCCATCCTCTGGGGAGGTCATCCAGTCAGAAATCTAGGTTTTGTCAAACTCCTGAGGCTCATCCTCTGCAGGGGTTTCCAGCAATCTCACTTTGCTATCTTGTGTCAAAAATCCTAGTCATGTCCCTGAAGTTAAATTTCCCCTATAAAATCTATTTATGGGTCATGCCTTTGCTGCTGCCCTCCTTTGGGTTAATCTTCCCTCTAGCATACCTCCCCTATGCCATGTGGAGTCTCTCCTAACTCCTCTTCTCAACCCCACTTGTCCTTTAGCTAGCTAACTCCTTTAGTCCCTTTCAGGATTTAACCTGTAACAGCTAAGGACATGTCTTAACCTCATGGGGTTGCTCCCTTTTTTCCTGGGTAATTGTGAGTTCCACTGAGGAACTTGTCTTTCATATGCTCTCCCACTCTATTTCATATTTACCATTCCTGCTATCTGCTGTATTCCTTCATTTTGCCAGTAATAGTAATAATTGCCAGTAAATAAATCTATCTTTTGTCAAAGAGAATGGCCATTGTGAATTCTTCATATGACTGAATCCCAATTTTTGTTGCCTACCATTGGTGTCTGCATCATTCACATCAAAGAATATCTAAATAATGTATATTAAACATAAATGTGTAAGGCACATTCCCACCCCACTCCCAGTCTGTAGTTGATCTAGGATCCTTTACATTTGATATATTTATTTTGCAGTTAAGGGCAGGGGGCATTGGGAGAATCTAAACTTAAAATGTTACTAGATTTCTAGTAAATGAACTATCAACTTTTTTGTGAATAAAAAATTTTATTGATAGTTTTTATTTTTATATTAACTACATTTCCAGTATATTCCTTCCTTTTCCCTTTTATCAGAGAGCCTTTATAACAAAAAATAACAAAGGAAAAAAAAACTCAACAAAACCAACCAGTACATCAAGAATGACATTATATACAATGTTCTGAACCCTCCTGATTCTACAAAGAAGGAAAAAAAAGGTACATTCTCATATCTCTTCTTTGGGGCCAAGTTTGATCATTAATATTTAACACAATATTTAGTTTCATTTTTTGTTGTTGATATATTTACATTTTGTAGGCAAAATTATTTTCCTGGTCCACCTTACTTCATTTTGCATAGTCACATAAGTCTTCCCATACTTCTCAATATTCGTCAGTCAATCATATTTTTCATATTCATCATTTCTTACAGCACAATAGGATTCCATTACATTCACATACAACAATTTGTTTAATCATTCCCTGATCAAAGGTCATCTACTTTGTTTCTAATTCTTTACTAGTACAAAAAATTCTGAAATAAACATATTGGTGTACAGGAGATCTTCCTTTTCATCAATGACCCCTTTCGGGTACCGTATGCACTAGCAATCAGCTCTCAAAAGGAATGGCCATTTTAGTCACTTTATTGTAATTCTAAATTACTTTGCAGAATAAAGAAATTTATAGTTCCAGCAACAGTATACTAGTATCCTAGTCTTTCAATATCCTTATAATAACATTGATTCTTTCCATCATTTGCCGATTTACTTAGAATAAAGTGAAAGCTTTATCTCAGAGAGAAAATAGAAAAACACAAAAGGGATTTTAAAAAACATAAAATTTTTATAAAAGATCTGAAATTTTATATAAAGCATACTTTCAACCCTTTCTAAACTGTTGAAATATTTAAGGAAAAATATGATGACAATATTGAAAAGGGGGAAAGGCAGTATACATTTTTAAGTGCCATGTAGACCTAAGTACTGTTAATTAAATGAACTTGAGTTCAACTTTTTCTTTTAGAGATTTGAAACTTCAATATGTCTAAGTATAATCAAAGTATTTGGACCTTTTTGCGTAAGCCACACATAACTAAATTATTGATAAATTAAGAAGAATCAAATTACAAAATAAAATTTTCTACAAAATAAAATTTTCTAATAAATGCTAATGTAAAGGAGATGGACTGGGCATCTTCTTCCTTCTCCATCAATTTGAGTATATCTCACTGCCAATATGATATCTATAATGGTTAGATAATTGACAATTGATTGAGTTCTAAGAACTGAAGTTGCTCCAAAGACAGCTGTATGGCTGGGTCTCAGGCAAATTTGTCCTAGGAGCAGCCTTCATGCACTGGTCAGTAAAAGGGAAGACTCATCTCAGTCTTTCTGCAGACAGACCAAGGTAGGAAGGGAAATGAGGAGTGAGAGTATTAAGTGGCCTCTTCCATACAGGAATTGGTAATTGTTTCCTTGGGGCACAAACTCATGGAGAGTGAATGAGCTTGGCCCACGTGGCCTGAGTAGAGATCCTGAGAATGGAGTTTTCAAGCCCAAGAAATGGGAATAGCTGCGGCCCTGATTACAGAAGCAAATGACAAAACATACTGACCCTCTGACCCTTCTAACCAATGGCTCTAATAAGTGAGGTATTTGAATAATGTATGTCCAGTGGTGAATACTGGTGCCTCTCTACTGTAGGAGACTGGGAGGTTATTGTACTTGTACCTACACATAAAGATCTGAAGCTTTTTTCCTCCATTCTAATGTGGAAATATTCATCATTACCTTAGTGCAGATCTATAAATGCAGCCAAGGGTTTTAAAAATGCACAACTATCCATATATATTTCAAAACCAATTGTAACTTTGTCTCATGTCCCAATCTCACCTGGAGTTTTATCCAGGAAAACATTTCTCTTCCATCCCTTTTTAAATGAACTATTAGGGGCAGCTAGGTGGTGGTGCAGTGGATATAGAACCAGCCCTGAAGTCAGGAGGGCCCAAGTTCAAATCTGGCCTCAGACACAACACTTCCTAGCTGTGTGACCCTGGGCAAGTGACTTAATCTCAATTGCCTCAGCAAATAATAAAACTTTTTTTAAATTTTTTTAAATGATTAACGCTCTTTTTAAGAAAACATTACTATAATTGCCCTTTGATTTCCCCCTCTACTTTCCAGTTCAAAAGAACCCTCCCTTAACAAATAAGAAATGTAAAATAAACAAATTATCACAGCAGCCATGTCCAAAAATGTGATGCCTCATTCCAAAATCTATACTACTCTCTGAGAGGTAGGAGTGTATTACTCAGTTTTCTAAATACTTTCAGTGTAATTTTATATAATCACAACCATGATGTGAATTGTTTTCCTGCACTGAATCATGAAAATACCACAAAGAGAAGACAATTAAGCTTTGCATTGTTGCAGTCATGTACTGCTTTGATCTTAAGCATTCCTATGTATCTCTCACAACCAGTAGATGCTATGTGCCTATTCTTCCCCCAGTGCCTTTTTGTGAGTACTTGAAGAATACTGAACCTGAAGTTAGGCTGATTTGTATTCCTGAGTCCAAATCCAATCTTGGATACTTACTATGTGACTCTAGATATGTCAATTAGCCCTGTTTACCTCGATTTCCTCATCTGTCAAATGAGCTGGAAAAGGAAATGGCAAACCATTCCAGTATCTTTGCCAAGAAAACCTCAAATAAGGTCATGAAGATTTGGACATGACTGACATATGACTAAACAAAAAACAAAAAAAAAAAAAAAAAAAAAAACAAGTTTATGGGGGTGGGGGGATGGTTTGAAGCTTCTAATATTGCTATGTAATTTTTGCAAATGTATTTGCTTGAACTAATTGTTTCTTCTGGCTGTCTAGTAAAGGCAAATATACAAGTAGGGACTGTTGAGTTATATTGTTGTAGTTTAGACCCTTGAACTTGGTAAGCTATCCCACCATGCAACAGTTTCAGTTAGGGAAAGAGAAAACTACACAGAAAAACAAAAAGTACGCCCAAATCCTATAAATTTCCCTCATAAATCACTCATATTTTAGTATTGTTGGGGAAATCATAGATCTTTTTATTAGACCTACATTGTCATAATCAGTTACTATTACATTGAGGAGGGGAGAGGATGGCAAGATTCATGACCCTTGTTTCCCCAAGCTACTAATTCTTTTGCTAGAAGGGATTCTTAATTTCTCAAATTAGCATCTTCAGGAAACCTTCCTTCTCAGGACAAGAAAAGGCTTCAGACTCTTTAAACTTGAGGTTTTTTAATTTGGGGTTGCTTCCGAGGTAATTCTCAAGACTGATGTTGCCCAGGAAATCTACCTTCTATAGCAACAATATAGTCTGGGATTATTCAGGAACCTCTTTTGGCACAAGCAAAGTTCTATTTCTGATATTAGGAGATGTTCCCTCCTTTTAAGGGTTTCCCAACATGTTAATTTATAGAGCAAGATTTTATCTATCACCCCTTCTTCATTTAAATCTGAATTATGGGATCTTTAAGTGTAATTGGATGAGAGGAATGATAGTATGAGACTGAAATGCTTCATGATTTGTCCAAACTTTGGTAGAGGAGTAGTCATCTATGATGCTAGATGCTATTGGTTATCAGGGCCCAAGAAGACATTTACTACCGAATTATTACTGGGGAAAGAGTATGTAACCTTAAGCAAGGGAGAGTGATCATTGTGGCATAAATACCAATTAACTGGCTAGCACCAGAATAGCCTTGGGTTATTCACCCAAATGAAGGTTCAAAAGTCCTACAAAATTTTTTTATGCTTATTCATTCACTCACACATCTATTTGTTCAACCATTGATTAATTTGCTTTTGGTTTATGATTCTACATGAAAAATACTCAATTCTGTAGGGCCAATTGGGGACTAAACTTCCAATAGTAAGTCAAATAGCACTTATTAACTGCCTGCTATGTGGCAAGGACCATGCTAAACACTAAGCAAAGTAAAAAAAGTAAAAAATATACCTAACCCACAAGGAGCCTTCAATGTAATGGAGGAGACAATATGTAAACCACTATGAACAAAAAAGACATAATGCAGAACAAATTATGAAGATAATATCAGAAAGAAGGCACTTGTATGAAGTGGGACTAGGCAAGGCTTCTTGCAGAAGTTGGGATTTTACCTGAGACTTGAAGGAAGCCAGGAAAACTAGAGACAAGGAGGGAAAACATTTCAAAAATGAGGGAAAGCTAGTAAAATGTGAAGAGCTAGGAGATGCAGTGTTTTGTGTGAGGAGTTCTAGTGCCAGTGTCTCAAGACCTCAAGAATCTTACTGAAGGAGAGGAAGGTTTAAAAAAGTGGAAGAGCAGGAAGAGACAAGATTCCAAAGGAGTTTAAAAGCCGGAGGATTTCTGTCTGACCCTGGAGATAAAAGAAAGCCATTGGATTTATTGAATAGGGATGTGATTTGGTAAGACCTGCATTTAAGAAAAAATCTCTTTAATAGCTAAGTAGAAGACTGAACTATAGATTTTTGATACAGGCAGACTCACCAGCAGGCTAGATGTTGGGGGCAAGGAGGGCCTATATACCAGAGTGGTGGCAGTGTTGAAGAGGAAAAGCGTCTTAAGATATACTGGATAAAATAAATAGGACTTAGTAACAAAGTAATCAAAGATGATATCCAGCAAGTCTGGGTGATTAAGGAAGATTGTGATTCCTCTGACAGTAATGGGGAAGTTGAGTAAAGAGTAAGGTGTATCAGGAATAATCATAAATTCAATACTGAAAACATTAAGCTTGTACGAGATATTTAATAAGCATTTAGAAGAGATTAGGGCTGGAAAAAGATATCTGAGAATCATGGAGATGATAACTGAACAGAAAGGAGTGGAAGAGGTTGCCAAGCAAAAAGGTCCAAGAGCTTCAGGGAACCACCACATTAGAAAGTATGACTTAAATGACTATTTTACAAAGGAGAATGGGGAGAGAAATTCAGAGAGGTAGAAGCAGTAAAGAATCATGTCATGAAAACCTAGAGAAGTCAAAGGACAATAGCTAGTATTTATATAATAGTTTGTACAAACGAATTCCCTCCCCCAAAAATTATTTTGCCCTTCCTTAAAACAGCTCCAGGAGGAGCAGCTAGTTGGTGCAGTGAGCAGAGCACCAGCCCTGAAGTCAGGAAGACCTGAGTTCAAATTTGATCTCAAACATTTAATACTTCCTAGCTGGATGACCCTGGGCAAGTCACTTAATCCCAATTGCCTCAGTAAAAACAAACAAACAAACAAAACCCAGCCCCAGGAAGCTGATGTTATTATCCATTTTACAGATGAGCAGGGAATCACTTGACAGCATTAAAAGCTAAGGGGGGGGGGGGGGGGGGGGGGGGGGGGGGGTTGATGTGAAGGTCTTAAAAAACCACTATTAGATTTAACAATTAAAAATCATTGGTATCTTTGACAGGAGGAATTTTAGGTAAATTATTATGAGGTCAAAGCCAGACTATAGAGGATCTAGAACAGTGGGGGAAAAAAAAAGTAAAGGCACTGAACATACATAGATGGTCTTCTCAAATCTTGTGATTTCTCAGTCACAATAAGGGATAGGATATAGGATGCTATCATGTGGATGAATACATCAAATGACGTTTGTAAGCAAGAGAGAAGCAGATAAGTAGATAGGGAAACATTAAGAGAGTAGAGGGCAGTCTGTTGAAGATGATGAAATGGAGGGGGACCATGTACATGTAGGACTTACTATTTTTCTTTGCAGGGACCTTCCATCACATGAAATGGGTAAAGAAAAAAAAAAGTGGCAGAACTTATCTGGGTGAGAGCTCCCATTGAATGGCTCCAATTTTTCCAGTGATATGAGACAGCCAAGAGGGGGGCATGGGGGAAAGGGAAGGTGAGCCATAGAAGGTTTTGAAAAAAAGAGAAAAAGATTTGGAAAAACCTCCATGGTGAAAGAACGACTCAAGAAGACAAAAAAAGACTTTGGCTCTGTGGGACCAACTGATTAAGTAACAGATTTGTAGTGAACTCTGTCAGTACAGTTTTCAGGGGTTTTCTCTCTCCAATCCAAATCTAATATCATTCAAACAGGCATAAAAAACAAATATAAAGGCAATGGATGGAGTAATCCAAACCTAGGGCTTGTATGAAAATAAGGTAGGAAAGGACTACAAAGAGCATAATATGCAGAATTGTTTCTCCAAAGGTGTGAAGATAGGGAAAGCAGGGAGCAAAATTATAAGAGGCATAATGATCTAGAAAAGAACTGAAGAATGGAGGAATGAAAATCATAATAAAGACAAAGAATAGGAATAAGCGTTATATATAACACAAAAGGAAAAATGAAATGATAAAAGGAAATAGCTGTAGTTCTTAGATTTTAAGTTTTAGGGATATTACTCTGCTTAATTGATGTTTATCCTTTAGGTTCCAACTATATATTTAGCAAAATACTTTGATACTTCAAAGATTTATAATTTGTCTGACCCAGATACCAACTTCTCCATGATCTAGTAAATGAATTTCAAAACATCAAATTCAAAAAAGGACTAATTCAAGAACTAAAAAAAAGCTAAACAATTCATCACTCTGTGGCAAACTTAGCTCCTTTAAATTTTTTAAGGCTGATGTACTCCTGACTCTGGGCCTGAAGCTTTTTCAGATTGGTTAGACCAAGTTAGCATAGCCATATAGAGAATAGGAGTCATTTTCATACCACAGTGAGATCTCAAAATGGGTACATCTAGTGAAATCATTAAATGTTTCTGAAAAGTTACTGGATAGGGTTGAGGGTAAGTCAGTAGAAGGGAAGAAAGAAGGGAAGGAGGAAAGAGAAACCTAGGAAGGAAAAGAAGAAAGAGAAGGAAGGAAAGAAAAATGAGAAAAAAGGAAGAAGGAAAGAAAAATGAAGAGGAAGGAAAGGATCAAAGAAGAAAGGAAAGGAACATCAAAAAACATTGCAAATACAAGAAAACCAAAAGTTCAAATGGGGACACAAACAGGACAATTTATTTATCATCTTGTTATATTTAATATACTTTTTAAATTATACATAACAGAAGTTCACAAGTTCATATACAATCCTCTTTTTTCTTTTGTTCTTGGCATACTGAGATGCTTATGATTAAGAGGCAGCTATGTGGCACAGTGGATTGAGTACTAGACTTGAGAGTTGGAGAGACCCGAGTTTAAACAGAGCTTAGCCTACTAATAACTGTCACCCTAGGCAAATTATTCAACATGTCCACTTGATTCCTCACTGTAAAATGGAGATAATAGCACCTATCCCTCAAAGTTGTTGTAAGCATAAAATGAGATGATTTATATTTTGAAAACTTTAAAGCATAATACAGATGCAAATTATTTATAAGAAAAAACTAAAATATTTGTACACTTTCCTAAATATCACCTGCAGAATTAAGTTAATCCTTGATTCAGAGTGAATACCTTGAATTTTGATTAAAATTCTCATTTATCACTGTAATCTTCTAAAAAGTATAGATTGAGTTGATTCTGTCCTAATTCCAAGATATGCCCTAGAAAAGTGCTTTTTTCAAACCTTCCTTGTTTTCTGATGTTTTCTTTGCCCTAAAAACGAAAAGTTCAAAAACAAAACTAAACAAAACAAAACAAACAAAAAGGCCAGGTAATGGAAAGTTAAAATTAATTGTACCCTATTTCATTTATAATTAACTATTTCTGAGAACTGGAATTAGAAGGGATTCAAGTTAGAAAAGATAATGCTTTTCAATTTCAAAGACAATAATAAAGAGCATGTTTCTCCATAAAGGAGAAAACATCAGAATTGAATAGGACTTTGCTGATGTCTCCCCTCCCCAACTTCCATTTACAGCTTTATTGGATCTTTTGACTTATCAAGTGTCAGTATGTGAACTCCAGCAGTTAACATTTTCAATTGATGAGCAAAATAACATTTAGACATTAAATTCTGATTGACTTTAGATGTGTCAAATGTTAATAAAAGGAGGATGGTGGGTTTTGGAGCTAGTAAAGTTCACACTCATAACCTGGAACTCAATGGGAAAAAAAATACGGAAATAGGAGAGTAGAATCTTGGTCCTGAGCAAGACAATGAAATACTCTATTTTATTGTTTTTGATTAAGGAAGATTTCTGCTGGTGAGGCTTAAGGGCAACAAGTACACATGGTAATGATTTTTCATAAAAACAAAGCCATATCAAATGGATTACAATCTACAATCCTTAAAAGGAAAAATTGGGGGAGGGGGAAGGGAGAAAACCAAGAATGTGTAGATTTAAGAAGGAATCAATCTTTTAAAATTTTGAAATGAATCTTTTAAAAGGCATTAATAAAACTTTTCAAAAGAGAAAACATTTTGAAAACAACTTAACTTATTTCTCCCCCCCCCCCCCCCCCCCACACTCTCTTGTCAGTTTAATTCTAAAGTGCTGAATTTACCAACTCGACACTAGAAAGTTTTTGAGCTTTTGTGCAGGGAGAGAATTGAAAGCATGGCAGCCTTTCAGGGTAGTTGACTTCAGGGAAGCATATTTGGTTCACCCGTGATTTCTTTAGGGTAGACCACTTCCAATAGAACACCTACCAATTCAGAGCTGAAAACACACTACAATTAACAGAATTTCCAAAAGCTGCCAATAGCCAGTATAAATCAGAAGCCGGAATCTAGGCTTTCTTGTCTCCCAAGGTAGCCCTCTATCCATTATACCATACTGCTTTCCTTAAACTAAGTGGAAAAAATAGGCAAATGTACCAACTTTGTTGACAAACAGATGAAAGAGACAGTTGAGTTAGGAAAATAAACAAATTCCACATACATGCATAGATACATGTCTATCTAGCTACCACCTATTATCCTCTTTGACTCACTCTCATCAGACTAGAATACAGACAATAAAAATTTATCAGTTATCAAGATCACTCTAGATGGGAACAGAGAAGATGGAAACAATTCCTGATGGAAATATAGTAAAAAAAAAAAAAATAACAAAAATGAAAGCTATATTTTAATAAAAGTGTTATGTTTTTTAAAATAGCTTTTTTCTTATTCAGAGTCCTTTAGGTTTAATACTATACCCATTTGCTTTTATCAATAATTTGCTATAATCAAAATTCTAAATTTGGAAAAAAAAACAAAATTTGGATAAGATGAATTCCCAATAAGATCAGGATTTACACTGACCAACCAAATTCAAATAAAAGAACCTAAGACATTACCTCTATCTTGAGGAGCAATGTCTCTTACACACAAAGACACATTATGATTTTCAGAATAAATACCCAAAGGATTTCCTACAAGACTGTCTACTTTATAGTGATCTAACTTTAATTCTGAATTTAATTAACACTAGTGAAAAAAAAACTGTTAATGCTTCATAATTAGGTTTGCAATAAATTGCTGGGATGCTTCTATAAGGTGTTAAATAAAAGCATATGATGAAAAGTGAATGTCCTTTGATTTGACCAAGACGTTTAGAATTTATGGTTTCTTGAAGATTGATTTTATAGCATAAAATATAAGTATACTAGATATTTGATGGTAACTACCATTCATCAACTAAATCTTATTTACTATGAAATCATACAAATTAAGGTAAATGGAAATATTTTAACAAAGAGTAATTTATGTTGCCATGAAAATATGGCTATCACGTAGTAGAGAGTTCTACCCAATGAGCTACAAATTGCGAGATAGGTTTAAATATTATGGTATTGTTCAAGGTTAGAAGGAATCATAATTGCAGTTTAATTTTATTTTCTTTATTTTCTTTCAGCTTTATTGGAAGATAACAAGCTGAAAAAATTTACAGGTAAACTTTCAGTTTTCAGTTTATGGTTTTGATATACTATATACAGTTAACAAGTACATATTTTTAGAATGAGCTGCTTAGGGAAAGAACATTAAAAATGAATCTACTTTGGGTATTAAAAGAGCCTTCTGTCATCCTGTAAACTGAAATTTTTAATATTAAATACACTTACTCAAACCTTAAAATTCTATTTTCAAACTATCATGTAATGTAAACACCTTAGTGTAAGAGAGTTGGCCCAACCAGTGCCGATTTGGATGCAGCTTGCTAGAGGTGATTAGCATCATTATGAATTCAGCACATATAACTAACCAGGGAAGCCTAATGTCACTATAGATACTTTGTCCGAAAAGTTAAAGAAAGCTGTAAGTCATACCTAGGAAGAAAGCTGCAGTTCATCTACCATAAGGTATGACATTAGGATTTGGAAACAAAAATAAAGCATAATGCAAATGGAGAGTCAAAGTTTTAAAACCACAGAAAATGGTGAGAAAGTATTCATTCATAAAACTACTCGAGATAGGAAGGCTAATAGTACAACATGGTCATTTTCTTCAGCTCTGTGGGTCAGTTACAAGAGTTTTAAGTGCCTTTTTCCCCCCAAAGGCTTGGGAGGATATAAAGGAAACAAATACTTATTAATTGAAGAAGAAAAAAAACTTTCCTTTTTAAAATTGAATAGATATCATGAAAACAAGATATAAAAATAGAACCCTCCCCCCCAAAAAACTTAGAAGGGCAGATCAACTTTCTATTAAAACTGCAGAGAAAAATTGTCACACAAAAGTGTACTTATAAAAACAATGCATCTTTGGTGCTGCAGAAGCTGAGAATAAGATAGGGAAAAAGAATGACGTCTCCTTGGATCATTAGATGACTAGTGTTTCATTAGGTTGGTTGTTCAAGTCTATTCCATTGAAACACACAGGACCAGTGAAAAGAGGTGATGGTAAGATAAAGAAGAATGAACTGCCTCTTTTAACAGGACTACAAATGACCCTTATTTCCCAGTTATTTTATTAAAATACTTAAGAAAAATACTATTATTAGTATTTTTTTTTTAAAACAAAGGCTTGGACTTAAGAGGACTAAGTGACTATTATTCATAGCCAAACTACATCAGAGTGAACCTAGAATCTGATAAGGTTTTTAGGGTCAGTAGGAAAATGTTAAACTTTGGCCAAGGTTTATGGAAATCCAAAAATTATGTCTACACCGACTCAAATCAATTCCAGTCTCTGTTTAGAACAATACTGAAGGCAATAAAAGCTAGGACCCAATATCTTCACACTTTGATGGTACATGCAACCTACACAGATATTTACAGGAAGATAGAAGTGATAACAATGAATTCTATGCAGCCACTGATTCTTCAATTCCAAAAATGAATCCTAAGACATTTGGCATGGGTAGTGATTTTCTAGCAAGAAATATAGAAGGATCAGTGCAAGCAGACTGCAAAAAGACAAGGGGATGTGTTCATTGCACATGAGATGCGCATATGTCCAAGGAACCAGCTTCCTGATTCCCAACTGTACCTGGTACCATCCTGTATTTTGTGATGTCAGAAACCATTCAAAGAGTTGATCAATGGCATCACTAGTTCAGCATTCCATACATGTCACCTATAGAAGTACTGAAAAATGGAAAGGTATCAATGTGTGTATGCAACTATGAAAATGAACTTTGAATAACAGAACCAAAGTCAACTAGTCCACCACACTGTAAGTCAAAGTGTCTGTTACTGGTTTTGACAAATTAAGCAGTTGCTATTCCCAGATTCCTATGGCATTTCATTAGGCTGATAGGATAGAATTGGGAGACAATATGGTATACTGGAATGAGTACTGGATTTGCTATCAGGGAACCTGAATTTGAATTCCAGCTTTGTCATTTATTTCCTGTGTGACCCTGACCCAAGATATTTAACTTTTAAGTTTCCAGAACCTTATAAAATAAGGGTAGTACTGGACTAGATAAATTGAGGTCCTTTTAGGTCTAAATCTGTTATGCTCCTTAAGGATCATTTAGTCTAATCTACTAATCTCTAAAATGAAATGAGGCCTAGAGTTCATTATCCACTGTGAGTCCATCCAATGTGGAAACCTTACCATTCATTCAATGAGCTGCTTATTCATTCTGATAGACAGTACCAGGCATCTAACATGAGGTAGCAAATATAGAGAACACTGGGCGGGGAGAAGCACTAGATTAAAAAACTTTCAGTTTGCCATAGAAACCTGTCTGATCCAACAAAGTAACTATTTGACCTTGGGCAACTTATTTTTACTTGGGGTGGGGCTTTTCCTCCTCTCTAAAATAAGTAGATTGGACTAAAAGATTTCCCTGCAATTGAAAGATCCAACTCTTTTGGTCTCTCCCTTTATTTTTCCTTCCAAAAATTACAATTAGATACTAGATGATAAGAGATGAAAACAACTACTTCACAGAGCCAGTTCTTTATAACAGTGTTTTATGTACATTGACAGATAGCTAAAGGAAAAACAAGCTAAGGAATTGGACACCATGGCCTTCTCCTTTGCTTGCTACTGCAAAATGAAAAATATCACAAGTGGTAACAACTGTTGCTTTATGCATTTAAGTACAATAATTTGTATTCCAAGAGTAGAAATTAAAAGGATGAATGTAGCTTGAACATAAGTATATAGCAAAGTAATATCTAGAAAAGCAAATGCTTATAATCTTAAAATACTTTTCATGACATACTTGGCTTTATAAATCTATGGTCAGATATGAAAAAGTACTGTTCATTTGCTAAGCAGTGGACATTAACTGATATGGAAATTCAGGAGAGAAATCTATCAGCCATTAATACTTATTTTTAAAATGAAAATATGGCTTATTGCTTGCATCTTGCTCATTAACTATCACTTTTTAGATCAGAAAAATAAGTAAGCCCTTTTGTACTTGTCATTCCAGGAATCATTCCAAAATGGGCTTTTAGAGACTAAATTTTAGCTTATAGATCTGAATCCTAAAAACGATTATATGTATTTATTGTTATTTACTTTCTTAATATTCTTTAATTGAAATATTAAAGTGAACTAACTTTTAAATAAAATCAAAATATTAAAAAGTACAAAATTTTGAACATTGCTAGACTCATTAGAAGCCAGGTATCAAATTTTCTCCTCCCCTAAGCTTTTCAAACTATTTTCAAATCTATTTGTAAGCACTGACACTTCACAAAACATTACATGGAGGATAAAAAAAAAAAAAAAAAAAAAAAAAAAAGGTAGATGCAGAACAATAGCTTTTTAAAAATGCTGGCATACTTTTAACTGCATCATCAGTTTTCCTTCCCTGTTCTTCACATTGGGATGGACCACCTTTTTAAAATTAATACAGGACAAGAAAGCAGGCTCAGTAATTTAGAAAGCAACTCCACTCCAGTTATCTCTATAAAGTCTGTTCCTGTTCCAAATCTAGTCAAGTCTAGCAAAAAATACTAAGAATGTGAATTTTATTCCTTCCCCTGCAAAAAGATATTTTTATAATTACCCTCAAGAATTTAATCAATCTTGTTTCTTGAACATATATATTCCCATTTACAAATGAAAATGCTTTTAATGGAATGTTAATTAACAGAAGTATCTTAAAGAAAGTTCAAACTACTAAGTAGAAAAGCGCACTTTGTGGACTCCAAAAACTAATATTCTAGTTTGAAAACCCTTATTTTTTTTTTTTAAACAAAATATTAGCTAGCATTTATATAGCACTTGAGGGTTTGCAAAGTGCTTTGGTCCATCTCATTTGGTCCTCATAATAACTCTTGTGAGGTAGGTGCTATTATTCCTTTTTTACAAATGAAAGAAAAAAGGTGACATGCCCAGGAGTCACAGAGCTGGTATCACAGAGCAGGATTTGAACTCACATCATCTTCAAATTCCAATTATACTTGCTTGAAAATGTCATCAACTCAGAATTCAGCTGTAAAAGAGATATGTAACAGCTACAAATAGGAGAGGGCTTGCAATGTACAATTGTAAATAAGTTTCTTTATGTTTTACTATTAGTTTGTGATAATGAATACATGAGGGGAAACAAAACAGGATAAAAGAACTGGATTGGGATTTAGTTCCAGTTCTGCCCCTCTGACCTTTGGGCAAGTCACCACTTATTTGCAAAATAAACGTTCTTAAACTGTGGTTGCAAACTTCCATGTAACTTTAAAATCTATTAGATCTGGTTGGATGTCACCCAATTAAAATCTAAGGCAGCCTGGCCAATTCAATAGAGCTGACCTTAGTCAGGAAGAGATGGGTTCAAGTCCAGTCTGTCCCTTGAACTCTTAGTGCCCCAGGCAACTCTCCAAGTTGCACAAGTGCCAATACACTGCATTGGTAGTTCCTCAGGATGAGCTCCCTAAATAGACAAAATCAAAGGTCGGTTAAAAAAAAATAGAAAATTATTTGTTTTGTAACTAAAAACTAAGCCCCAAACTAAAGGGACCATATTTTCTCAAAAATCTATGGACATGAGACTATATTTATAATGACTGCTAAGTTTATGGGGTTTCCTCCTCCCTCCAGAAAACAATCAAATTTCTGAAAATGAACATTTTCAAACTTCATGCTTAATAAACTTAAAACCTCTTTGGGCAAATAAAGACAAATCATTCAAGTTTAATTAACTTTTTTAAAGGCCTCAATTAAAAACCAATTATTGGAAGAGCTATAAAAATTATCACATTCAAAGCAACTTCAAATATTCAAAAGTTTGTAGTGCTAAACACTATATAACAAAAACTATTCATGTGTCAAAAATGGTATTGAAATATATAATACTCAAGTGTTATTCCACAAAATAAGAGAAAAAATGTGAAAAGAATTTGAAGGTAATGAAACAAATGAGGTGGACCAAGAATCCTACTTCTATATCAAAGTACTGCTTTAATTATATCTTATTCAAAGTGGAAAGATGAATATGAATTCTTTAAGAATGCCAGCGAAGATTAAAAGCCCTTATCAGAAGTTCTTGCTCAAGATATAAAAACTTGATAGGCCCATAAGCTCTTTTGTTCAAGGATCTACCTTAAATGGGTAATGGTCATCATGTGGTAATTAATATAGCTTTATCAATTTGAAGACCACTAAAATTTACTATAATTTAAGAGAAACTATTATCCTCTGATGGGGGTAGTTGTCAACACAAGTATTTACTGATTTTCTTTAGAAGCCTTGCTTTTTTTTTTTTTTAAACAAAAGAAATCTGAAATAGCTTCTTAAAAATAAATAACATAGTTCCTCCTTGAAGCTTAATTCATCCTGTCAAAAGCCTTCTGCAGGTTCCTTTGTGAGAGACTTTTATGATATCACAAATAAGGTAGGAGAGTCAATATGGCACAGTGGAACTTTCTTGGAACTAATAAAGTCCTTTAACCCCTAATGTCACAATCTTTAAAACCCTTAAAAGATAATATATTATGTGTGAAAGCTCATTTTCAAATGAAAAAGACCATTTTGAAAACAAAAATATTGCAAATGCATTCAGGAACATTAGCTGAAAGATTAAAGACAGAAAGACACTTAGACAAAGCTCTTGAGTACTACTAAAAGGCCATCTGGATTTTTCCTAAACAGACTATTTGCATTAAAAATGTATGACAGTTTCAGGTACTAAAATCGCCTATGATCCATTTTGGCTAAGTTCATAGGATCATAGAGTTAGAACTAGAAGAGACCTCAGAGGTCATTTATTTTAACCATCTCATTTTATAAATGAATTGACACCCTGAGAGGCTGACTTCATTTAAAAAAAAAAAAAAATTCACACAGGTAATAAGTGGCAGAGGTAAGATTTGAACCCTTATTTCCAAATCCAGAACTCAATACACCACTAAATAACTTTCTAGTACCTCAAATTCACCTTAATTTTCTGCTGCACTATGTAAAATCAACAATTAGTGGTCATATGGCCAACCTATTTTTCTTTTCCCTTTCTGGCCCTTTGCAAGTATTTTTTTTAATCTTCTATAGCTTATGGTTTTAGTGAACTTGATTATCAAGTGTCCATATAATAAGAATTCAGAACAGTATACTAGTTTCTCCAGCTTCATCAAAATTGTTCTCCAAGAGCCAGAGAACACTTTCTGGATGGTTTCTCCAAGAAGTCAATGATTGTCTTGTGAAAAGCTGGGGGACTTAGGTTCACAAAGAAGGTATTATCTTAAATTACCTTCTTTGACCAGCTCAAAGTCCTAAACCTGCTTATTTTTACACTTATGAAAGCTTATTAAGTGTAATGATTTGCCACGTCTAATGTTGAAAAAGTCAAATTGAAGAGACTAGTTAAGGAATCAGTTTTGCGGTGAATGTTTAAATTTTAAGTCTTATTCTACAATTTCAAATTTTTGGTCCCAGTAACTAATCGACTAAATTGCTGAATAGGGAAGGTATTTTTTAATTACATTGAAAAAAGTAATCTATCTTAGGAGGCAAACCAAAGTAAATCTTCACAATCAGGTGGGTAGAAAAGACTTTTAAGTTTGATCATTCACTGCCTCCTCCCCCTCAAAAAAGGATTAAAACTGCTTTAAAATTTCACCAAAACATCTTATCTACCTATCATCATTCTATAATTTGTAAATTAAGTCAAACATTAAATTTAGAATGACAATAAGAGAACTTTCCTAAATAATTGGGTGAAGATGAATTTCCAATGTCATTCTTATTTAAAAGAAAAAAACTATTTCTGAAAGCATGCATGTCCCTTTTATTTTAAAGAACAAAAAATTCCTTTTAAGTCAATAAATCATATCCAAACTACATATTCAAATTTTTATAAAAATTAAGATTTCACATTTATTTTACATCTAGTTTTCCACGTCTTTGTTCAGACAAGGAATAAGATTGCACATAACTGTAAATAGTGCAAAAAGAGAGTGCTGGATAAGTCACAAATGCACTAAAAATTCAGAGTACAGGACCATAAAAAATAATAAGCAATGGACAACTAGGGAAAATAAGCAAAAACTTCAGAAATGAAGTGGATGGGAAAATAAATCACTAAATAATGCCCTTGCTGCTAAAGTTAAACTAATGGTATAGTTATTGAATGAGCCCCCCCCCCAAAACCTTTCCAGCATCAGTAACTTTTACTCATTCATTTTAACAGTCTCCTGAAGTATAACAGTTGACTTTATAATGCTTAACGTATATGGCTGAACAAATTCTTTTCAATGGTTATGAAAATTTCACATAAAGTCACTTTGACACAGCCTCTTGACAACTCCCACACCAAACAGTACTTTATTTTGTAAATTTGTCCCATTATTACTCCTATGTTAGGATGTTTAAGCTGTTTTCAAATGTACATGGTGAAGAAAGTCAGCAAGAAGAGGTGGCACCTAGAGACAGTTTGCCTCCACATAAACTCTTTTTCAAAACTTCTGGGTGCCAAGTCCATTCAAACTCTGGGCTACAGTAAAGTAAGTGCAGCAGTCCAGCTACACTGTTACCAGATTAGCTTATAACTTTTGCACACATCGGGCTGATCAATGTGTTAACCTGAAACAGACTGTGTACTTTAACTGAACATGGCAAAATAGTCACTCTATTGAACTTTTACATCATCATTTGATGTCAAACAATGAGGAAAATCCAAACAGTATATACAAAAAACAGCTTTGCATTTACAAAAGATTTTGTTTCCCATATTGATTAATCCAGGCAGCTAACTCATTGGTTTATGCAACTTTATTGAAGAAAAATAAATCAATTACTAGCAGAGCTATTAGTTGATCACTCATCCATTGACAACTTGCATCATTTATTCAGTGCTATATTAAACAGTGTATTGGAAGATAGATTAACTAATAGCTCCAAGCCTCCTAACAAAATTTAAATGAAAATTACAAAAAGTTCAAGACCCTATTTTGGAATACAAGGGGTGTTTGACTTCCAATTTCCATTCTCTGTAGAACAAGAACAGGTCATTCCTTTATTGACATGCATAAAATACATCACGTTTTCTGTTCTGCTGATGCTATAAATTCAGTACCAATTCTCCAACCACATCAGTTATGAGCATAAAGTATATCATGAAACCTCAAATCTCTAACAATGGAAGGCTTAAACCAGATGGATGCTGCTACAGTAAAGTTGCTTCCTTTGTTATGACAATTGAGCATCCATCTCCCTCCCCCTCAGAAGATATCTTCAGCATCTGTTAGAGCTGTGAGGAATGGGTTTAGTCTCATAACCAAGTTAGAGTGAAGACATTGGCCACATAATACACATGCTCCATTTTTTTTTTTTAAATTCTGAATCTTGGGCAATTGTTCTCTTGTAACTACTTTACAGTTTCTAAAAGCAGTTATTGTCCAAAGCTGGAAGAACTTAAGTCTTCTCAGGCGAGCATGTGCATGAATGGAGGGAGGTAAACAAAAAATAAAATTAAAAAAGATGAGGTCTGATAGGGGAGCAGCCGGATAAGAAAATCAAAAAAGGAACAGTAATTTAAAGTTTATTCCAGCTATAATGCAGGTTATTCTGACTTTAAGGTAGCATCACATGGCATACTTCTGAGTCCATTCTCGAGATATTCTGTTGTACCTGTAAATAATGGGAAAGATTTTGAGAAGTTCTAAACCAATAAAGCTTTAAAACTTACACAATTCTTTAAAACACTTAAGGACAGCTAATTAATCATGGAATCCATCTAGAGGATACCCTTTTCAAAGACAAAAGAGCTTTTGGTGCTCATGTTATTTCACCAAAATGGGGGCAAATAAAATTTTTATTTGGAAAGCTGCCAATTATCGTTTCAATTAGAATTAAAACACATTAAAATTAATTACAACTACTACATTCATTCCCACACATTTGAAAATAACTTGTATAGTAGAAAAGCTTAAACTTGTAACTAGATTTTTTAAAAAGCCCTTCTCATTATGTGTAAGCTTGGGGGAAAAATACTTTAAGTACTGCACACAATCAAGAAAAGGTGTTATTTAAATATTGTTAAGTATTTGTTTATACCAGAAGTGGAACCAGAAATCTCCTGCCTATAGTCCTTCGCTGTTGGGGAGACTGATGGATCACTTAAGCTGCAAGTTCTGAACTGCTAAAGCCAATCAAGTCAAAGGGGAAAAACTAGCTAAGGTTAAAAAAAAAAAAAAAAAAAAAAAAAAAAATGAACACTGATCATTATTGGGATTAAATCTAGGTATGAACTGTTTTTTCAGCCTGATAAAGGCTCTTATCAGCCTGATAAGAGACTGGGATACCATGTCCTCCCTTCCACATCATTTCACTCTTTGAAATAGCAAGTTACCTAGTCCCCATTATCATTAGAAAGACTATGCTTTTCTGGACAACCCACAAGCCTATGGCATAGGTAGAAAAGGACTAGAGAAGAAGAAATGGTGTAGAAATGAAATACCTAATGACAGAAGAAAATGCCATCAATCACTTTTTTAAATGTCAAAAGGACACCAATGTTACCACAAACTACCTTAAATTTAAAATATAGTGATCATTTTAAGAAGTATACATACTTGGGTATGGTGTATGAGATGTTTTTCTTTGAGACAAAAACAACTCATCCTGTGCTTTCATGTACATTCAATTCTTAAAATTTTTTCAACCTACTTTGTGGCTTTATTCTTTAAGGACTCCCTTCAAAAACCCTATACTTTAAAACAATATATATTGGGATATACAACAAAATGCCACAGATACACATGCATGCTTGTCAGTAGTAAAGTTATGGTTAACTGAACAGGCTTAACAGTATTTTTTCCTAAAATAAATTTGATAACTTCTGCACCTAAATAAAATTTGGTTAGGCCTTTGTATAGCCTACTACATTCCATTTCTACCAAAGCTGTTAGTTGAATCTGTCTTACTTACCAGTTCAAGAAACAGGCTCTTTATTACAAATCTCATATTATTACTACAATTACTCTGCCATGCATATGTATCAAGCAATAATCTACTCAATTATATTTTCACACTAATCAGATATCAAGCTGTTAAAATGTAGATTCCGTTCACTACTGGCATCCATTACCTTTTGTTAGTTATTCAGTGCTTTAAAGCATGCAGCACTCAAGTGCTGGCAATACTTATGATTAAATGCACTATAAAGTACAGGTCTCCTTACCCTACAACATAGCGTATTTCTCTGTCCACTCTCTGGCTAACCTATTGTACCTAATTAAACAAGTTAGGATTAATCGTCACAAATATAAAACTAATCATGTTGGTGATGAATTCTACATATTCAAAGTCACAAAGAGTAAATATTTATGAAAATTATGTAAACACTGATTAATGAAAGATGACTGCTTTTCTCATAGAAAAAAAAGATGAAAGGTAAAATCATGGCTTGATTTTTCACTACTTTTATCTAAAACCTATTAACAAAATTTAAAAAACCTTTTAAAAAGGTTTCAAAGGTTCATCTTCCCTTCATAATAATAATATAAGTTCACAACCATTTTAATATTGTATTTCTACATCTTAACTCTTGAGGTTTCCTAAAAACAATCATACACGGTATAAGTATAACAAGTCCAGTGAGTAAAACCAATTTTCCATTGTGCAAAGTGTTTTTCTCCTTAAATTACTTTTTACTTACTTGTCTCTGTCTGTTTTATAGATCCGTGCAATCTCTGGCACTAAGGGGTCATCTGGGTTTGGATCACATAGCAGTGAACAAATGGATAAAAGAACTGAAAGAGAACAGTTTGATTCAAAACATCAAATCGATCTGTATAAATATTTTAACAAATAACTTTTAAAATATTCACTAGGGCTTTCTTAATTTGATTCTTAAAAATATTTAAGAGTCTTACAATTTCAATCATAAGGTAGCAACAAGCTAAAGAAATAATATAAAGATAATCTTGGGAACCATGGTCATACTCTCTACAGAGCTCTTCATAATAAAAGCCTGACAGTGACTACCAAAGTAAATAAAAAGATGTAAATATAATGCTGACCCCATTTTAATCACTGTAATAATAATAATAAAAACCCCACATTTTGTAATACTAGTCCATTTCATTTATGATGCAAAATCCTAGTTTAATCCTTTCTTGTGGTGTAGGCTCCTCTGGCTTTTTTTAAGATTAAGCAAGCCAACAGGTGACATAAATTCTGGGCAAGTTCTAGGACGTTGGCAAGGATTCAAACAATCTCTTAGCAACAAAGACTAACAATTAAATAATGAAGTTTTCAGCTGTAAATACCCATAAAACAAAGAAATATAATTGTCTTTAATCCTTTCTGGGTTCTTTTGCTTTTGCAATAATGATAGCATTTGTGGGTAAAATTAAAGGGAAGGGGCATCTTGACACAAACATAGTTTTTGATACTTTAACACATCATGCTTAACAAGTAATTAATGCTACTGATAATATTACTGAAGGACTAAAATTTTGCATTCATGATACTCTTGCTAAAAATGAAACATCAACAAAAAAAGAAATTATAAGTAAATGGAAAAAAACTCAATTTCTCCTTGGAAAGACTTAGAAAAGAATTGGTTTGATCACTTCATTACAAAATCATTGCAAAACCCCCACAAACTGCAGCTTTCTTCACTATTTGATGAAGAGGGTGAAAATGAAAGCAAATTCCGAAAGATCAACATATACTTTAATGCTAGAATATAGGCTGTTCCAAAATTCTCAAGTGAGTATTTTAAACTTCTAAAATTTAAAACTGTACTAAGATTTTCAGTAGATAAGAGAGCTGGTTTTGGTTAGGAACACATGGATTTAAGAACAACTTGTAATAGGAGTTCATTTCACCTCAATCCAATGGAGGGGAACAGAGATCTTTTTCATTTCTGTATACCTAACAACCTCAATGACTTCAAATACAAATGGGAAGGCAAGAAATCAAAAGTCCAAACACTTTACACCTATAGAAAACATAAACCCTTCAAAAAGATTGGAAAGCACTAGAACTTATAGGCAATAAATAACACCACCAAAAAAACAAAACAAAAAAAAAAAAACCAAATGGTAACTGATGATAAAAATTTCTGAAGGAGCTATAAATCTAGTCAACAAATATTAAATACCTATGTGAGAGGCATTAGACACAAAATGAAAATCTTAATGTTAGCTTATATAGAAAACACAAATAAATTTCACTAATTGAAGAATAAAGGGATTATCAGCAGAGATGGAACCTTATCTTCTCATAGAAGATAGAAATTGAATGACATCTTGAAAAGGAAAAGGGCAAAAAAAGAAAAAGAGAGGGACACAAACCCTGTTTCTTTCTTACAATGGAGATCTGAGAGGAGCAGAACATTAGAAAAACCTCCCCATTACTTAAATTGGAGAAAATAGGATTTAACATCCATGGAAGTTTGGCTTAGAAATATATCAATGTCAAATGGGAACCAAGTAGGGCTAAGAAACAGATGAGGTCAAGAGGTTAGGTAACATTTGTCCTGGCAAGCAAAACAAACTTAATTGTGAAGAAGGGGACAGGACGGAAGGTAAGAAGAGGGGAAAGAAGGGAAATCTAAAAGAAGTATTCTTTAGATTGAATTATGGTATATTACCAGGAGAAAAACAAAATTACAAAGAAAATAACAAACTCAGAACTCTTGATAAAAGCAACCTCAACCATGTCTCCAGAAGATATAGGATAAATAAAATAAGCTATCTGCTTCCCAACAAAGTTGTGATAGACTCAAAGTACAAAAAGAGACAGACATTTTGGAATCTACCCCCACTGTGGGGTCATTTCATAACCAAGCTCCATTCTACCCCTTCTTTTGGTTCTTAATGGAAGTTAAGGAGAAACAAAAAAAACACTTGACTAGAAATTCACATCATAGACTTTTTTCAAGCAAAGCATAAAACTGATAGCAAATTAGTAGACTAAATATAAGTGATGGCATTCAATCAAGTCAACTCCAACCTGATTTAAACATCTATTGAAACTGAAAAATTGAAAAATTGGAACAAGAGGTTTGGCAATTGTTAATGCTGTAAAGTTACCCATGTATATATCCTGTAAATTAAAGGCTATTAAATAAAAAAAAAAAAAAAAAAAAAAAAAAAAAAAGAAACTGAAAAATGAGCACCATTACAAATCACTGTTATTCATAAAACTGCCTAGAAATCACAGAAGTCACAAACACTTGATCTCCTTGCCAAGTAGGGTATTATCCTCCAAGGAGGATAATACCAGTAAGGAATATAAATGTTTCATAAGATCATTAAGATAGAAAAGTGACAGAAAAACTTGTTCAAAATTACTTCAAAAACAGCAGAAAAGCAGAAGGGAAAAAACTTTACAGAAAGCTTGATCACAGATCTCATATCTCAAGTAAAGCCAGATAATGGGGCAGCTTAGGTGGCACAATGGAAAGACTGCCAGGCCAAGAGTCCAGAAGACTCACTTTCCTGAGTTCAAATCTAGCCTCAGACACTGATCAGCTGAGTGATCCCGGGGGAAGTCACTTAATCCTGTTTGCCTCAGTTTCCTCAATCTGTCAAATGAGCTAGAGAAGAAAATGTCAAACCACTCTGGGACACAACTAAAATGACTAAACAAGTCAGATAATACTAAGGAACTACTTAGAATGAAATGGAAAGAACAAAATGGAAAAGATTTGTGAAAATGTCCATTACAAACTACTACACATGAATTCGAAAATCACAGTCCCAAATACGGTTCATGAAACCAAATTCCAAGATACTCTTTCTTCTATTCCCATCTTCACAAAGGTCACCAAAAATAAGAAAATTATAGCAATCTAACCTGTAGAAAACTTTGATGAAAAAATATTTATATACTTATTGAAGGTATGAGGTGTTGCCAATGGGTTATATAAACTTTTTAATCTCTCACTGTGCCTAGCATAGAAATTTAGCCTCAGTTCAATAAACCAAATGTCTATGTGTAGAACTAAGGCTAAATTTGTGATGTAGTATGTAAACTGGCATATTATGTGTAACTAATTTCTTGGTATATAATTTAAAGAGTTTTGAAGCTTTAAGTTTTATAAATTCAATTATTTTACAGGCTCATAGGTATATGCTGTTGAAATACATTCTGTGTTTCAATGTTTCAAGTACCTGGTTCCAAGATGGTTAAATCAAATTGGCTAATGGAGAAAGAGAAAAACTAAATGTAAAAAAGTTATTTAAAAGGTATTTTTTTGTTACCAGCATATGTCAGTGTCAAGATCCCTTCACTCTGTATATGTTAAGTAACAAAAATTTGTCAATAGAGCATTTTGTTTAAAAGAGTATGTAGACAATACAGAATGTTTCCTTAGACAACAGATTATTTTAAAAAATCTACTTTTTGACCCAAAGGAAACTTTTAACAAAGGGCTTCTAAAGTAGCAACAAACTTTCATGGAAGCAATAAACAGATGAAAATGTGAACATGTAGTAAGCATAATTAACTTTTAACTGATACCTGAATAAAAAGTACTATCAACAACTATATAATCTTCATTTTTTCTTTTACCTTTAGAAATAGTTAAAGCAGGAGACCACTGTGATCTTAGAATATCGAGACAAATGCTGCCATTACTGTTAATGTTTGGATGATAAATTCTTGTTGTAAATGCAACCTAAAATAAAGAATAAAATATTTAAGGGCTTTTCCAAGAGAAAAAATAAGATTTTAAAATAAGCTTAAAAATAAGTATTTTTAAAATTGGCATCTAATTCAATCACGAAGACATAAAGGAACAAAACCAAGTTAATCCTATACCTTAATGACGATTCAAGAAAACAAAACATTTAGTGCTCACAAATCAGCAATAACTATAAAAAGATCAATTGCTATCTTCTGAAGACAGGTAGTTTCAATTGCAATATAAGAATTTTGAGTAGAGAGAAAATTTGGTATCAACGCTTTTTGGATCCTACTAAAAATTTGTGTCCAAAATTACCAAAATTATATAAAATACCAAAATACCATAAATATTAACTTCAAAAAGTAAAGTATTCGTATTTGAACTGCCCACATTCATTTGTGTATAGACCAAATTGTTCCAATAATACTATAAACATCCTTTCTATAAAGATCAAATCATTCTTAAGGACTACATAAATATTTCAGTTTTATTCAAGACTCAAACTTTTATGTAACAGTTTTTCTGACCAAATTAAAAAAAAAAAAAAGGCGAAAATCTTAGTATGAAGAGCTTATAAATACGAATTAAGATATTTGTTAATTATCATTAAAAGTTAAAAGAGGAGGTAAGAATTAAGACATGTGCAAATATAAATATTTCTTAAGTAAAATATCACCATATATCAATTATTTTGAGAAATACTTGCCTTAGGTGGTTTGAAGGGGTAGTCTGTAGGGAAATGAATTGTCAAAAAGAATACACCGCCTTGATATGGGCTGTCATTCTGTCAAAAAAAAAACTGTTTAATTTTAAGTCCATGGCATCACTTAAATATCGAGTTAAAACGCACAATTTTATTTTCAGCATTTTTGATCATGAAGCAAAATTACAAAACAGTACACTATTAAGTCAAAGTTAATTTTTGTGAAATGTCCAGCTAAATATCAATCTAAAATTATTCTATTACAAGAATTTGGAATACTCCATGCCCTAGAGCAGAGATATCACTTTCAAAGATTCCTACAGCTGCATAATGACTTAGAAAATCACAAATTAATATTATCTGTATTTTTTTTTTTATTAAACACTTTCCAATTATATTTTACTTTGATGCCTTCAAAACTGAGAGCAGTTGGGAGTTTGACATCTCTGCTCGACAGTATTAAAAGAGAAGAAAGACTAGTTAACAGTTTTCTTGTTAAACATACTGAAGCTATACACTAGAAGGAAGCTAAGACAAATTTGTAGTTAACTACCTACAAACCAGTTGCTAAGATTTAAGACTGAAATTACTTTAAAATGTCTAACGCTTCGTCAAAAAAACGTTTTCAGTCAATGAACAATAAATGGCAACCTCAAAAAGATGGATATATTTTAAAAATACCAACTTGATTATGAATTAAATGTTAACATCTAAAACATAGGTTTTATTGTTTTGCTTCTAAAGAACAAAATTATCTCTAATGTTGCCCCATTAGTTGTTCTAACATGCTCTGATTTTCCCTGTTCTTTACTATGAGAAACAAATTGCTTTCACTTTTAAAAAAAAACTTACACATACACCAATAGCCAAGGAAAAAAGTAGGGAGTAGATAAGAAAATACTGAGGAAAAAAATATGAAAAGTAAAATATTCTTTGCAAAATTGAATAGATAAATTAGGGGAAATCTATGAACTAATTATTAATGCATCAGGATCTGCCTTTAGCTATAATAACTAGAAAGTAAAATTCCAAAGCTATTAAATCTTTTTTGTCCCCAACACAAACTACAGAAATAAAAAGCATTTATCTCAAAGCATTTTCATTAAGAGTCTTAATCTGATCATTCAGGAAATATTTTTTTTCCTTTTTTGACAGAAAAAACTTATGTAACTGTTTAGTTGTAGAGTTCTTTTTAAACTTCAATTTGGTAGACATTTACCAAATCCAAAGCACTCTATTAAGACCTAGGGATACAAAAGTGAAATAACAATTCCTGACAGTCCTGACCTTACAAACTAATGAATAAACAACACAGATGAAACAAAACATAACCCCCCCAAAAAAAAACTTAAAATGAAATCCAACTTTTATCTAAAATTTCCATCTTCAACAGTGAAAAGGTACCAAATGTTTGTTCAAAGGGCAAAGTTCAAAGACAAAAAGAGATAGCTAACTGTGCTCAAAGAATTAGGACCACAAAAAATCCACAACAGGCAGAATCAAAGAAAAATATAACATGTATAAATATAAAATGCTATATTTAAACTCCTAGAGCAGCTAGGTGGTATAATGGATAGAGCACTGGATTTAGAATTAATGACTGGAGTTTAAATCTGGCCTCATACACATCACTGTTTGGCCTTGGGCAAGTCTTAAACTCTTACTTGCCTCACTTTTCATCCATAAAGCAGGAACAGGAGAGCAAAAAAGGCAAAAACCACTCCAATATCTTTGCCAAGAAAATCCAGCGGACAAGTCCCAAAGTCACACAGAGTAGGCCATGAATGAATAAACACCATCACTACCACCAACGAATATTAGGTTCCTAAAATTTAACACATACATTGCTTCCCCCCCCCCAAATCAGGCAACAGCTCAAACCCCACATCAACTGCCTTTAAGACATATTGGCACAATGGAAATAGAACTAACTGGAGCTCAAAGACTTGGAATCATGTCTTACCTCAGCCTAACAACTTCTTTTACAACCTGGGAGAAATTCACATCACCTTGATGGGCCCCATCTGTCAAATGAGGTTTGTAATAGATGGCTTCTAAGACTCCTTCCAGTTATACACCAATAATTCTGTAATCACTACCTACAAGTCACACATGTACCTCAAATTCTTTATTTACAAAAATAATTTTCTTTCTCTTAAAGCTTGCCTTTACTTTGTTAATTGCCATTTTTTTCCTAGTCACAAAAGTTCATAACCTAGGAATTATACTCAACTTCATCATTCTCACTCACCCAATGTCTTGTGGTCTGTTCTATTCCCACAACATACCTTCTAACTCTACCTTCTCTCTACGCATCACAACTACTTTAAGTTCAGGGTCTCTCTCATGAACTATTTCAATAGCTTTCAAATTGGTATAATTAAAGACTTACTATGTGTACTAGGTACTCTGCTAAGTCTTGGGGATACAAATAACAATGAAATAATTAATTCCTATTCCCAAATACTCTTTGGGAATAGTAATCATTTCACTGTTACTTGTATTACAAACATTGTTTTATTCGTATTACATTCTAATGGAAGAAACAAGCAATAAGCACATAGAGAACACAGACATTGGCCAGAGGGAAAACAGAAAAAGTTTCATGTAAAGGTCTGAGTCTAAACTGGACTTTTCATTAAAGATTTTTTTTCTATGGAACATAGCATTTCCTCCACTTGGGATAACCAAAGCAAAGATTTGGAACTTCTGCAGTAAGAGTAGAGGGGAGCCACTTTGGCAAGACTGCAAAAATGTGGGAGGTATATATACAAAAAAAATCCTTATATAAAAAACAATTTATAGAGAGAGGCTGGAAAGCTACCCTGGGGTGAAGATATGAAGGGTTTTAAAAGTTAATCTTAAGAGTTTATATTTGATCCTAGAGATCCAAGAGTCACTGAAGTTGATTTCACAGGAAAGTGACATCCTAGATTAGACAAGAAAACCAACAGTCTAGATGAAAGATGAGGGCCCAAACTAATGCTGCTAACTGTGAGAGCAAAGAGAAGAAATTGGATGGAAAACCTGTTGTAAAAGCAGAAAAAGTTAAGATTTGGAAATTGAATACATATAGTGAACAACAAAAATTAATGATCTACTGCAGGGGTACTCAAACTTTTTAAACAGGGGGCCAGTTCACTGTCTCTCAGACTGTTGGAGGGCTGGACTACAGTAAAAACAAAAACTTTTTTGTGGGCCTTTAAATAAAGAAACTTCATAACCCTGGGTGAGGGAGACAATCGTCCTCAGCTGCCACATCTGGCCCGCAGGCGTAGTTTGAGGACCCCTGATCTACAACAGAAGCCAAAATAATATCTCTAAAAATAAAGATCCTACATGTATAATTCCACTGCAAGAAATTTCTCCCTATTTAAGATTAAATGCCAACTTCACCACTTGGTATTTCAAGACCTTCAAAATCTATATTCAGTGTATTTTCTACTTATTGTATGTTGAGTATTTGTACACCCCTCCCTCCCATTCTATTCCCTCTACCTTGAAGCCAAATCAACCTATAGGAGCACCTTCCACTTCCAGGCCTTTGCACAAGCTGTCTCCGATGCTTGGAATACATTTTCCTCCTCTCCTCTATTCCCTGGAACCCCTGTCTCCTTTGAAGGCTCAGATTAAATGCCAAGTATTTGAATGGGGGGCTTTTCGTGATATGTACAACTATTAGTGCTACTATCCTTATCCCACAAATCAAAACTGCATTTTGTATAGTAGCTATTTATTTATTTAAATAGATATATACGTTCCTGTAGGAGAATATAAATTCCTTGAATGCAGGGACTGCCTTATTTTTTCATAATCTAGATGCCAAAAATTACTTGCCAAACACACACACACACACACACACACACACACACACACACACACACCCCCACCCTTTAAGTTTTGGTCAACCATAAATACAATGAGAATAGTCCAAAAAAAAGCTCATTTTAGGCTTCAGTAAGAAAAGAATAATATTCAATCCAATGAAAGTTATGTAGCCCCAGGATTCTCTCCTACAGAACATTTGGAGAAAAGGACATTCAAAACATAGAAACCAAGTCATTCCATATTAGAATTACTTTAATAGGGAATATTTAGCTTAGAAAAGATAATTGCTTGAAGGAAAATAAAACTGCCTGTATACTCAAACATCTGTCACAAATGAGGATTAGAATTGTTCTGATCCATCAATGGACAGAAGTTACAAGTTTTGCTAAGACAGGTTTGATGAAAAACTTCCTAGTAATACTACGCTCACTTCAAAAACTTTGGTAAGTCCAAACTTCCTGAAAAAGTGCTATGATTCCAGAGAGAATTGATTTTTTTAAAAAGCTAATAAAATATTTTGCATTTACATGCACACTTGATATTAACAGTTGCCTTCTCAATAAATGGGGAAGAGTTGAAAGGGAGAAAAAAACTTGGAATTCAAAAAAAATTTTTTAAAAGAATGTTAAAACCCATGAATCAAAGAGTAAAAATTTTTTGGAAAACAAAAGGTCAGGATATAGTCACGTTATAGAGCACTCTCTCAACTATTCAAAGATGGAACAGATGTCCCTAAAGAAAGGGGCTCTCCTTTGCTACAATAAAATCTTAAAAAGCTGGAATAATATTCAAGGTTGTTTCAACTGGCATTTTTCTAATTGATAATGATTTAAAACTTTTTTCATGACTATAAAAATTGTTTTGATTTCTTCATGGAAAACTTTATATTTTGACCATTTATCAATTGGAGAATGTTTCATATTCTTATAGATTTGACAAAGCTCTTTTTTGTATTTTTTATGAGAGCTTTCTGGTAACTGTCTATAAATCCTCCCCCCTCAATTTTCTGTTTTCCTTCTGATCTTGGCTAAATTTGCTGTATTTGTACAAAACCTTTTCGATTTATTACTGAAGTTTTCAATTTTACACCTAAATTTGCTTTATTATTATTTATAAACTGTTCACCTATTCCATAAGTTTGATAATATATTCCATGTTCTTTTAATATTTCTTTTTATTATCCAAGTCATTTATCCATTTTTGACTTTATCTGTATTGATATTGGACTATGCTTGCCAGTTATATAATAATGAGACACAATTTTATACCTACCAGACTGGCTAAAATGACTGAAGGGGAGAGCAACAAATGTTGGAGGGGATGCAGAAAATTGGACACTTATTGTTGGTATAAAAATGATCCAGCCATTTTGGAGAACAATCTGAAATTATGACCACAGTTATTAAACTACTTATATACCCTTTGGTCCAACAATACCATTCCTAGGTCTATTTCCAAATATGATTAATGAAAAAGGGAAAGCACCTGTATGTTTTAAGATATTCATAGCAGCTCTCCTTATTAGAGTAAAGAACTGAAAATCGCAGGAATGCTTATCAATTGGGTAAAGACCAAATAAATCATGGTACATGATTCTTTATGTTATAAAAAAATGATGAAGACAATGATCTTAAAAACACATGGGAAATACTTTTGTGAAATATAAAGCGAAATGAGCAGAACCAAGAGAACATCGTGTGTATGTGTATGTATGTGTATATATATATATATATATATACACATATATATATATTGCACTTAAAAACAATTTTGAGGAAAGATTTATAGGCTTCACTAGACTAACAAAAAAGATCCTCCATGCATATTTTAAAAAGAAAAAAGTTTAGAATCCTTTCTCTACAGAGCTAGCAGGGACTTTGGAGGCCATCTTGCCTAACATTACTTGACTCATGTTATTTCATAGATGGGAAAAACTTAGACCTATCAAGATGTGATTTGTTCCAAGTTTTAATAGTTGGGCACTCTACTCATAAAACTATAGATTTTCAGAGTGGAAGAGACCTTGAGTCATCTAGCATTTCTCTTTAGATAATGTCAAAAATAACAACTCATGTTTAGAATTTTAGGTTTGTAAAGTGTCCCTTCCCAACAGCCCCAAGAACTATATGGTGCAATGGTTATTGCCCCATTTTGAAGAGGAGGGAACAGGAACTCTTGAGAAATTAACTTTGCCAATGCTTTTAAATTAAAAAATGCTAATGTTTTTTAAGTATGAGGCAAGATTTGAACCCAGTCCCTTCTAGTTCTAATGCTCCACTAAGATCTCTTTTTCTAGTTGTCAGGAAGTTTAACCTGTACTTAAAAATTTCTTCCATTTGTTCAACATGTTGCCTCTGGAACTGAACAGATTAAATTTAATCCTTTTACCCTTGAATAATCCTTTAAAAAACAAAAACTTTCCCAGCTCACTGAACATCTTCTAAAATATCATCCCTGGCCCTCTTTTCACTCTACACTCTTTTTCCCTTGGTTAATAAGTTCTCCGTGCGTTCAATGATCATCACTTTGTAGATGCCTTTGATGAGATCCATGATGATTCCCAACTACCACCTGGAGAGTCAACAAATTCAATAACTACAAAACATATCACTCCTCCAAAATATCCATTTGACGGCACCACCATCTTTGGGGTATTAGTTCTTCATAATCTGGCTCCAATTTTCTCATTGTTTGTTATAATTACTCCTCTCTTCTCCCAGTCTACATTTCAACAATTCAATTTCCTACTTTTTAGACTTTGCCTTAGACTACCTTTCACATCTAGAATGCATCGTTATCTCCTATCTACCTCCTCTTAATATCTCCCTTCAAACTTTTAAATACCATCTTTCTTCATGAAGCTTTTCCTGATTCCACCCAGAAGTCTTCCCCAAACCTCATAAATGATTTAAATTTATCATATAGGTACTTTGTATGGACTTCTCTATAACACACTTTTGTTCCCTAGGTGTATCTCCTCCTCAAATAGGAAGTAAACAGCAAGCTACAATCTTTAAAAATAACAACTTTGCATTATTTAGCACCTACACATAGCTAGTAATATGTACTTGTTGAAGTGGTTAGACCACACAAGAATAATGGCCAAGTAAATACAGTTACCCTAATAAAAGCTGACTTTACTCCTAATACTATTTCATCAATTATCCACTTATACTACTACAAAAAATACTAGCCTAGTATTAATGTCACTATATATTTGATAAATATTTCAGTACAAAAGCAGACAGACATACATACAAGTCCACTCTTTTGAGTATATAGAATTCATCTTGGGTTATCTATTTCAACCACCCATAATGCTTCAAGGCAATGTCTCCATTTCTTGAAATCAGAGAATACAAGCTGCATTTTGTTACACACACAAAATTATTATGTCTCTTAGGGAGCTGACTTCAAGTTGTTATCTAAACTTTTGGATGCTGTAAAGATCAACCAAAAGTTTGTATTTTACAGAGTAAAATTTCTATGACTGACTTGTAAGATGTGTTTTTTACAGAATTCCAATTTTTTGAAAGCTAATATAAAACATAAGAATTATTTGAACCATCTCTTTACCACATTAATGAATATATTTATTGAGCACATTTTAAATTAATTTTACTTTTAATTTTAGCTTTTCACAAAATTCTTCTCTTATATGAAAAAAACTGTCAGGAAGCTATTATATAGAGGGTACATGTTTATATATTTTTAATAATAGAATATTTAACATTTAGTATCCCCAAAATATTTTTTAAAATTACATTTAATTGTGCATATTCTTTGATCTGATCCAGCAGTGTCACTACTGGGTCTCTATCCAAAAGAGACCATAAAAGAGGGAAAAGGACCCCCATGTGCAAAAATGTTGTAACAGCTCATTGTGTAGTGGCAAAGAACTGGAAATTCATCTGTGAGGGAATGGATAGGTAAGTTACAATATATGAATCTAATGGAATATTATTATTCTATAAAAATTATAATAAGCAGGACGATTTCAGAAAAGCCTGAAAAGACTTACATGAATTGATGCTGAGTGGAAGTGAGCAGAACCAGAACATTGTACACAGTAACAACAAAACTATGTGACAATCAACAGTGATGAACCCAAGTCCATCTTCTTCTCAACAATGCAGTGTGATTCAAGGCAATTCCATTAGACTTGGGAAGTAAAATACTATCTACATCCAGAGAGAAAACTATGGAGACTGAATGTGGATCAATACAGTATTTTCACCCTTTTGGGGGGACTTTCCCCGCCTTTCTCATGTTTTTTTTTTTTTTCCCTTTTAGTCTGATTTTTCTTATCCAACATGACAAATATGAAAATAACATATCAGATTGCTTGTTGTCTTGGGGAGGTGAGAGATAAGGGAAGTAGGCAGAACATTTTACAAAGTGAATATTGAAAGCTTATATTTTCATGTCTTAGGAAAGTAAAATACTATTGAAAATTACATTCAAGTTTTACATAATACTCCAAAATCCCACTATTCTATTTAAGAGGGGGCTGGGGGAAGGGAGCTGAAGGTAACAAATTTAGGCTTACATTTACATTTCTAAAAACTGTTTGGAATAATCAAATATGTACCCAACATAAAAAGCTAAATAAATTTTTTTCTGTCACCCCAGAATGTCAACACTATACAAGAATCTTTTCAGTATAAGGGGAATAGAAATAACTTTTGACTAAGATGACATGTAGCTCAAATCCTCCAAATAAAGATTCTGACTTGTATCTTACAGATATTCAGTATGTTTCACTTGGAAAGGACTACAACTAGCTCCTGATACTTCTGACTGGAAATCTATTTATTTAAAATAGCTATCATTAATATAGTAAAGAATAGCATCAGTGGAAGTGACATTCAAAATCCAGAATTACTGTAACACTAGTTCTTTAATATAGAAAAATCACTATTCAAATATAAAGACACTATAAAATCCTGAAATACCTTGATTCAAAAGATTGCTATCCACAACATATTTTAGTATAATGTATACTGATACTCCTTTATTTTAGTTGGATTAAAAAATTTTTTTTACATTTCTGTAACACTATAAACGGAATTATGTAGTTAAATGTCCACCACTACACTTAAATTTAATTATCATAAATTTTAATTAGCATTAACACCTTTGAATGATGGCTGACTCATTGCTAAGTCAGAATTATTTAAAATAATTTGTCATAGAAATACCAGGAAAGCCTATGAGAATGCTTTGTACCTATAAAGGTCATCTCTATTGAGGTCAAAGAAGTTTTGACATTTCATACAGGTGCCACACCTTAACAAGAAGATGGGTCACAAATATGGAATTTAAAACTTGTGAATTAAGTCTTTTAAATTACCTGATATTTCCTTCAGAGGCAATATTGCTATTGTTTAAAAACAAACTTTTATGACTACTACCCTCATTAAGCAAAGAGGTAATTTAAAATTCTAACCAGATTAATATTGAATTTTCAATTAAAATCATCATTTAAAAAGTTTCACAATACTCACAGGTCCCATAATTGTGGCTTGCCAATGAAACACTAGAAAAAGAAAAACTCTTGTTATCATCTAAAAAATTGTATATGCTATTTTCAAATTAAATGGCAAATTTTGGAAAACACTTACTATCATCCCCAACTGGACCTGCAGAACACTGTGCTGGAGGGTCACGGGCCAAATCGCTAAGTTCCTATACAGAAAGAAAATTATAGGTCAATATAATATGTAGACATGAAAATAAAAATACCATCTATTACAATAATTTTACAGGCTTCCCATTCTACGGGTGACAATGAAGAGACAGTACAAAAATACCTACAGAAATAGCAGATTTAAATGAGGGCAATCTTAACTTTCCCAATAGTTGTTCTACATATAAAGAGATGAGTGGCTACTACAGATTTTCATAATGGTAGACTCTATAGAAATATATGAACCTTGGGCAGTAGCTGCCCTTTTCTATCCAGCACATTTTAAAGTCAACTTGCCATTACTGCTTCCTTATATAACTAAAGTTCTCAAACTTGGGTTACTAATGCAATGCTTTTGAAAGGGTCCTATAATATGACATTATTAAGGTTTAAATGTCTTCCTACATGTAAGCTCTCCTTATTGAAGCAATGCTCTTGTAAGCCAATTTGTCTAAAGGTCAAACTTTCCAGGTAAGGATTACACGTTCAGAAAATAAAATGCCAATGTCTAACCTGTAATTTTGGAAATTCTCTAAAATAAAGAGTATGAAATACTTTCATTAAACAATAACTATTTATTTACCAGAAGGCATACAAAAAGTAATGCTTGTGAAAACTCTCAAAGTTAAGTGCCTTCTGTATGTAGTAGTAGTAATAATAAATTATGGTCAGAATTTTATTAAGAAGCTGATTTTACATATGTGATATTGAGAATAAATAGATCTATGGAAAATAAAAGTCAGAAAAAATCTTGTGCTGAGGCAGACTGCTCAACTTTCTATGGTTGATATAATAATATAATAAATGATATAAGTTACATAGAAACATTCATTTTCATGTCCTTTCATGAATGACACAAATGATTTCCCACTTTATTTAACTACTTAGAACTTAACTACCAGGACATAAAGCAGCTTTAATACAACTAAATTTTATATTTTTTGTGCTCTTATAAATTCAATTTCCAAAATGGTAATTCTCTTCCAATATTCTTTACCAGAGTATAAAGCCCATTTTTCTTCTGTCATATGATCATTTTCTTAACTATGTTATCCTAGTTTCTGCCAAATCAACAGAAAAATAATTTTAAGTTTCTGGGTCTTAGCTTACTTTTCCATTTTTTTTTTTTTAATTACAGACATGTATACTGAGATGATTTAAAGCTATGTGTAAAAGAATTCCTTGTGCTCTTGAAGAAACACAATGGAATCAAATGCCTAGAATTCGCAAGGAAACAATTTTGGGGGGACAAGCTCTGTGTTTTCATCAGTACAAGAGTTCTTAACAATGAACATTCTCTACCAAAAAGATGGGAATTGTCTCCAGAATTTTTAGTTTTTAAAAGTTTAAATGACTTGCTCCTGACTTTCAGGTTAATTCTCTATATATCATTTACACCCAGAATCAATAAAAACACTACTACGTATTTAAAAACCATTCATAAACAAAAGTAGAATTCACTTTTCCAAAAATGTGTTTATACAAGATCATCATGTTTACTCATCAGTCTTAAAAAAAGTTTTTAAAGAAGAGAAAAAGTGAGATACTAAATTAAGAGCGATTTTATTAAGAGAATAATCAACCCTAAATCAGTGAACATTAGGGAATAACTGTTAGCCTAATTAGATGTTAAACAGTTTAAATCAAACTCCATCCTTTCATGAACAAAGTTTGTAGCACAGAATTAAGATACCAAACAAACCAATTTAAGGCAAAGATAAGCTTCTTTCTTCCAGAACCTTAAAAATTAGAAGATTAGGGAGCAGCACAATGGCTAGAGCATCAATTCTTAAAAACCCTTAAACCTTTAAAAAGAGTCAAGGACCTAAGTTCAGATCCAACTCAGACACTTAATGCTTCCTAGCTGTGTGATCTTGGACAAATTTCTTAATCCAACTGCCTCAAGATCCCCCCTACTCCCCAAGCACTTAACCCTTCACCCTGCAAAAAAATAAATAAATAAATAAATAAAAGGAATTAGAAAAGATCACAAAGGCAAATATTTTATCTACCACATTTAGGAATTTCTTCCACAATATATCAAACAAATGATTCCTAGGGACAATTTGACATTCCAATGCACACCATACAAGAAAGCTCTAAACTTTCTACTACCTCAAACTACTAAAAATTATTTAAGTGGTGGTGATGTTCAATTGTGTACAACTCTTCAGAACCCCATTTGGGGTTTTCTAGGCAGAGATACTAGAATGATTTGCCATTTCCACCTCCAGTTTGTTTTATAATAGAGAAAACTGAGGTCAATACCATTAAAAAATTAAGTGACTTGCCCAGGGATGACCAGGGATATAGCAAGTAAATGTCAGGGGCTAGACTTGAACTCAGGAAGATGAGTCTTCATTGTGTGAGGTAGCCACCAATCTTCAAACCAATGATCTTAAAAAACAATTAAGGACTGAATTTAGTTGAGAAGGAGGAAATTAAGATAATACACATAAAATTAATATATAAGAAAGGTACAAAAAGGTGGTGTGGAGTTTATTGGCTTTAGAATTTCTAAATCTATAAAAGGAGAGAAAACCAAAATTCATTGATTGTACTGGGAAAATAGGATGTAGAAAAAAACCCTCTTTAAAAAAAAAATTAACTTCCCTAAGAATGACATGTGTGAGAAAGAGAAGAATGCAAGACAACACTATGGTTTTGAACATGAACAGTGAAATAGTGATGCCTCTGACTGAAAATCAGTAAGGAAAATTATGAGTAAGTGATATTTAAAGGTTTGATTTTTATTAACACATAATTGAGGATGCTATACAGGAATAACACCTAGACAAAGATCCTAAACACAATTGAAGATGTTCGTCTACGGGTCTATATAATGGGCAGAGTTGAAAAATAAGAGTGACAATGACATTATCAAGAGAGGAAATGTTTAAAATAGGTCATAAGATTTTTTTTAGTAAGAATAGGTTCAGATTCAAAGACCCAAATCAATTTATTCCTATGATTTTCTTATTCTCTGTGGTTTCTTGCATCAGCTCTGATCCTAAGCTCCAAAGAGGAATTAAAGAAAAAAAAATTTTAGGCAAAAGTCAGCATATTTGGTTAGAAAAAGGACAAGGAATGATGAAAAAAGACCAACGATGAAAACAAAAATAAGCACATACCGAGATAGAAGGGAATGAATAACCAATAGGGAGTACTCAAAAGTATCAAATTTTACAGCAAGAACTAAAAATACATTTATCTGGCAATAAGATCACATGGTGACTTTTTAGAGATAAAATAGAGGAAAATGGTAAGCAGCAGAAATCAGATTGTAAAGTGCCAAAGACAATGTAAGTGGTCAGGGAACAAAGGAAATGGGTATAAACTTCCAAGAAAATTAGTGAATTAAAAAAAAAAATTCAAGTTCGATAAGCATTGTCTTTCTAAAGTATTTCAAATTCCTTTCACTTATTTTATACAATTTCCTTTTCCTATCTTCTATGAGTTTGCTCACACTATACTTGAAATGGACCCTTCTGTCTCCCATTAATTCTCAAGCCCATTTTGCCTACACATCTTTTTTTTTTAAATCTTTCCTCAGCTTAAATTCTCTCTCGCACATCAAAATTTCCTCAATTATTGCCTCTGCCTCTTCTAACATTTGACCACTCTTGCTGGCATTACAAGGGACTGCGAGCTTTCAGAACCCCAGAAAGCTACATAGTCTTGTTTATTCTCCAAGACTAATTACAAACACCCTTTTAATTCAACAAAAATAAATTACCTCACGTACTAGAAAAACCAAGATATGAATGAAGAGTTTCCAAACAAAAGATTTAGTTTAGATGAGTAGCCACTGAGCTAAACTTCCAAGAAAATGTAGGTTCTCAAAGTTGAAATAAATTTGGAAACACCTGCTGCTACTACTTAGAAGTGACAAGTAAAACATCCTCTCAAAATTTTTTTAACTTCTATTTTTTTGCCTGAAAGATGTAGAACTACACTAATTTATTTGCTTTACACAATTTTTTTTTGCTTTAATTATCAAAATGGTTACTTAGTGACAAGCTAGCTAAAAGAAAATACTAAGCAATAACAAATTAAAATGGATTAAAATGGATTTGCTTTCATAATAGTAACAAAATCTTTATTTTTAAAAGCATACAAGTAAGTTACCCAGCAACATACATTTCACCAGAAATGAAGCACAGACAAATGTCTTTCCCGATAAGTATTATGCAATAACAGGCAAAAATGTTTAAGTGTCCATTGGATTCTGTCTTTCAATAATAGTTTCAAGAAAAATCAAGACCCTGAATGGTCAGCTTATTATCCTATCTCCTATATATCACAGGATTAAGAAGAAATAATTTACTTTATATGAACTCATTATTCAAGAAAGATACAGGTAAATATCCACTTTGGGACAACATAGTAATATACTGTAGGAGGAGCAACAAACCTGCCAATACTTTTTGACCTACAACTTGTACATATAAAAATATTGATTTTACAATTATTGAGGAACAGCCTAAATAAACTAATCTATCTAATGAATGTAATAAAATGCTACAAAGAATTTGCGATTTGGAAAAATTTATACCAAGTAATTAAGAAATCCCAAAACCAAGAATTAGAGATTTATTATTAGCATACTGATTTTGATTACAACTACTTTTAAAAGAAAAAAGATTTCTTTAATAAGATCACAAAAGTTACATTAGGTGATCTAAACCAAATAAAAAGCTGCTAAGATTACTAAAAAAAAAAAAAAAAAAAAAAGGTTTATTTATTTGGGACTTATTTTTACATTTTTTAAATTCAGTTCAATTAATTTTTTTAAAATAAAGCTGTGTTAATATAGCAAATGTTTCTCTTTGAGAAATAGACTTCTCATATTTAAAAGATATTGATGGGGCAGCTAGGTGGTGCAGTGTTTAGAGCACCAGCCCTGAAACCAGAAGAACCTGAGTTCAAATGTGGCCTCAGACACCTAACATTTCCTAGCTGTGTGACCCTGGGCAATTCACTTAACTCCAACTGTCTCAGTCAAAAAAAAAAAAAAAAAAAAAAGGGGGGGGGGAAGAAAGAAAACAAAAGAAAAAAGAAAAATTAAGAGAAAATAAAAGCTATTGATTACTCTCCTAATGTTAGAAAATAAATAGCAGTTTATTAGCGAGTTATTATCAATCAATATATATTTATTGGGTTCCTATTTATATGCAAGATATGGAAAATATAAGGTCATCTTATTTCAAAAGTATTAGCTGAAATCATGGGATTAAGAGGCCTGTAAGTAACCATAGATATCATCTAAAACTAAGTCCAAATAGTGTATAAACTATGTGTCTAAATGTAATAACTCACTAGAGCATCCTGTCATCTGAGAAGTTTACCAAAGGAGAGGTTAAAGTAGGGGGGAAATGCCATATGCACTAAGAGAGCTATCAGTGAAGGTTATTACACAAAAGAAATCCTTCAGTCCTTCTCTCAAATTCCACCTTTCCTTGAAACATTGGGGACTAGAAGTGCTTTCATAAAAACAGTAGCCTACCATGTAAAGTTAACAGTTTTTCAAAGACTATATTAAAAAAAAAACCAAATACTATAAATTACTCCACATTGTTTTTCTTTATAGAACCAACCTCTGTGTTGTTTCTCACACAAATAAGTTACAATGATTCTAACATTAGTTAAGGGAATTTTATTTAGGCTTCATTCCAAGATCCTGGACAAGTGTGTCAAAGGTCTAACACTATCTAGACATTCTCAAAATAGATAAATAAAGAGAAATTATAAAATCATTTAAATATGTGTTTATCTGTACACACATATAAAACCTAGATACAGATCTAAATATATGACTTTCTTTTGATTCCTTACTTCAAATACTTTTAAAGACTTGTTACTTCATTAGGACAGGTATGATCTCAACTAATGAAAACCACACTCTCTTCCAAATAGGTTTTTATTTCCCCTAGGATCATTTGATGTAAGGGCCAAACCTGTTAACATTTTGGCTACTTTGGTTCTGAGACAGACAGTGCAATCTATTATGCTCTAAATTGTACTCAAAATACCCCCCATTCTGATAGGACTATACCAATGACAAGAACCTAAAAGTATCTTGTAAAATTAAAATGAGGAAATAATTACTTTTTAAAAGAATTAAATTTCTCTAATGATCTGAAAAAATCCAATATCCACTGTCAGAACAAATTTTCCTTTCCTCCCAGGTAGGATTATGCTCATAAAGAAGGTGCTACTTACAACTTAATAATCTCACACATTGCTAATGTAGTATGTACGCTACTGCCTGGGAATAAAAACCATGTTGGGGTATCATGAAACATTATTATAGTTGAAAATTCTACGTTTCTCCTTTTGTTTATAGTGAAAGATTTATTTATTATAACTGGTTACTAGACATGAAGTATGAGAACATTAAGAAAATTTTTCGTTTTTCAGATTTAAAAATTCTCTTAACTGCCTGAATAAATTCTCACGTTATTTATTATATCAAACATACAAACAAAAGGGTCATATAAATATTAAGCAGCAGGCCTGGCAATCCTAGATAGCTTTTATAGCCACTATTGTTTTGAAAGCGATCATCGGTAATAATGCCATTATTGCCAATTCAGGTATTTTTTAAATTTCAAATTCTATTTACTCCTAAAAATTAAAGACAGAAGTAATATCATTGTAGGACATTCTTCAGGAAACAAGTTCTATATGGCCCACAGAATCAGATGTTGTTATTTAAAAAACTATGGGGAAGGAATGAAATTGAATACCAAGACACACTACAACTTCAATTATTAAAAAACAAAACAGTAACCAAAATGAACCTTGAAGCTACATAATATATTTAATGGACATAGTCTTATAGTTTAGTAAATAAAAGATCATATTGTTAAACGAATCCTCAAAACCCTCAAGAGTGAATTAGTATATATTTTAATACTCCAGGAATCCAAATGAAGATAGACATAACGGAAATAGTGAAGATATTTTTTGACCTGTAACTGGGGGGAAGAAAGAGAGAGGGGGAGAAATACTATTTAGTGATTTTAAAAGTAAATAAAATGAAAGTAAACCACCAGTAAAGCATAGGCATATTGGCCATGGGCTGATTCTTTTGCCAAAAGACTTAAATAGTAGTTATTTGGACATAAATTTAGCAATCCTGGAAACCACTTTAGGTTTAGATGAAGTTTTATATCAGCCTCCCAAAAGATTGTAACTATAATCATAAATTAAGTTGGTAAATTCTATTTTAAGTAATTTTGTTAATACGTGACAGGAGTCTTTTATATTTATTATTTATTTTGTGTGAAATAGTAAATTGTCATTTCTGAACTATCTCTAATGTGTGCAAGAGATACATACTATCCAAAATCACATTGGAAAAAATGAAAAATAACATGGCAATTTCAACTTGACTGGTTTAAAAAAAACAAAAAACACTAATAATGCTGCCAAATAATGGGAAGAAGATAAAATAACAAAGACTACAACTATTTTCTAAATAAATTAAAGCGATATTAATCATTCATCTCAAAAAGCAGTCTCAGGTAGCTCCTTTTACATGCTGAGAGATGTGGCAGCCTAGATCTAGTTGGCTGTTTTTAATTCGTTTATAAAATCTTACAATGTAAAATAATGAAAAATTTTAAGTGGCACTGCCTCATAAAACAGTGAGAAGATGAAATAATTTTCCATAAGTTTAGCAAGAGATCATCTTCAAAACACTTCAAGGATAAAACAAAAGACTAAAAACTGGGAAATATCTATGAAGGATCTTAAATGTCAAAAGCCTAAGGATTCATGAAAAGTACCAAAAAATAACTGAATTCTATTGGAAGGATTCCCTTTATGTGGTATGGGCTTTGAGAGATTCTTTAAAAATATTTTATTTAGTTTTGAGTTCATATCAAAATTTGCCTCAATATCCTCCCAATCTTCTTTGCAAGAAAGATTTTTTAGAAAGTGGGGGAGGGTAATAAAAAAAAAAAAAAAAAAACAACCACTATATACAAGCACCCCAGGACCTCTCAACTCTGCCAAGGAGTGAAGGGGATTATCTTATCATATCCTTCATATGCTCTTGAGTATAGATAACATTGTACTAATCCTATCAAGCTATCAAGTCCAGAAACAAGGAAATCTACTACTAAATTAGATCCATAATCACTCCAAATTCAGCCTAAATATTCCCAAAGGTGTACCCAACATTAACATATCCAGACTTTGATATACACAATCAGCTGGAACACCTACCTATTGGGGGAGAGGGGAGGGAAGGGGTGTAGATTAAGTTGACCACACATGATTGTCCTTGGTTCAGTGCTTCTCCCTACATCTTTACATCTCCAAGCTTCTCCCTAAAACAAAGACCCACCTTTTTAAACACCAATATCCTTTTGCTAATCAATGCTATGCCATTAGAATTCAAATTTGTAGATTAGCCACAATAGGCATAAATTGGGTGTAACAAACAACCAATGAAGAACTGTACACAAGTGTAAGAGAAATGCAGAATCACAAAAAACGAGCTCATAAAAGTTAAGAGACAATGAATGGAGAGCCTGTATTCCACTGTTATCCTTATTATCAAGAGGAACAGAAGTTCCAGCTGTAGACTGATTATAGGGCATGGATATGAGCTGCATATAATGAATATGGATAGGTAGTTGAGAAAGCAACCACTAGAATCAGGATTCCTTTTTTAAGTGTTGTAGGAAGGATAGATTTATTAAATGACCAACTATGAAAATTGTATACTACTTCTTTAAAGAGATTTGTCCATATTTTTAAAATGGTAAGGAAAAGGGATATTGAAATTATTATTTAAAAAGAGTTAGGTAGCACTGGCAATTTACACATTAGAAAGCATTATCCTAGATTTTACAAATTCTAAACACCAAAAAGTGACGAAACTTTTTTCTAACGAAGATGTAACCAAATTATTTTCTATTTTCTATTGATGCCTGAAGCCAAGTGAAAAAAAATCGCTAGAAAATCAAAAGCTCAGCATTAACACAATTACTGTAGCTAACAGAAAAACCTCCCAGGATTTCTCTAAATTATTGTATAGCCACAAAGCTCATACAAAACTACTGAATTATATATCATTAATTTATATTCTGTAATATTCAGTCCCAAACCTTCAGATGTGCAAACAAGAAACGCAATGTCTAAAGTTCTGGGCTAAAGCAAAATAGTTAAGTGGCAGAGGCATTTCAGTCAATTTCATTTTTAAAATGGTATCAAAATACTCTCAAAAAGCTATATATATATAACAATGCTAAATTACAAAATATTAGTTTTTAAAGGACTGGTTAAATGCAAAAGATAGTTATCTTCACAACCTACCTGATATTTAAAAGCTTCTCAGTGTAACCTTAGAAAAATACAACAAAAGGGGTTGGACTAGACTGACCTCCAAGTCTCAAACCAACTCTCTCTTGGAAGATGTGTTTGGAGAGATGGATTGAATGGGAAATACAAAGGATGTAAAAACAAAGATAGAAATAAAATGTTAAAACAATAAATTTGACTTTTATATCAACTTTATATCATGCCCTATGATCCACTTTCTATAATATAGAAATTGGATTTAAAGGGAAAATTTCAATGATTTTTCAAAAAATTCTACATTTTTAAAATATGAGATATATCCTTGAGTATTTAAAATAAATTAAAAACTTATAGAATTGGGAAAACTTTAAGATATATTAACTGCTCCTATATACATATATATATATATATGTATATATATATATGTATATAGGAGCTCCTATAACTCCTATATACATATATATATATAACTGCTCCTATATACATATATATATATATGCCATATTAAAAAAAAAAGATCATAAGTAAATTGAACATTTTTCTTCTCAAAATCCATAAAATTTAGTTCAACTTCCAAATATAGTCATCATTCCATAATACCAATACAAATAAAAGCCAATCATCCAAAGGCATGTTTTCTACTTACATTTTAAGACATCAGTGACTAGCTTAAGTAGGCCTAAAATTAGAAATCATAATTACAAAACTTACTTAAAATTTAAAAACCTATATTTTGCTCCAAACACAAAGCATTTAAATGCATTGCTGCCTGACAATCATATACCTATACTAATTATTACTATTAAACAAAATTTTAAAATAATTCAATTCTTTGAAGAATCTATAGTTAACTTGTCACTACTTTTAAAAGCTACATATGTAACAGCTAAAAATGAAACCTATTATCCTTTCCCTCCCTATTTTCACAAAGGCAGGAATAATGAGTACAAAAAAAGGCAACATATTAAGCCAGACTCTAATTTTTTGAATTAGAGTAGATTAAATATATATATATATATGATGTAAAAACAAGAGAATTAAAATATGTAAAATTTTATTGTTATATTTAGTCTTCATATTATGCTTTATTTCACATATATTCCTACTGCCTCTCTTTAGAAACACTATTCCTACTGCAAACTAAAAAAGTTCAGCAAAAATAAGATACCAAGTTTGACAGCACACGGATTACTTGCAGGACCCCACCTTTCCAAAGGAAAAAAGGTAAGTCATCACTTCTTTGAGGTCAAACTTAAGGATTTTAATTACTCAAGCAATGAAGAATATAATTTACTTTTAAAAATGACATTTGTTTTGATTTATATAAAAATGGTACAAACAAGGAACCCTTTTTAACATTTTCCCCCAAAGGGAAGGCTAGATACAAGTTAACTCAACAACAGAATTCACCTGGCTCTCTCATACTTCTTTCTCTCCTCCCCACAATTTTTTTAGATATGATCAATGTAAAAATGTTTTGTTTGATTGTACATGTTTGTAATAAGGGTTTTATTTTTCTTGATTTCTCAATGCACAGTGAGAAGAGAGAGAAAAGGGGAGATATAAAGTGATTTGAAATTTTGTGAGCAAGCTGATCTTCACTCAAAAATAAAATAAAACTTAAATTTTAAAAGACCTTATAAGTATGTCACATCATTTAAAAGAAAATACAATAGTCAACAAAGCAATTTCACATTCTCTAAAACATACTGTTAAAGAATTGTTAGAGGTAGACACTAAATGATGACTTTGTGTAGCATTACATAGGAAAGATGTGCCTATATAAAAAAGACCAGGAAGCCAGATTTTTCTTACTCATAAAATCAGCTCTTGATCCACTTGATTACCAGACCTCATGACTGCCCCAAATTTAAAATTAGCTTTACACAAATTTGTTTTTGAAAGGATATCAATAATCCAAAGAGCAATGCTAAAACATTCTAAACAAAATTATAATATAAAGTCAATGCCTGTTGACAATTTCTCATACTTCTAATATTATGAATTCACCTTTTTCCTTCTGTTTTATGATCACCCTTCTATTTACCTACAACAGTAATTTTTTCTACTTCTGAAGACCACCAAGATGGTAAGTGCCTCCATGTTTCCTTTCGCCTATCAGTAACAATAATAAAGTTTAATACCGTGATAAGGGCATACTGAAAAATGAAGAAAAAAAGCTGCTCATATTTCTATTGAGGAATAGCAAAAAGAGGCTCATATTTCTATTGAGGAATAGCAAAGGACAATCAAAAATTAAAAATCACAATGAAAAAACAGGATAATTATGAATTAAGTATAAAATATTGATGTAAAACTTATTTTTATGTTTTAGGTACATGTGCCACTTGAAGAAATAACTAATTTTTTGTGATGTTTTATTTTCCTATGCTCTTTCCCCTCCTCAACTAGTGAGGTGGGTTCATTAAAACAGTCAATGGGCAGGAAGGATACTGGTGATATGATGAAGAGCAGAGCTAACCACATACAAAAATAACGTAAAGGGGGATTACAAAGTTGTTTAAAGTTTATGTTAAAGGTTAAAAAAAAATTGGGGGGCCACAGCCAAAATAGCAAATTTCTTTGCAACAACTTGCTTGAGCTCTTCCCAAATTACTCCCTATAGATTTAAATAATGCCATAAAATCATTCCTGGAGCAGCAGAACGTTCTCCACAAAAGGAAGAAGTGAAATAATTTTCTGGCAAGAAAGGTTTATCACATCTGGATAAGAGTGGAGTATAGTCCAGTGCAAGCCTGGGCAACACAGCCTCACTCAGCTCCAGCAAACCAGAAGCAGATCCTGGGAGCCACCATTAAAATCAGCAAAAGAAACCACTACTTCTAGATTTTGTAATCCAGAATTCTTTTGCTTTGCCCATACTCAGATCCAAGTCACAGTCCTGGGTGGCAATCCCAGGGTGAGGAAGAACACTAAACACTACTGCTACCAGGGCTTGTAAGCTTCACTGGAGTGGGGACTCTCATCACAGTCCCAAGGCAAAAAAGAGTGCTTCTGGTCACTCAGAAGTCCCTAAAACTATCTGTGCCATCCAACTTGGAAGCAAAACTCTTCTTTATGAGTTAATAGTCAAGAAACCACCTGGGAAAATGGGAAAACAAAAAAATTTTGACCACAGAAAGCTACTTACTCACAAAACAAAGGAATAAAAGGAAGATCAAAACACTCAGAAAATACATCCAAGGCTTCCAAGAAAAATATGAATTAGTCCTTGGGCCATGGTAGAGAGAGCTCAAAAAGGAAGAGTTTTGAAAATCAAGAAAGGGAGAGGAATATTGGGAAGAGAAATGAGAATACAAGAAAATCATGAAAAACCAGTCAATGGCTTGGTAAAAGACAGAGACAGACATACAAACTGACACACATACATACACACACACTCACTCACTCTCACTCTCCCTGAAGAAAACAACACTTTATAAAACAGACCAAGTCAAATAGTAAAGGAAATTCAAAAAGCCAATGAGGAGAATAGTTCCTTTAAAAAGCAGAATTGGCCTAACTGGAAAAAACAATCCACTGAAGAAAACTCATTTAAAAGTAGAAATTAGACAAATGGAAAAGGTTAAAAAGCTCACTCTGAAGAAAATTCCTTAAAAATTAGATCTAAGCAAATGTAAGCTAATGGCTTAATGAGAAATCAAGAAACAATAAAAGAATGAAAAAAAAACTGCTACACAATGCGAAATATCTCATTGAAAAACAAGTGACCTGGAAATTAGATCGAGGAGGAATAATTTAAAAATTAGTGGACTACGGGAAAGCCAAAATCAATCAGAGCCTAGACATTATCTTTCAAGAAATTATCAAGGGAAACTGCCTTGAGGGTAACCAAGGGGGTAAAAACAGAAATTGAAAAAATTCACTGATATGAAAACTCCCAGTAATATTTTCACCAAATTAAGAGTTCCCAGGTGAAGAGAACATATTGCAAGCAGTCAGAAAGAAACAATTTAATTATCTGGGAGCCATCATCAGAATAACACAAGATTTAGGAGCTTCTTCATTAAAGAACCAGAGCAAAGGAGCTCTGAGTATAATCCTTCAGGAGAAAAGTGTAAATTCAAATGGAGGATTGTCAAACATTCTTGATCCAGAGATGAATAAAAAAATTTGACTTACACATACAAGATTCAAGAAAAGCATAAAAATGTTAATAGGAAAGAAAATCATAGGGGACTTAATGTTAAAACTGTTCACATTCCAACATGGAAAGATGATACTTAATAATTCACAGAAACTCTCTCATTAGGGTAGTTAATAGGAATATATATATAAAGTGCACAGATGACTTGAATATAAAGGAATGATACCTAAAAAAATAAAGGTTAGAGGAATATACAGGGAAAAAGGAAAATGAAAGAATTGAGTAAATATCTCACATAAGAAACAAGAAAAAGCTTTTAGAGTGGAGGGGGAAGAAGAGTGGGGGAGGTAAAGGAGAATTAATGAACTTTGTTCTCATCAGAATTGGCTCAAAACATATACACTCAACTGGGTATATAAATCTATCTTACTCTAAGGAAAAGAAGGAGGGGAAGGGATAAAAAGAAGTGAGACATATGCGGAGTGAGGAGGAGGTGAAAGAAGGGAGGGTAGATTGAGGAAAGGGGTTAATCAGAAGCAAAGGATGAAAGGAGAGAATAAACAGGATTGGGGGAGGGGAATGGAAGGAGACAGCATAGTAACTAAGAAAAAAAATTTAATTAAGTTTCTCTGATAAAGGTTTCATTTCTCAACCACAAAGAACACATTTAAATTTGAAAAATGAAAGCCCAATGATAGATGATCAAAAAATATGAGCCGTTTTCAGATGAAATAATCAAAGCCATCTACAGCCACATGGAAAAAACATTTAGTATTGATTGAAGAAATGCAAATTAAAACAATTCTGAACTACCTAATACCTACTACCTTTGGCCAATAGAACAGAAAAAGAAAAATGAGACATTAATACACTATTGATGGAGTTGTTAAAGGGCTATGAAACCGTGCATAACTTTTGACCTAGAAATACCACTATTAGATCTGTATCCCCCAAAAAGAAAAAAAAAAAAAAAAAAAAAAAACCACCCTATATATTTTATAAGCAGATTTTTTTTTCTCCTGGCAAGAATGGATAATTGAGGGGATGTCCATAAAATGGGGAATGGCTGAACAAATTGTAGTATGTGATTATGATGGAATAATACTATTGTGCTATAAAAAATGATGACCAGCAGGTGATTCAAGGCAGTCAATAGATAAGTGATTGAAAGAACCAGAGGCATCCAGAGAAAACTATGCTAAATGTGGATCAAAGAATAATATTTTCACCTTTTTTGGTGATGGTGAGGTTTGCTGGGTTTTTTTTTCCTTTTGATCTGACTTCTTTCGCAGTATAACAAATATGGAAATATGTTTAGAAGAACTGCACATGTTTAAGCTATAGTGGATTGCTTACTGTTTAGGGGAAGGGTTCAGAGAAAAAACAGAAACATAAGGTTTTGCAAAGATGAATGCTAGAAACTATCTTTGCATGTATTTGGGAAAAATAAAAGGCTATTATTTAAAAAAAAAAAAAAAGAAAGAAAAGAAAGAAATGATGAACAGGATACTCTTAAGAAAAAGCTGAAAAGACTTTGATGCAAAGTAAAATGTATTGGGTACAAAGTAACAACAACAATGCCAGCTACTCTCAGCAATACAATGATCCAAGACAAGTCTGAAGAACCTACAGATAAAAAATGCTAGCTAGACACCTCCCCAAAGATTTGATGGTGTCTGATTACTGATTGAAGCATTTAAAAAAAAAATTTTTTTTTTGTTTTCTCAAGGCTTTATTTTTTTGGGGGGGAAGAGAGGGGTAAGGGTGGAAGTTGGGAAGAGAGTATTTGATTTTACAATATAAATAATATGGAAATGTTTTTTATGACTACTTATGTAAAATCTTATGATGAGGTAAGAGGAAGTAAGGAGGAAGTTTGGAAAAAATTTGGAACTCAAAATTTAAAAAACAAATGTTAAAAATTGCTATTACATGAACTGAGGGAAAATAGAATATTAAATAAAAAACAAGTCATTTTGTAAATAATTAAATATGGAAACAACACCTACAAGATTAGGAAAAAACATTTAAATATCTCTTCACTGGTCATAAAAATCCAACATGACCAACGTCAGTCATAAAAAGTAATTAGTTTCAGCTAAATTTCTATTCATTCTAAAGATTTAACAGTTTTTAAAAAAAGGAGACATACTTTAGGGGCAAGAAAAATTAGAAGTCAGACATAAACTGATAAAGTTGATTTCAAGAAAAATATCAAAAATGGTTTCTGGAGAAGTTGTCAGATCATTAAGAGCATCTGGCTTAGCATCTCAAAAAATCATAACACTTCCCCACAAACTGGTAAGACTGCTAATGAAACCGATTTGATTCCTAGATAAACCAGTCAACTTCCACAGTCAAGTTTTGTTTCCAGCCTGTGGGCTTTTTCTAAATCACTGGAGTCAAATTCAAATAGAAACAAATCCCTGTGATCTACATAATTAAATCTTTAAAGACAAAGTCTTCTAAAAAAAAAAAAATTGTAATAAAAAATTATAGAGCTCCTTTATAATTTGAAATGACACTATCTAGTTCTGAAGTTTTAATTAATTCCCATTTTAAACTAGTTTGAAGTACTAATTGATAATTTGATAAATCAGTACTTCAAAACATCGAGAAAATTAAGAACTAAGTACTAAGGTTTATATTTATTCTTTGGTCATTATACAAAGAAATTTACTAATAATTTTTTTAACTCAAACTCGAAAATTATTTATTTTCAAGACTCAAAGAAACACATATTTCTTTATTTTATATAGCTAAGAAGACAAACGGAAACATATATAAATTATAATTATAGGTAAGACACCTAAAACTTTCCCTGGTTTGGTAGGATGTGACAGCTGAACATTAGGACATTTTTCACTCATGTTAAAAAAAAAAAAAAAAAAAAACTGAGATAAGGTAAAAAAGCTAGGATGGAAATGCTGCCTTCAAGGGAAAAGGAGCTAGAGGAATACAGGTTAGTATAGCTTCAAGGTCAAGGCTACAAATTATCAAAGTGAATGCAAAAAAGCAGGTTACCTTTGGAGTCAGTCTATCTGGGCTTATATCAAGGTTCTGCTACCTGGGTGACTTGAGATTACAAGTCACACTTCACTTCTTCCTTAAAATAAGGGGATTGGACTAAATTTCTTTAAGCTCTAAATTACATGGTTTATGGCCGTAAGCCCACTACTGTTTTCAGCAATAACCAGAATGCCACCGATCTAAAAATCAAATTCACCTTCAAATTCAACTAGCCTCAATTTTGTTGACAATTATCAAACAAAAAGAAATTATCCACTCCCCCAAATAAAAACAAAAGAAAGCCATAGGTACACAGGAATACATTGAGTGAAGTCCAAATTCAGTTGGAGGATACAAACATTAATAAAGTGAAGTATTAAAATTATATTTTATACTCAATTATATTTAGCAGTTATTCTTAGAAAGCTACTATTTAAAGTACTCAGTAACTGACCTCCAAAAGAAAATCCAAAACACAAAAGGGAAAACAACTTTATGACGGGTCTTAAAGATTAGCAGAGAAGTTGTGAAGCATTTATTTTATATTTAGATATCTGATTCATTTCTTTTACATTTTTTTTTTACTAGCAATTAACTTTCAAGTATAGAAAAACCGAATATTAAAGTAGGCAACTTGATATATAGGCTCTAATAGCCCAAGGTTAAACTCAAAAACTTCAATTTAACATTTTCATTCCACGGAAATCACATACCAAAAATCAAATTGCTTAATTTAAATGAAGGGTTTTTTTTTTTTAAGAGCACCAGTACAAATGGAATCAAAAACAACTGAACAAAAGGTAACTTTGAAGAAGTAAAATATGAGAAAAATTTAATTTGCATCAAGGTCATTGAAAAAGGAAAAGTTCTGTATTCATCAGAAGGTGAAAAAAGTGAGCCTTAAAGAGTTATAGCCAAAACAAATTCATCCGAACATTTTAAGGAAGCCCCATGAATTTTTAATACAATAATAGTTTAAGTGACAGACAAAAAGCTTAAACTTCGTACATTGCAACATATCAGGACAAAGATAAAGAAGTTATCAAATTTAAAATGCAGTGAAGGAAAATAACATCCATTTGTAAATTTAAGAAATGCCATTCTCTATCCAGTTTATCCACCCAATTTATACATAGGTAGTATAGTTTCCAGAACTGCTAGAAGAGAGTTTGAAAAATAATTTATGCTCAGTTCACAGTCACAGTGACACTAAAATATCACTTTCTTCAAGGTTGGTTTTGAGCTTAGATTGGCCAATCCTTAACTAAAGCTCATTTACACTATTATAGTAACCTGTACAAAGAAAGTCCAATTCACTCTAACTTAGTTGATTCTTCTTGCTAAATTCAAAGAATATTAATCATTGCCTTTCAGAGAATTTATAATCTTGAAGTGGCATATACTGCCACTCACACTCCCCAACTCCCCATTTCAAGCTGTTGCCAAGATTATTTCATCTTTGCAACATCTCTAACACACCATCTTCTTTCTGACACTATCATCACTTAGGTTCAGTTCCTCATCACTTCCCACCCTAATTATTATAACAGGGGTAGGAAGGTAGAGTGTTGGAACTTAGTCCTGCATAACGTTTCTATTCAGCCCCTAAAGTGATTTTCCTAACACAGAGATTTGATCTTGTCACCTCTAATCCCGCAATAAACTTCTCAACTCCAGGAGCAAATACAGGATGTTTTGTTTGACATTCAAAGCCTTTTATAATCTAGTATCATTCTCCTCTTCCAGCCTTGATGTCTCCTCCCAATTTTCTTACACCTTATTGCCTGACACTTAAGACTTTGATCTAGCTAGGGACACTAGCCTCCTCCCCGTTTCCTGAACAAGACAATCTATCACAGCCCTAGGCATTCTAATGCTCTCCCCTCTTCTTTCCTTACTAAAATCTGGCTTCCTTTTAATCTCAACTGAAATTTTACCTTCCTAACTCTTAATTCCCTCTTCTAATTATTTTCTCTTTATCCTGTATATAGCTTGCTTTGTATATATATTTCATGTTGTCTCTTGCCCCTTTTTGTATCCCCAGTGCTTAGCCTGGTACATAGTGGGCAATTAAATGTATTGAACTGAATGTTACAATGGAAAAAGACTATTAGAGAGAGGCATTTAAGAGGACAAGAATTCAAAAGAGGGAGAAATTGACATCTGAGATAGAATCAGGTATATCATTTAATACATTTTACAGCATTTAATGAATAAGATGTCCACAGACAGAAAAAGGGTAAGGGTCAGTCCAGACAGCATGAATTAAAACATAAAAGAATGAGGAATTATTTGAGGAAGTAGTCCCTCTGGAATGTAGTAATAACCCATTTGGTTGGAGTATCTGCTAGTGATTTGAATGCAAAACTAAAATAATTTTGTAGGCCACAAAGAGCCAAAGTAATTAACATTGTAAGCCTATTATCTTTATAGTAGAAATGACTGCTAATATTACAGAATTGGGGGGAGGGGAGGGTAAGAGGGCCAATGTTAGCCTATGACTAAAAACCAATTCTTAAGGGCTCTGAGATCTATAAAGTAGTCTCAAGCAACAGTTAAATAATGAGTTTACTAGGTGCAATGGGGATTTTTTAAAAAATGGCTGATAGAGAGGATGGGGAGAGAGAGATTGGGGGGAGGGGGGGGGAGAGGGGAGAAGGCCCAGTCCTTAAGAGTCAACATGGAGTCAATATCAGAATTCAAATTCAGCCTTTAAACACTTACTTACTTTGTGACCCTTGGGCTTAAGGCCCTGGCTAAGTCTCCACAGTAAATAGGAATAACAAGCATTTACCACCAGGGGTGGCAGTGAAGATCAGATAAAAGTGCTTAAGTATATTTAGAAAATATTAAGCACTAAATATTCATTTCTTTCCCATTCTCTTCTATTTGGTTCAGAAGATAACAGGGAGCCATTAGTTTATGAAATTCAGGAGGAGTAATATGGGTCAGACTTTTGCTTTCAGAAGATGAATTGGACCACTAGATAGAAAATAGAATGAAGTTTGGAGATAGTTGCCTGAAGTACTACAAGGTAATCACTATATAGATTTGACACAACTAAATATTTGTAAGAGAAGGAACTAGGAACTCTTCCTGGCTTTGGGGTTGGTTCTCTGGCTCAAATCTTTATTTGGATAGTGTAAATAAAAAGATAAGCATAATATCTGGTAGATAGCAGGCAATTAAATACTTGTTGACTTTGAAAACAGAATTCATTTAAAATTGAATTCCTCCAACAGAACAAATTTCATCAATAGTCAAATTTTGTAGTAGCATACACTACCAATCTAAAGTATAAGTTCATGAAAAACTACCAGACTAAGGCAACGTGTAATAAGTCTGTAAAGAGCACTTAGAATACCAAGTTCTACCTCTGGCTAATGACTAGTTGTGTCATCTTGGGCAAGTCATCTAACGCCCTTTAAGTTTCCATTTCCTGACTTGTAAATTGCTACATATTCTTTAAATGTTCCTTTGTAATTTGTTCCAAAGATCATCAGAGTTGGAAAGAACCTTATTAGTTGCTTCATTTTACACATAAACAAACAGGCCACAAAAAAGTTACTTGTGTAAGACAAGAAGTATTAGTAAAAGTAAAGATTAAGTGGCAAAGCCAGATATTGAATCAAGAAGATTCTAACTTTAAATCCAGTCCTTTTTTCACTATATATTCATGCTCAATCTCTGCAAAGCTATTACTAGGTAAGCAACTGGATGTCTTGACTTTAGTTCTTTCATATTATACATATATTATACATGTTAAGATATGTTTAAATTTCCTAAATAAAATTGTTCATACTTAAAAGTGTAGACTTGGATATCTTATGGTTTTAGGATTTCCTTTGTCATAAATCAAGATTCATGGGGTTAAATTGGGGATGTATGTTTGTGTGTACACATTCACTCAAATAAAAACAGATTCCCTAAGGTTTACAAGTGAACTCAGAAGACATTATTGTGTTCCACTGACTTTAAAGTTTTTTTTTTAGTTAAATATTTCCCAATTATATTTTAATCTCTTTTGGGTTCACTTGGGTTACAGAGTTTTAACACCTGGAGTAGATGACATGTCAAAGTCCCATAAATTCCAAGTTCAACTCCTTGTGAATAGAACTGTATGTGAAACTTTAGGTTTAGTGAATATTCAGAAATAGCTAAACTACATTAATTGACATGCATTTCCTCTGTGCCATATGTGCTAAGGATGTACTAAAATCAAACATTTTTACTCTAATTCCAATCTTACCTTTCATTGGGGGAAAAACGTTATATAAATGCATAAAAACAAAACAAAATGCAAATACAAGCTAAGAGCAAAAGATCAAGGAAATCAAGAAAGTTTTCAGGTAGAAGGGGGGTTAAGTTGAACTGTGAATCAATTCTTTTCCTTAGTCAACCACCTGAGTCCTATTTATTTAATGAGTCCTGAAGATCCCTAAAACTTTTAAGGATTTTAGAGTAGTAATTATTTAAAATAAAATCTTCTAAGATTTATAGATTGTTAGAGCTAGAACCTAACCTAGAAATCATCTAGGTCAACTCCCTGAATTTGCAAATGAGGAAACTAAGGTCAAGTAATTTGCCTTAAGTTTCAGACAACTAGTTAAGTAGCAGGGTCAGGATCTAAAAACAAACATCAAGACTTTAATGGTAAAGAAGTATTTTCCTTTGCACTAAAGAAATGTACATTTACTAATCCATATATATAAATATGTATGCTCCATTTTAAAAATAATTTGGGCCTTACCAAACAAAGCAATATTAAAATACTAGCACATCCAATTAAGATTTTTAAAAATATATTCTTGCTAATAAGTGGACATCTAATATAGATTTAGTTTAAACAACTTCTTTTAGTTTTTTGTTTGATAGGTCTCCAAACAAAGCTTCTTTTCAGTTATTACATCAAAATTTTTCACAGTAACTTCTTTCCATTCCTAGTTTCTGAGAAGGCTGAATTCACAGCCAGACTTTTTTTTCTTTCAAGTTTGTTGTAAATACTCCACCCGCCTGGATGGTGTAAGAGCCAAACCCTGAATACACTAAAGAGCCAAAAACTTAGAAAAATACAGTATGTCATTTCCCTTGGCCTTATTAAATTTTTAAACCGGTAGCCTAACCTTGCAGCCTCCTATGCCCAAGGCAACTTGAAACAAATCATCAACGAATGCAGGTCTGTCACATAAGAGCCCAGAGATTGATAACAGAGAACTAGGCAAAGCAGCCGCCATCTTAAATGCAGGACAGAAGTTAGAGCAAGAAAATCCTCAACCATCCCATTTGAGGCTTCCGCCATCAGTCCCGCTTTGGAAAACCAGAGATTTTCGGCAACTTGGATCAGTTATTTACTATCATTCCCGCATCAACTGGAAAAACCACACTCTCCCCGGAAAAAATGCGTCTGAAGAAGGCCGGGATTACCCCACCCCCACCCCCACTCCCGGCAAAGCTCAGATCACACTGCCTCGGAAGTCGACCCCATTGTGTCAGTGTCTTCCCGGGTCCCTGAACAAGGGTCGAGGGAATACAGCCCCCCAGTGGAGCGCACTGGCGGCCACCCTTCCAGAGCCCAGAAGACGGTCAGGATTACTCACTTGGCACGTCCCCTCCCTCAATGGAGGAAGGGGAGGCCTCGATTACTGGGGCACAAACATGGTCTGGAGCAATCGGGCGCCCCCCAAGGTCATACAGGCGCATCTTTCTGCCCTCAGAGGGCTCGGGGCTAGGCTTCCACGCTACGACATAGCTCCGTATGGCGCTTCTTGGGCTACTCAAATTGGGGGGCAAAGGATATCCCTAGGAAAATCAGGCCCCCCCTTCCAAGAAATTCTTCCCATGCGGAAATTGGCACCCAGTCCGGGGGGTTCTAGGAGGCCCCTAAGAACCCGGGTTCTCCCGGCCCGCCGCCAGCACTGCCCCCGCCCTCCAGCCGCGGCTGTTAATTACCTTATTAATCCGTTTCAGCGCCATGGTGTGTGCTTCTTTCCGCCTGACTCCGCACTCTCTCGGTGGGCAGAAGGGTCCGGCCAAAAACTCTGATTATCCCGGGCGGCGGGGAGGGGTTGGGGGGAGGGGATCTCTCTTCTCACACCGGCTCCGCCCGACACAGGCGCCTTGTGCAAAAACGGACCAGATCAGCACTCGCCCGGACCCGGGGACGCCCCCCCCGCCCAAACTGACGCGATCCGGGGTCCGGGGGAGGCCACGAAGCCGTCCTCCAGCCCCGAGGGGTGCCTCGCCAGGGGAGGCCACGAGTCCGACCTCCCAGGAGCCGAGAGAGGGCTGGGTGGGGATGGGGGTGGGGGTGGGGATGGGGGTCGGGGTCGGCTCCGGGGAGGAGCCGGGGCCTAGGCCGCGCCGCGCCGGCGTCACCGGTGCCGAGGGAGGTGAGTGGGGGAGGGGACAGACGGACGGCCCGGGGGACCCAGAGCCGCTCGTCTCCGCTCCCAGGAGAGTTGGCAGGGGAAGGCGAGAAGCCAGGGGGTTCGAGTGGGATCTGGAGGAGATAAGGCAGTGGCTGGCCGTGGCTATCCGTGCCGCCCCAGACACCGCCGCACTCTCCGCCTTCCAGGCGCGTGCACGCGCGCTCCCTCCCGGCTGCTGCCTCCGCCGCGGCCACCACCGTCACCTCCACCACCATCACCATCACCATCAGCACTACGCGCCGGCCAGGACCCCGGCGCGCGCAGCACCCCCCCGCCCCCGCCCCCCAGCCTCCCGCGCGAACGGACCCAGCTCCCCCGGCCTCCCCTCCCCTCTTTTTCTCACCCCACCCAACTAGCTGGCCGCTCAGACCCACCCGACCACCCCGCTTACCCGGCCAGCCCAAGTCGGCCGGCCTCCCCTTCCCCTAGTCATCCACACCCACGCGTACAGAGGGGCCGGGGCCTCCCTCAAGCTGCGGCCTCGGCCTCCTCCCCGCGCGGCAGCTGGTGCCTCCCCGGCCCTACGGGGCTCACGCGCACGACACAGCCACAAGATGTCCGCTCTGACGGAACTACTGCCAGCTGCCACGCTCCGCCCCTCCCCCGCCGTGCCCCTTCACCGCCGCCGCGTATCAGTCCGCCAACGCCGCCGTCGCGAGGACAGGACGAGGACGAGAAGGACGGAGGGGAATGGTTCACTTCCTACTCTTCCTAGGCTGGGGGCCGCAGTTGGGGGTGCTCTCCCTTCCTCTACCCCAAAAGGCGGAATTCTTACTAAACGGATCGGAGGTCGGGCAGACAGGGCGGGGGCCGGAGGCGGGTCATGAGCTGAGGTGGGAGGAGAGCAAGCTGGAGGCGGGGAAACTCAGGCTGAGAGAAGCATCGAGAACCGGAAGGAGACCATGGGGGGGAGGTAGTGAAGGCGGCAGCGACAGGGTCCCCACGCCCCTTCTCGTTTGGTTGTGGGAGAAACGAATCTCGCGAGAATCTTGTTGCTGACTGGAGGCTTGTCATTTACGGGGTGGGGGGAGATTAGGGATCGTTTTCGTGATGGATACTCTTGGTTCCTTCTCAACCCCTCCACTGCCCCGTACCCTAACTCTCGCGAGAGTTTAGTGGGGTAACCGGGATGAAGCCCGTGCCGGGAAGTAGCCGGAAGGATTACGCGGAGGGCCTAGAAAGGAAGTGGAATTCCCCGGGGCGCGTGCCCATCTCTGGGAGATGTTGAGAGCTCTTTCCTTGCGTCCAATCGGAGAGGGTCGGAGGGAGGGGTGGGGATGTTTTAGGACGTTGCGCAATTAGGCGGCACCTTCATCGTCAATACCTAGACTGTTGGGTGTTGCCTTTCACTATTCGGGAGGGCAGCGCTCTGGACCCTCCAGTCATTAGGAGCCGGGAGCGCGGTACGCTTAATTGAGAGATCCCATTAGGATGGTCCTGGAGGAGCTCTTGGATCGGTTGTTCCGGGATTCCCGGGTGATCTCGGAGCAGGCCGCCTGAATATTGACTGAGGCCCGGGCCAGGGTTAAAAGTTCGACCCCCTGACACGGTCTGTTCCTCGTTTTTCCATTTAAATGCACGGAGTTGGACAAAGCGAAACCTAGAAGTAGCCATTTTGGTAATCGTGTTGATGAAAATACTAGTGCTGATACTAAAGTGTGGTGTAAGTTGAGTTGAAGAATCATTTCCCAGTGGCTTCCTGACCACGTAAAGCAGGCAGAGATAATTTTGTTGTAAACTGTATTATAAAGACATAGGTAATCCCATCTCCCAGCTCTGGGAGAAAACAGCCTTACAAGCTTTTGAATGTCAGAGGAACTCAAAGTTGGTGATCAAGTTGATTGATACCGTGGTTATGTAAGTATTTTTTTGAATAAAGTTACATCTCCATCCCTAATTTTTAAGGTTTTGTACTTGGTATTTTGAATTTGAGCTTTAAAGTAAGCAAAATATCCCTTACTCTTAATGAAATATTAGAAGGATAAATTTATAAAGAACCCTAAAGAAAGTTGGACAAATTCCTCAATGCAGGAGGTATTTTTAAACAATTTCAAAAGAAAGATCCTGAAAATATTGTAATATTCTCTTTTAGGGTAAAGCCTAGATAAACGGGGTAACGCAATAGCTTTTAGCATATTTACTCATCTCTGAGACTAGAAAGGGACTCTTAATTCTCCTCTTTGCCTCTTTATTCTTTGTAAACCTCTTTTTGTCTCAACTAATTAAAATTTTGAGGATTATTTGTTCGGTTTAATTTGATGTTTACTGTTAATTTGGTGAATGAGACATATTTTTTAATTTAACTGATAATTTCTTTTTTCTGGCAGTAGCCTGTAACAACTAGAACCAGCAGTAGCGGTTCTTAATTCCTAACATAGGCTATATTTGGTCCAAAATATTTTTTCATATTGCAATGGCTTGTTACATATTAGCAAGTTGAATTTTTCTGAATGAACCACACAGTTTTAATTGTGAGATCACTGGGGCATTGTTACTACCCTTGGCATCTTGGCTTTAAAGTAACATCATTAACATTATTAGAAATTTGGGCATTTTTATCCCCAAAGAACTTTGCACTTCTCATAACTCAACTCTGATGTAAATAGATATCGCTGTTAAATTGTTCTTACTTAAAAATAGGAATTGAAAGGCAATGACATGTTAATTATAACCTAGTAGTTTGACAAAATCAGAATGAGAAGTGCATAAAATTCAATACACTGAATAAGATTGTGTCATATGATGAGTAAACTATATTATAGATAAGAATTCACTTTTCAGGTACATTAGCTTTTTTAAATCATGACACCTAACATTAAAAAACATAATAGACATTTTTTAAAAATGTTTCACAAATCCTTCACTTACACAACACAGAGATGATATTATAGTAATAACTTTATTTATCTGTTACTCACCTATCCAGCAATCTCATCTATCTGGGACGCTGACAAAAAAATATCTGAGTAGCCAGAATAGATGTCATAAAATCCAAGCTTAAAAGTTCTTTCACTAGCCTTACTTAAAGAAGAAGCCATGGGGATTTCACTCAGAACCTAATAACTCTTATTTTTCAGTCTAATGAGTTTAATAAACTAGTTTCTAATTTCTAATTCTAATTCTACTGTCAGACTAGAAGCAGCAAATTAGACAGGCTGCTGTCTTAAGCCACACAGCATGGGAAAGCTGCTGACAAATTTCAAGAAATGAGAAAAACTAAAATTTACAAAATTACCCCCCCCCAAAAAAAAAAACCCACTCTGGGCCATTTAGAATGGAACAAATACACCATACACTTCATTAGGCCCTGATGGAAATACTCTTAAATTACAGTAAATGATGTTCATAATGATGGTGTTGATCATCATGGAAAAATTAAATTATGTTCTACTCTGTTTAAAGAGTCAAAAGAATTGGGGGCAGCTAGATGGTGCAGTGAATAGAGCACAGTCCTGAAGTCAGGAGAACCTGAGTTTAAATCTGGCCTCAAACACTTAACACTTCCTAGCTGTGTGATCCTGGGCAAGTCACTTAACCCCAGTTGTCTCAGAAAAAAAAAAGACTCAAAGTTGGCATACCTTAGAAAAAGAAGAATTTAGCAAGGTTTCACTTCAAAAAGGGCTAATTTTTTAAAAAGCTGTTTTTGCTTATATCCATAAAATTATACATAAAATCTGCTATTCAGAATGACCCAATAAATATCAATAGGGGCTGGATCTGTGATGTCATTGTTTGAGGTAACTACTAAAGACCTCCCCTTACAGGTGTAAGAAGATACCTGCTCTGGGAGTAAGTGACTTGCTTATGATTACATAGCAAGGAAGTGACAGATGGCTCAGAAGCTATGGCTGCTCTAATAATAACTGAGTACCTTCCTTACAACAACACTGTGAAATAGTTTTTTTCTGTAAGGGGAATAATATGTATACCTGATTCATATGGTTAATAAGTATTGAATTTTGGAATGAGACTCAAATCCATGTCTTCCAGTTCCAGGGTAATGCTTTTTTCACAATATCATTTGCTGGAAGTTCTGAACAGCATTTTTCCCCAAAAAAAGTTATTAACTCCTTAAGACACAAACTGTTATACTGAAAGTGGTTCTCTGTTACAGTAACGTCAAATTCAAATAGATAACAAATCTCTGCAGGACACAATATTGACTTAGAAAACCTCAAATTAATATGTTGTATTCCATCTTGTTTAACATTTCTCAATTACATTTTAACCTGGTTTAGCCAGACATGAACTCGGGAGTTTGACACCTCTGAAATCTATTAGTCTTGATCTTGTTTGTCCTTTGTTCTTAGAGAAGATCAATGGCATTAAGATGATGATTGACTTGTGCCTGAATTGGATTTAAGTAAGGCAAGAGTTTTACAAAGTCATCGGCATCACTCTGGTCATCAAAGTCTAGTGACGAGACAAAAGTCAAGGCAGCTGATAATGGCTTAGAATGCAGTAGATGACCTTGGCCTTTCTAAATCAAGATCTTTGCTAGGCCTCAGTTTGAGGCAATCAGAACCCATCTAATAGGTAATGGAAGCAAAACCATTTTGCGTGGGCTTTAACCTTATCCTGTTATTAAATCTCTGTGCCTTCAGCCATTCCTCAAAATCACATAATCCTAAATTTAGAGTTGGTAGGCTCTCAGAACGTGGTCTAAACTTGACCAATGAACAACTTAGAGCCAAGTGAAATTAAAGTTTCTGAGTTAAAAGGTCTTTCTGATTCTAAGTCCAGGACTCCGCACCTAAACCATACTATGAAGTGTGAGTTATAGTTTATATTTAAGCACCACCACCCCCCCCCCAAAAAAAAAAAAGAATTGTATTTGCTAATGATGTGACTATGGAGACTAACGGGAAAGCTTTTGAATTTCCTTGTGGGTATCCACATATGAATAAACATAGTTAACATGGATCAGTATATATACTTGACAATAATTTTTATTTTAGACTTTATAACTTTGTCATTTGTTTTTTAGCTTTGGGCAACATTGAAAATAATACAAAGGACATAATTTTTATAACTTTTAAAAAAATTATATATACATATGTGTGTATATATATATATATGTGCTGCTTATTCACACATTATTCTTTGGAATCTTATGTGTAAAAACATATGCATTTAAAATAACCTAGAATTTTTTTTTTTTTTTTTTTTTTTTTTTGCCAATTTTAAATGCATACAAGAATACAAAACTGTTCCTATAGCAAATCTTCATGAACATGGACTGGAGGACAAATTATGACTGTTAACACTGAAGGCAAACTTTGTGTTTAGAACATCAGTTTAAACTTTAAATGATAGATTACTTGCTGTGTAGGAGAGAGGGGGATAGGTAAGAGAGGGAGAAAAATTTTAAGCAAGGTTTTACAAGGGTCAATGTTGAAAACTATCTTTGTATATATTTTGAAAATAAAAAGCTATTACTTAAAAATAAATTAAATTAAATGAAGTTAACAGCCTGAAGAAAAATTGAAGATTTGATAAAAATCAGACTAGAAGTTTATAGTAAAAATTTTCAGATGCACATGATAAAAATCATCTGATACCAGAAATGTTGAAAACTGTTAAGATTGTCAAAATTTACATTAAAAACATAAAATTATAATTTGAGATTGACATAAGCAATTTATTATGACTACTTATTATGAAGTAATGAGACCATGATTGAAGATAATTTCATCAGTTCTTATTCTTTTATACAATGGAAATTATTGAATAAAATTTTTTTAATTTCATATTTTTGTTTCTTTGAAACTAATTTTCATAGCTATGGCATGAATTACTGGAAAAAGGGAATACATCCTAGTTTGACTATCTTTGCTCTAAAATTTTTAGGAGTTGCCAACTTTTTGCACTTCATTTTTGTATGCTTTCTGAAATCTGACTAATAATTTGTATATTAATAGGCTTCTTTTTTTAAAAACTACCTCTGAGTGATAAAAGGGTCTCATTCATGGATTGCTATGAATTTCTTGTATTTTGTTTTTCCCCAAAATGTGGGTATCACTAAATTCTGTCCTTTTTCCCCTTTCACCAAGGCTGCTTAATTAGGATTTATGGATGACAAAAGAGTATGCTGATAAATTTTACAGAGTCCTTGAACTTAGATGGAGAAAGATTATTTTTTAATTTTCACTAACCTCTACTTGAAATTTAATATTTCCTCAATTATTTAAAAACATTATTCTGAGAAAGGGTTAATTAGTTTCACTAGATTGCCCGGTTCAAAAAAAAAAAAAGAAGAAGTACTCTTGCTATATATATACTCTCAGCAAGTTCCATATATTCCTATTATTAGCTCTATGCAGATGATTCCTAAATATATATCACTAGACCGTGCTCTTTCCTGAATTTCATCTTATATTTTCAACTACTTCTGGAACATTTCCTCTTGATTTTCTTTCTCTTGTCTTACAATCCCTCAAGTTGTATAAATTCAAAACAACACATTTTCCCAATTTCCTCCTAATTCTACTTTTTGTTTCTAAATGTGAGCTAAATGTGAGAACTGTATTAGAACTCACCTGTACTGATTTTATTATTTTTTAAAGTTCCTAATTTATTTTAAACTGAAATTTAAAAAAAAAAGAGAAAAAAACTTTGCTATGTATACAGCAGAAAATAAAGAGGATTCAATATAAAGGAATAAATTTACATTTCAAGAAAACCTACTTAGTACTACATATTGTTTTCAAAGCTGTGTGTCTTTGCCTCCTCTCATATACAGAGAACTGTTGTATACTTTTTACTTTTTTTTCTCCTTCCTCCACCTCACCCCAAGGTTACAGATAAATGTGGAGAGATATACATACATATATAAATACATACATAGACATAGATATTTATAAATATTCCCATATATACACTTATACATATATAGGTAAGGCCATACTATGCTTATTTCCACTTGCCATCTGTTCTCTCAAGGCAGATAGCATCTTCATAAGTCCAAGTCTTTCCATATTTTTCAGAATCATTTTCTATACCAGAGCAATATTCTAACTCAATCACTCCTTCCTAACATTTCTATTGATAGCATCATTCCCTTGAATATATGGATAGCATCCATTAAAAATTTCTCATTTATAACAATACTTTTTTCTATAATTCCATTTAACAAGATCCTACTGTTTCCAAGGTCATGTGCTTAGATGCTTGGAACAGTTTATATATTACTGGGTGAATTTATTTTTATACCCCTTTTTATTTCCAACGTTGCCACCCTAGTTCAGGCTCCTATTATCTCTCACTGAACACCTACTATGACCATATTCATGCCATTACTACAATAAACTTACTAATTTATAAGGATGTCACTTTCCACCAAAAAACAAAACTAATGCCTCCTTACCATTGTAATTAAATATGAACTCTTAAGCTATCCTTAACTCAGTGAAATCTTATTTTCTAGCATTATCTCCTATATTCTCCAAGTTCTCTCCAAAGTTCCTTCAACTACTAAATATAACAGGTTTTTTCTCATCTTTGATTTCTCTGCTGCATCTAAAAAAAAAAAAAAAAACTAACCACTCTCTTCCGAATATTATCTGTTTTTGTGACATCTCACTTCCTTGATTCTTTTCCTACTTGTTCAGTTTCTCTTTGAATTCCTTAGAAGACTTAATTATATGATGGCTCCAGCTGTGGGTGTACTCTAAGGCTCTATCCTGGCTTGGTAATCTAATCAGCTTCCACGAGGTCATAGTTACATAAACATATATATAGCAAAATATAAATTTTCGGAGGTCCAATCCTCATCACCAGCTTTCAACAAGTCCAAACCAAAACTCATGATTCATCTTTCCAAAACAACCAGTGTACTGACTTCCCTTTTTCTTTTGAGAGTACCACCATCCTTCAGCTCTCCTGGGTTAGTAATGTTTTTCTTCATTAATCCCTATTGAGCTATATATTTAATAAATTCCTCAAAATTGCCTTTTTTATCTCTACAACACTCTTGAATTCTAAACCTACCTCCTACTAATATACCATGATTCTACCTCTTGCTGGAATAATTCCATGGCCTCATTTTTCTGCCTAACTTTTCATCCACTCTGATCCATACTTTACAAGGGTGCCAAAGTGATTTTTCTTAAGCAAAGATCTTGCCATGTCACTCACCTACTCAGTCAACTTTGATCGCTCCCTGTTGTGTCTAAACACTTCCATGAGGCTTTTAAAGTCCTTTACAGTGTGGCCCCATGAACTCTATGGTTCATAGAAACTGACTCTTCCTCACATATAACCCACCAGCTCTCAAGCTTTTCCACTAGCTGCCTGACATCCATGAAATAAGAGTTTGAGAAGTGATGAGTATCTGAAATTTGTATGTAATCCAGAACAAGCATTCCTTTTTAGTTCTGGAAACAATTTGGATTCCTAAAATCTTAAGCCAGAAGGTGAATTGAATCATAACTAGAAGTTTTAAAATATATAGTCTTTTGAGAGGAAGGAGAGGGTACTACAAAAACAATAGCAGTAAGAGTGGAGGAGATGGCATCTTCAGCCCTCCCTGAGACTATAAAGAATCTAACATGGATATACTTATTGTGTATCTAAGTTATATTTTAATATATTTAACATCTACTGGTCATCCTGCCATCTAGGGGAGGGGGGGGAGTAAGAGGTGAAAAATTGGAACAAGAGGTTTGGCAATTGTTAATGCTGTAAAGTTACCCATGTATATATCCTGTAAATAAAAGGCTATTAAATAAAAAAAAAAAAAAAAAAAGAATCTAACATGGAGGCAATAGATGAAGAAACTGAAGGGAGAGACTGAATTAGTCCTGAATGTTCCTGCAGGCATCTTGAAAAGAATTTAAGACTAATCTATTAGTCGTAATCCCCACTTCACAGGCTGAGGTTAGAAAAAGGCTTTTATTTCCCAAAATTCTCCATATCCTGCCTATCCAATAACTGGCACTGGAATGTACTAGATGTATTCTTTTACCTAAATACTGCCTCTATCCTGATTTTGATCATGAGACCCTAGACTCTTATCTGAGCTTTCATCTTAATCTTGCCCAACTATCATGCCACCGATACTCTGGTTCTCTTGCAAATTCAGACTTTGTTCCTGGTACCCTGAACTCTGCTTGATGAGCTTTTATTGGCTTACTTGGCAACCACATTTCTGGACAATTTCCAAACCATGGAGCATACTCATGTCTGCTCTTTCTCCTCTCCTTTGATTTCCAGTTTTGGCTCCTCTTTATGAATTCCCTTTTGAAATGTTAGCTCTTTGAGAGTCTTGCTTGTATTCATATCACCAAATGTGAATATTCCAAGTGTATTGGAATAGTAATAGAGACTGCAACTATATTTTCATATATATGAGTAATTTCTCTACTAGTATAGTTCTGTAACAGTGTGAGAGTTGTCAACAGCAAAAGTAATTTAGTTTGTTCAGTGAGACAAAATCATAGGTGTCAGAAATTAAACTTGAACACTGCTGTTATTCCAGAAAGGGACTAAGGAAGGACTTAATAAATGGTTTCTAGTCCTTTAAGGAAGACAATGCTAGTCCTTTAAAGAAGGCTTAAAGAAGCCAAGAGTTATCTGAAAATACACAAAATTTTATAACAATAACAATTTATATCTGAATAGAGTTTTCTTGAGACTAAGCTTGTAATTAAAGCTATAATTAAAACTTTGCCTTGTAAAATATAGGAGGGAACAGTGACATCAAGCATATGAACCAGAAGGTCATTATATATTGTCCATAGCCTAAAAGCAAGGTAATTGTTTTAGACTGTAGCCAATTAAATCTCCAGAGAGGCAGAGTACAGGGAGAGGACAATGAAAAGGTCATACTTGAAACCATCTTTCCTGAGAACCCTGGAAAAGATTCAGTTCTGCCCCTTTCTGGATGAGAAAAGGGAGCACACTACTGGGCTTATACCCCAAGGAAATACTAAATAAGGGAAAGGGACCTGTATGTGCCAAAATGTTTGTGGCAGCCCTATTTGTAGTGGCTAGAAACTGGAAAATGAATGGATGCCCATCAATTGGAGAATGGGTGGGAAATTGTGGTATATGAATGTTATGGAATATTATTCTATAAGAAATGACCAGCAGGATGAATACAGAGAGGCTTGGAGAGACTTACATAAACTGATACTAAGTGAAATGAGCAGAACCAAGAGATCATTATATACATCAACAATGATACTGTATGGAGATGTACTCTGATGGAAGTGGATTTATTTGACAAAGAGACCTAATTCAGTTTCAATTGATCAATGATGGACAGAAGCAGCTACACCCAAAGAAAAAACACTGGGAAATGAATGTAAACTGTTTGCATTTTTGTTTTTCTTCCCAGGTTATTTTTACCTTCTGAATCCAATTCTCCCTGTACAACAAGAAAACTGTTTGGTTCTGCACACATATATTGTATCTAGGATGTACTACGATATATTCAACATATATAGGACTGCTTGCCATCTAGGGGAGGGGGTGAAAGGAGGGAGGGGAAAAATCAGAACAGAAGTGAGTGCAAGGGATAATGTTGTAAAAAAAAAATTACCCTGGCATGGGTTCTGTCAATAAAAAGTTATATAAATAAAAATTTTAAAAGAGAGAAAAGGGAGCACAAGGGATCTAATAACCAGTTTGCCAACTCTACCATACATAGCAATGCCCACCAATGTTACACGAATGTAATTGCTGCCTGACTGCAGTATAAATTTTTTTTAAAAGTTGATTTTTGTCAACTTTTCCCTGGCTTAGACCTGTACTTGCTCTTTAGCTCTGCCTCCCTTAGCATCTCAACTTCCTCAAAGATGTATCTCAAGCACTATCTCCTAGACAAAGCCCCTCCTGATCCCTACAACTGCTTTCTCCCCCTTCCTAATTATCTTGTATTTATTTTATATTCTAAATGTAGATATTGTATATACTACCTGTACTTGATAATATACCCTTTTAGCAAATTCTTAAATAAAAAGCTAGTTTTTAAAACTCTGGGCTAATTATCAGTTGGGAAAAGTTGGAAATCAGTGTTGCACTATCTACTACACTTCCTCTGGATGCTTTTTCTACTCTCCTCAGTGATTAATTTTAATTTCTTTTTCTGTTATTTTTGTGGTTGGGTTCATACTTCATTTTTGAAGAGGACCAATGATATCATGGGGTGGATTTAAATGAGGCAGAGTTGCAGAAAATCAGTTTCACTCACCCAGAGTTGTCCAAATTCAGTAGCAAAACAAAAATCCGGAGATGGCCTGGATTACAGTGGATGAACTTACCGTCTTTGCTGCCTAAGATCTGTTTTGATGGCCTTCATAGCTAATAGAACAAATTGTTCTCATTTACCCATTGCATTGGGAGAAATCTTTAGTTGCTTGGGCTAGACATTCCCCCTAACTTATGGAGAGGTTTGAGGCCTGTCAGTTTCCTTAAGCCTGATTAGTCTGCCTATATAATTTTACCAGGTTGTAGCCTCTGCATGTGCTATATCTTCTTGAAGTCATACATGAGATTGGGTGTAAGATGGACACCAAAGGTAGACAAGCAGCCTTGAAAATGGCCAGTAAGCCTTCACACCAGAAGGGTTAGTCTTTCCTGAATGTCCCATGTAGCGCTTAAGTATTACCTATTGCTAGAACAATGAGAATATCAGTAATAGTATTCCCTCCTTTTGAGGACTTATCCTGTTTGAGTAGGAATTGGGAAAGTCATCTCAGAGTGGATGCTGCACTGTGGGAGCTAGGATGGGTTTTTCACATTTTCAACTACTCTCTGGAGAGACTTCATCTGAGAATCTCATTCTTAGATATTCTATTTTCCCAGGGATCTAGTTTTTTTTTAAAAAATCAACTTTTAAAAAAAATTTATACTGCAGTTAGCCTGTTTTCTATTGTATTTTCTTATAAACCAGATCAGTTTCTCTATGATAACTCTTATCTGAAAATATATTGATTTGTTCAAACTTGTCCAACTACTTAGTCACACATTGTAGTTAATATTAGCAGTATGATTTTGCATCCCTGAAATTCCATTGCTTAAATAATTCACCTGGAATTCACTGATAGCTCATATTCTTTTTTTTTTTTTTTTTTAACTTTAAAGTTGACTTAAATTATTGTGAGATCCTTGTAGACCTTCTGAGATAGGAATGCTGGTTTTCTTTTTTTTTATTTTTAGATTTGGGGAAAGCCTTTGTAAGCTTTCTGACTTCTCTAGTTTTCTTCAAGTCCCAGCTAAAATTCATCTCACCTTTTGCAGTCTTTTTCTAATCCCTCAATTCTAATGCCTTTTCTCTATTGATTATTCCAGTTTATCTTGTTTCTACAGTTATTTGCATTTTGTCTCCTACATTAAATGATTGTGACCTCCTCAAGAGCAGGAACTATCCTTTATCTTTCCAGATTGTAAACTTCTGAAAGGCAGGAATTATGTTACTCTCTAGGTCCAGGATTGTTTTGCTTACCACTTTCAACTTGGTGTGGAACCAGAACCTCGGATACCAGGTCACCAAGCCAGATTCTCATCCAGGAGTCAGGCCTCAGACACCAAATTTATCCAGAAGCCAAGAAATTTCCCCAGATGTGGGTTATTTTCTGATTTTGCATCATCTCCTGCTGTCTTGGAAAAAGGCAAAGGAACTGGTGTTGATTGTAAATTTAATCAGACCTCTGAGGATACAATCGAGGTATTTATTAACTTAAATATTCAATTTGATTTCTTTTCTGGTGTTTGAAAGAAAACACTCATATCTCCCTTCAGGATTACTGGACTTTTAAGAGTAGGATCCCCAGGCAAATGATACTGCTCAATGGCTAGCAAACTCCCAAATAGCACTCTCCTAATCCTTGAGTTGGTAGCTCCTTAGACAAAAATCAACTTTACTTACTATCACTCCCATCTCTTTCTCATCCATATCAGTCCTACTCCCCTCAAATCTTACAGTGTCCCCAGATTTCAATGTGCCTTCTTGAATGCTACTCTATTGTTAATAAACTTCCTTTCTTCCAGAAGAGACATCATTGCTAGTCATCCTCTCCAGTATTGGATGATAGTACCTTCTCTCATGTCCCCTGATAAGACCTGAAAAAGTAGTCAGATTTTTAACCCTCCCTGCTGTTTCCAGAACCTCTATGCCATCATCATTAAGCAACTTCTCTTTCAAGTTTATTCAATGTATATCCAATACCCTTTTTCGATCATTTATACAGTCATCTTACCTAGCCCCAGGTAATTTTCCCTCCCTTCTTAGTTTGGTACCTGGCCTGTTGTCGTAGTCTTCACCCTAATCTGTTCCCTCATACTTGAAACTTCAACATAAAATCAATACCCCATAATCTCAGGTTAACCTCCTCAACCTGACCTGTACCTTCACTCTCCTTCAGCTAACACACAGGACTGGTCATACCCTTGATCTCATAATCACTCACAAGTGTTCTACCTCCATGGTCCAGAATTCTGAATTTACTCAGATCACAACATCGTCTCTTCCATTGCTCCTTCTGCCTTATTTCTCTTTCCTGGAAAGAGCTCATCTGGTACAATGAATCACTCAGAGCTTTTCTTTGCTAAAAACAAACAATAACTCCTTAAATCTCAGAAGCTTCTTGATGAAGCCATATTCCTTATATATTCCTAAATGTGGGAAAACTCAGTGTTATTTAAACTGAGGGAAAATTGGCACTTTAGGTAAAGCTATAAAGTGGATTGACCATTTGGGAAAGCAATATGGAATTTAAAAACTGCCAACAATTTAGTAAGTTTTATCTTCTGACCCAGTAATCCTGCTGTGTACAGGGTTTATACCAAATTCTTTCTATGACCCTTAATAATTGTGTGATGTGAGCAAATCACTGAACATGTATTTCAGGCCATTCCTTAGGATTTACTTTTCTTTGTATCTCCATTGATTAACCACAATTTTATTAAAATCTTTTAATAAACATTTGTTGACTGATTTACTAGGAGTTCCATATTTTTTGATATATAAAGCTAATGGAATATTGAGCTAGAAATGTATGTTTAATATGAAGAATTCAAAGAGACTTTTGTATAGTATGATGCCGAGTGAAAAAAGCAGAACCAAAGAAACTGTGTGCTAACTGCAACTATGCAAAAAAGTTCAACAACAAAAAAGAGGTTAAATCTGTTGTGCTTTATTTAAACAATGAAAACAAAATTGCATGAACACCCATTCATAAGTTCTAATTACTCTTTTTTTTCTGTTTTAACTATTTTCAGGAGTATATTTTGTGCTTTATCTTGCCAAAAAAAATTAGTAACAAGATAATGTGAATGTCATTCAAGGTGTCATTTAAGGTTTTTTAGAACTGACCATGCTAAGTAAGCTAGGGGTCTTTCAGGTCTAAGCCAGGGAAAATTATTAAGACTAGGTATTTCAGAAGCAGTGACACCGAATATTTTTTGCATTGGCCTGATTCCAGGAGTGATGATGTTTAAATTTTTGTTGTTCACTTGTGTCCAACTCCTTGTCACCCCGTTTGGGTCTTTCTTGGCAAAGAAACTGGAGTGGTTTGCCATTTTCTTCTTCAGCTCATTTGATAGATGATAAAAATGAGGCAAATAGGTTAAATGACAGCTAGTATGTCTGAGGCCAGATTTGAACTCATGAAAATGAGTCTTTCTGATTTCCCCAGCATTGCAGCCACAGTGCCACCTAATCACCCCAGATACTTGAATAGACAAAGGTAGTATACTCTTTAGAGATAGAAAACTCTTTTGTCACATACCTAAGTGAATTATCTTAAAATGAACAAATAATATTCTCTAGGAAGTCCAAGAGATCCCAGGGAGATAAGGAAGAGTGGAATAAGTATAAACTTATCAACTCAGAAACTGAGTAAACCTGTCTGGGAATAAAGAGGGAAAAACCATGTGATTTTAAATTCCTCTGCCTAAGTGCCTGAAGTGAAGATATTTCATTTTATGAACTAGAGATGTATCTAAAAAACTGTGTATAAATTGAATTTTCATGCAAAGAACAATTTTCCTTATCATTTACATTATAAATCCAGAGTTATTTTTATCTTCACTTTACAATTTTGTGTCAAAATGTGTTTTTCCTCAGCAGTTCTCTAGAATGGAGATTGTTCATTATAATTAGGATTTTCTGTGTTAATATTTTAATATTTATCAATATCTTTTTTCTTCATTTAATATTCCCTTCTACCCTGCCCTCCAAACCGTTTCTTATAAACGTATATTTATATATACATAAACACACACACATATATATATTAAATTCAGAAAGGTTAAAACCTGACACAAATTTTTCACACCTGTACCCACAACACCTACAAAGTAGTGAGGGAGAATGCTTTCTCATATCTTCTTTAAAGCCAAAATTGTTTTACAATATTCATTTTCATTTGTTCTGTGGTTGATGTTCTTTCTATTTACATGGTGATGGTCCCTGTTTATATTCTATTCCTGGCTCTGCTTACATTACTTTTTATCAGTTCAGTTTTTTATGCTTCTCTATAATTCCATTTTGTGTTGCTCATATCCAAACTTATCTCCAGAGTTATCTGGAAGAAGAGAGGCACCTTCCACTTAAAAGATTGACATACTCACACCTGGCTATATTTTTCATTTCACTGTGATTCTTACCCTCTACTGATCATCATCCAAATCATTCCCCATTCCTTTCTACCATATTCCTTATTCTCACCCTCTTTAACCCTTCCTCTCCAAAGACCCAACCAATTCACTCCTCCCTTTTTCTGTGCACTCTGGAATTCCTGTTCCATAGGCAACAAACTTGCCTTCCTCTTATATTCTTTTACTTCCTGCTACCTCTATCTTCTGTCAGTTGCTAAGAACTGACTCCTTAGGGAATGACATAGTATCTCTGGGCACACTTTCCAGTACAGGCTGCACTTTCACTCTTTCCACTTAGCTGAATTGGAATTGTGGTGGCAGGGAAGTTAGAATATTCCAAGTTCCCCACTACCTCCATTTCTAAGGAGCTGTCTCATCTGATAAAGTCTGTACAATCCAACTCTTCCACTCAATCAAAATTCCCATAGCTGTTTTCTACAGACCTCCAGGCCACCCACTTTTCCTCTTCAGTGGGTTAAATATATGGCTTACACTCTTTTTCTTTCATCCCACTCTTGCATTCATACTATTTCAACATAGAGTCTTTCTCACATGCCTCTGAATGAAAGAAGAGAAAAATTATGTAACCATTCTGACTGGGTCCACTATATGTTTTTATGTAATTACACATGTTATGCAATCTTAACTGGACCTTCATTGCTACCATGCAATCTTTCTACAACTCCCTCCCTATGCCATATAAAAACTGTCTACAGCAGCTCTTCTTCATTCTTCAAACCTCCCATCTATACCTCTTCCCCTCAAACTTTCAGCTTTAGAAATTTAAGAATATATGTCAACATATAAATGCCAAAATCTGTTATATTATCATACCTTCAGTAGACTATATAAAATATCCTTTGCCTAAAGATGAACTAAACTTCCTAAAGAAAATACATATCCATTTAAAAAACATTGGCTTGTATCCGCATCCAGAGAGAGAACTGTGAAAACTGAATGTGGGTAGAGGCATAGTAGTTTCATCTTTATTTTTATTGTCATTTGTTTGCTTGTTTTTTTTTTTTTTTCCTTCTTTTGTAATGGACCAGAACTCTGGAGAAATATACTTGAGGCAAGGATTCTTACAACAAGGTGTTAACTCAGTGGAATTAATAAGACAATGGTTATCTAGTTTAGCATGGTGATTAATAGTTCTCTAGTTCAGTATGATTGATTTAATCTTACAACAAATAATCATTTCCTAGTGATATAATGATTGGCTTATACTCAGTATGATGAATGGATTTAATTGTAATAGAGTATTTAAGAGATCAGAGTCAGATTTAGAGGAGGACTTGAAGAGACTTGAAGACAGAGACCCTCGTGGTGACTGGCCTGTCCTCCTTCACTTCTCCACTGAGACTAAGGCCTATCTGAAGGTTCCCCCAAGAAAGCTAGCTCAGCCCCAGACAAAGGAGAAAGACTGTGAAGGAGATGATAAAGACTTTGGACTTTATTCCTGATTATTATCGTGGTGATTATTCTGCTGAAATCAAGGCCCATTCAAAGGGCTTCCGGAGAGCTAGGCAGAACATTACATTCCTTGTGTTTTTTTTTCCTTTTTTTTTTTTTCCCACTCAGCATGACGGATATGTAAATGTTTAGAAGAACTGCACACATTTAACCTATATCAGATTGCTTCCTATCTTGGGGAATAAGAGGGAAGGAGGAAAAGAAGAAAAATCTGGAACACAAGGTTTGTAAGGGTAGATGTTGAAAGCTATCTTTGTATGTATTTGGAAAAATAAAATACCATTTTTAAAAATGGCCTAACTATCCACATGGGAAAAACCCACTGGATAAAGAATGCTGATAAATAAGGCAATCATGGGGAAAACCCAGTGGATGAAGAATAAGGGCAATCATATTGTTTGATGGCTAGCCTATTGAGCCTGTCATACCAGTGTTTGGACAGATACTGAACAATGAGCTAGGCCCCAAAATTAAACAGAAGAAAAGAAAAAGATTGTATTTGAGAAATAACACATTGCTTTCAAAACCCCCAAGATTCTCCCTAAAAAAAACAAATGCACCTTTTTATCATCAATGGTTTTCCCGTAAAACTCTATCTGCAAATCATAGGACAATAATTTCTAAAGGTCAAGGAGAGGCATAATATGCCCAAAATGGATGAATCATATTATCATGAGAACTTACATGCAAGAATTGGCAAGAGAATTATAAGCTTTTCTACCCAACATGTAGTCATCCCCTACTCAAGTCAGATTGTAAAGAATTAAGAAGAGAAAAGCAGTCACCTGTTACTGCGCCTTTTCAGTTTAGCCACAAAAAAGAGGAAAGATGCAGGACAGTAATGAGGATGAATGGGTCAAATGAGTTTTTGGGTGGTTTGGGTTTTTTTTAAGGTTTTGGAAAATAGGCATGATTATAGGGAAGCCTAGTAAGTCAGGGAGAAATTGAAGACAAGTGAGGGAGTATGAACAATAGAGGGAGCAATCTGCTGGAGAAGATGGTATGGCATAGAATCACTTGTGCATGTAAGGGAGTTTAATTAGTAAGGGAAAAAGCCACCACATTATGTGAGACAAAACTTAAGGAGAGCTATAAAAGACACATTGTTGATAAGAGATGAAGACAGAAGGACCACCTCAGTTTCTTTGTAAAATGTGACAAAGATCTCAGATTAGGGAATGGGGACAGATGAAACCATGGGAGATTTATAAAAGGATGAAAAGGTTTGGAAGAGCTCCTATATTAGTAGGATAGTGAGTTAAGATGGTAAAGAATTGCCTTGCCACAGTGAGAGTCCAATTGATTTTATACATTAGTTTATAGTGTACCCAGGTCAGAAAAGAGTATGATTTTTTTATAGGTTTTTTCAGTAGCATGTGTAGGAGTGAAGTTTGCACATTGTGGGAATGGCCTACAGCTGAGACATGACATAGGAAGATCAGAATAGGTTAAGAGAGCAAGAGATTCAAGAGGATATTGTAGAGTTGGACTGGTTTATGAAAGGGCAAAGTTGGGGAAGGAAATGAATTGTAGTTAGAACAGGATCTTTGGTAGTTCAGGCAAAGGAGATGAGTGTTTGAGCCTGAAGGAATAGTGTTACTACCATTCCCTTAAGGTAGGAAACGGCAGAAAACTTGATGTAACTCTGAATCACTTTTGATTAGAGAAAATACAAATTAAAACAATCTTGAGGTACCACTTCACACCTATCAGATTGTCCAACATGACAAAAAAGAATGATAAATATTAGATATGGGAAAATTAGCATACTGATGCATGGTTGGTGGAGCTGTGAACTGATCCAACCATTCTAGAGAACAATTTGGACCTATGCCCAAAGAGAAACCAAACTCTGAATAAATTTGCTCTAGCAATACCATCACTAGCTCTGTATGCCAAAGAGAGCATTAAAAAAAGATTTTTTAAAAGACACACAAAAATATTTGCAGCATCTTTTTGTGGTGGCAAAAAATTGGAAATTGAGGGGGTTCCAATCAATGACTAAACAAATTTTAGTATATGAATGTAATGCTATACTGTTGTGCTATGAGAAATGATGAGCAGACAAATTTTAGAAAAACCTGGAAAGATTTAACATAAACTGATACAATTGAAATGAGCAAAACCAGGAGAGTATTGCACACAATAACAGAAACACTGTGTGATGATCAGCTGTGGTTGACCTAGCTCTTCTCAGCAATACAGTGATCCAAGACACTTCTACTTATGATAGAAAATGCAATCCACATCCAGATGTATGCAGACTCCTATTTTCATTTTATTTTTTCATGGTTTTTTCCTTTTGCAAATTATTTTGCAAACTGTTACTTCTTTCACAACATGACTAATGTGGAAAAATGTTTTACATTTTTACATCTATATAACCGATATCAAATTGCATGCCATCTTAAGAAGGAAGGAGAGAAAGAAGAAAATTTGGAACTCAAAATTTTATTTAAAAATGTTTCAAGAGTTCTGATAAGTTCTCATTTCCAAAATATATAAATGACTCAAATTTAAAAGAATTCAAGCCATTCTCCAATTAATAAATGGTCATACGATATGAACAGTTTTCAGATGAAGAAATTGAAACCATTTCTAGCCATATGAAAAGATGCTCTAAATCACTATTAATTAGAGAAATGCAAATTAAGACCACTACACACCTCTCAGATTGGCTAAGATGACAGGAAAAGATAATGATGAATGTTGGCAGGGATGTGGAAAAACTGAGATACTAATACATTGTTGGTGGAGCTGTGAACTGATCCAATTATTCTGGAGAGCAATTTGGAACTGTGCTCAGAAAGTTATCAAATTGTGCATGCCCTTTGATACAGCAGTGTTACTATTGGGTTTATATCCCAAAGAAATATTAAAGAAGGGAAAGGGACCTGTATGTGCACGAATGTTTGTGGCAGCCCTTTTTGTAGTGGCTAGAAACTGGAAACTGAATGGATGTCCATCAGTTGGAGAATGGCTGAATAAATTGTGGTATATGAAAATTATGGAATATTACTGTTCTGTAAGAAATGACCAACAGGATGATTTCAGAAAGGCCTGGAGAGACTTACACGAACTGATGCTGAGTGAAATGAGCAGGACCAGGAGATCATTATATACTTCAACAACAATACTAGATGATGACCAGTTCTGATGGATCAGGCCATCCTCAGCAACGAGATCAACCAAATCATTTCTAATGGAGCAGTAATGAACTGAACTAGCTATACCCAGAAAAAGAACTCTGGGAGATGACTAAAAACCATTACATTGAATTCCCAATCCCTATATTTATGCACACCTGCATTTTTGATTTCCTTCACAAGCTAATTGTACAATATTTCAGAGTCTGATTCTTTTTGTACAGCAAAATAACGTTTTGGTCATGTATACTTATTGTGTATCTAAGTTATATTTTAATATATTTAACATCTACTGGTCATCCTGCCATCTAGGGGAGGAGGTGGGGAGGGGTAAGAGGTGAAAAATTGGAACAAGAGGTTTGGCAATTGTTAATGCTGTAAAGTTACCCATGTATATATCCAGTAAATAAAAAGCTATTAAATAAAAATAAAAAAAAAAGAAAGAAAGAAAGGAAAGGGATCCATATGTGCAAAAATGTTTGTGGCAGCCTTCTTTGTAGTGGCAAGCATTGGGAAAGTGAGTGGATGTTCATCAGTTGGAGAATGGCTGAATTAAGTTATGGTATATGAATGTTATGGAATATTATTGTTCTATAAGAAATAATCAGCAGGATGATTTCAGAGAGGTCTGAAGAGACTTTTGTGAACTGATGCTGAGTGAAATGAACAGAATAGGGGATCATTGTATAAGGCAACAAGATTATATGATGATCAATTCTGATGGATGTGGCTCTTTTCAGCAGTGAGATGATAGGGGCGAATTCCAATGATCTTGTAATGACAAGAGCCATCTACACTCAGAGAAGACTGTGGGAACTGAGTGTGGATCACAACATAGCATTTTCACTTTTGTTTGCTTTTTGTTATTTTTTCCTTTTTGATCTGATTTTTCTTGTGCTGCAAGATAACTATAAATATGTATACATATATTGGATTTAACATACTTTTTTAACATGTTTAACATATGTTTGATTACTTGACATCTAGGGGAAGGGTTGGGGAAAGGAGAGGGGAATTTGGAACACAAGGTTTTGCAAAGGTCAGTGTTGAAAAATTACCCATGCATATGTTTTGAAAATGAAAAGCTTTAATAAAAAAAATTTAAATTAAGTTAAAAATTGTCTTTATATATATTTGAAAAAAATAACATACTATTAAAAAAAACTATTTTTGAACCCTTTGTATGTGTGTGTGTGTGTATATACTCTGTTTCAAATGTGTTTGTGGTAAACAACATACCGGCAGATTATGGTTTTTAATCCACTCTGCTATCCATTTCTGTTTTATGGATGAATTTAAGCCATTCACATTCACAGTTATGGTTATTAATTGTGTATTTCCCTCCATCCTATTTCCTCACACACACTATTTCTCCCTCTCTTTCTTTACCCTGTGTCTCTTCAAAAGGTTTGTTTTGTTTCAGACCACAACTTTTAACCTGCCTTCCATTTTCAGCCCCCCCCACCCCCACCCCTTCTGTCATCTGCTTTTCCTTTTACTTCCATAAAGGTTAAGATATATTTCTATATTGAACTGAATGTAAATACTGTTCCTTCTTTGAGACAATTCTGAAGAGAATGAAATTCAAGCATTGTCCATTATCACACACTCCCATATTTATTGTAAAAGCGCTTCCTTTTGTACTTCTTTATGTGAGATAATTTTCCATTCTTCCTCTCTCTCCCCTCTTTTTCCAGTGCATCCCTCTTTCTTACCCCTTAATTTTTTTAAATCATCCTGTTATAGTCAACTTATATCTGTGCCCTTTATGTCTAACTGCCCTAATAATGATAGTTCTTTAGTTACATGTATCATTTTTTGCTGATTCCCTTATAATTTTTCTTTCAGATTTACCTTTTTGCATTTCTCTTTCTTGTATTTGAAAGTCATATTTTCTGTTCAATTCTGATCTTTTCAACAGGAATACTTGAAAATCTTCTATTTCATTAAATATATATCCCCTCACTTCTCCCTTCCTCCAAAGGATTATATTCAGCTTTGCTGGATAGGTGGTTCTTGGTTATAATCCTACCTTCTTTACCTTCCAGAATTTCTATTATTCTCCCTCCAATCATTTGATGTAGATGCTGCTAAATGTTATGTTATCCTGATTGTGACTCCACAGTATTTGGATTGTTTCTTTCTGGCTATATGCAAATTTTTCTTCTAGACTTGGGAGTTCTGGAATTTGGTTATATTATTACTGGGAGGTTTTATTTTGGAATTTCTTTTAGAAATTGATTGATTAATTCTTTCAATTTCTATTTTATCCTCTGGTTCTAGGGCATTGGGACAATTTTCCCAAATAATTTCTTGAAAGATGATTTAATATCTGAAACTAGATTTTGAGAACTCACCACGAACAATTTAATCCTTTTTTTTTTCAATGAATCTCTTTTTGGCCAGGCAATTAGTGAATTATTTATTATGCACTTACAATTTTGAAAGCACTATGCTAAGTGTTATTTAGCTAAATGCTAAAAGAAAGACAAAAACGTGTCTCTGCCCTAAAGGAACCTAGGTTCTAATAGGTTAGACTTATACTCAGTTTGAATTGAGTTCTCAATGATTTGTATGCTCCCATTCTATTTTATTTTTCCCATCTCAGTGATTCTAAGTCACTATCAATATAGAGTTCCCCAAATCCAGAGCCCACTTTCTTATTCTTATATCCATTACCTTATCTTCCTATTTCAGATATATGTCCCACTCAAGATCTACCTACTCCTATTGTGTTCTCTGGAATGTCTGGTCTAGATTAAAATAAGTTGCTTCCAGTCAAAGGGTATGAACAAGCAGTTTTCAGAAGAAAACTTCTTTGACATAAGCTTCCTAGACTGAGGACAAAAAAGATGAGTGCCTGAATCCAATCAAGTCACAGAACTCTGATGACATACTGATCAGATGCATCAGATGGAGATAAGGGAGACAAAGTGCAGAGAAGCTAATGCTCCTGTAACCTTGTAGATCTTGTTCTGTTTGGGCAAAAGAAAACTTTTATGTTCAATGACTCATAAATGCCTCATTTCATCCCAGCATTCAACCTGAACTAAGAGGGTGCTAAGGTTGGAGCAGAGGCCACAACACAAAGCAAACCCTTCTACATATTCCCATTTCATCCCATCTTCTCCAGCATATCAAGTTCTCTGTTTTCCCTACTTTTTAATCATTTCCCTAACTACTGTTTCCTTCCCAAGTGCTTGTAAGAACATCTAAATTTTCTATTTTAAAAAATTTTCTCACTGATCTGAATTTTTTACTACCTCTCTTTAGAGCCCTGTTACCTTTTGTAGCTAAATTCTTTGAGAAAGCTGTATACACGGGGCAGCTGAGTGGTGCAGTGGATAGAGCACTCAGCCCTCAAGTCAGGAAGACCTGAATTCAAATTTGACTTCAAACACTTAATACTTCCTAGCTGTGTGACCCTGGGCGAGTCACTTAACCCCAATTGCCTCAGCAAAAATAAAAAAAAAAGAAAGCTATATACAATCAATGCTTACATTTCCTCTCTTATTTCTCCCTTTTAACTCTCTTCTGTTTGTCTTCCAAATTCATCATTCAATTGAAATTATTTTCTTCATACTAATCTGTTAATTTCCCAACCTAATGGTTTTTTCTGAGTCCTCATCTTTCTTTTTTCCTGTAGTCTTTGTCAATTTTGATTACCTTTTTCTTCTTAATACTGTTTTAGGTTTTAGTAGCACTATTCTCTCCTGGTTCTCTTCTTAACCTTTCTTACTATGCCTCCATTTCTTTTACTAGATTTTCATCCAGTTCATGTCCATGTCTGGACTCTCTTCCCTTGCTCCATTTACATAATTTTCCTTGGTTATGCCATCTGTTCCCATGGATTTGATTATTTCTCTTCAGATGATTCTCATTATCTATTCAGTCTTAGTCTCTCTTCTATTCTTTAGCCTTCCATCTCTAATGCCTCATGGACATCTCAACATCCCAAACAAAACTCATTATCTCATCTCCCACATACAACCCCTCCCTTCTTACCAACTTTTCTGTTACTGTCAAGGGCATCACCATCCTCCCAACCTTATGGTCTCAAAACTTTCATGTCATTCCAAACGTTTTATTTGCACTCAATACACATATCCAATCTATAGTCAAGTTTTGTTGTTTCTAACTTCATAACATATCTCATATGTGATAACACAGTTCCTATCTAGTTTAGGTCTTCCTGTGTAGATTATTGTAGTAGCCTTCTGGTTGGTATCTCTCTTTCCTCATTCCAATTCATCTTCCACTCAGCCACTGAACTGATCTTCCTAAAGAGCAGATCTGACCATGTCACTCCTCTACTCAGTAAACTCCAGTGGCTTCCTATTAATGTTCAGTATTAAAAATGAAAATCACAGTTTGGCATTTAAAGCCTTTTATACCCTGGTCCTTTTCCTGCCTTTCCAGTCTTTTATATTTTATTTCCTTTTGTGTACTTCATATTCCAGCAACACTAGCCTCAACATTCTTTTCACTTGACAGATTGTTCATCTTCTGACTTGAGTCAATATCTTTTTACTGATTATCCCCCATGTCTGGAATACTCTTAGAGCTGCTGGATGGTGCTGCAATGGATGGTGTACTAGTCCTACAGTCAGGAAGATGTAGAATGCTCTCCCCTCCTCATCTCTGTCTTCTGAAGGCTTTCTTCAAATTCAGTACAAATCTGACCTTCTGAGAAAGACCTTTTGTGGTCCATTCCTACTTTCTTCTCCCACTGCTAGTGCCTTCCCTCTGAGATTCCCTCTTATGTATATTGTATAGATCTTCTATGTATATGGTGGTTTGCATGTTGTTTCCCTCATTTGAATAAGTTTTTTTTTTTTTTTGAGCACAGGGACTATGTTTTTGTTTTTCTTTGTATTCTCAGTGCTTAGCAACATCTAATACAAAGTAAACAATAAATCCTAGTTGGTTAATTGATCAAAAAAAAAAGCCAACAAAATATACATAACAAATCACTAGACAATGAAGAAAATGTGAACATTAATAAAACAGCCCCAAGCTAAGGGGTTTAATGAGGGAGAGAACTAAATATAATTGTTATTGTAAAATAAATATATTAGGTAGGGGCAACTCAATTTAGGTGATAGGAAGAACTGGGTCCAATTAATTTTCTGACACTTTTTAAGTCCATGACTGATTATCACTTTAACTTCACTGAACCTTAAGGAACTTCCTAGGATTTATCTACCAAATCATAGATCTTAGAGAGACATCCTGACAATGACAACTTTTCATGTAAATTGTATATTAGAGAGTTAACAAATAAAAAACAAGAATAATTAGGGAAGGCTTCCTGGAAAGGGATTTGAATTCAGGTATTTCTGACTTCCAGATCTGTGCCTATCCTAACTGCCTATGTAACTCATAGTAAGAACTTAATAAATGTTTCCCTTCTAGCTCAGTCTGGAGTGTTTTGCTCTAAATGATAGAAAGGATGCTGATCCCTACACTAAGTTCTTGACATATTTGTGGAACTGGATCTATAACTTTTTTCTGGGAGAGACATGGGTGGTTCTAAAGATTCTTCAGGTGAGACATTCATTGATGAAGATGCTGCAGGCCTATAGGAAAAGCCAGCTCCTCCTGCACATATCCCTTATTTCTAGCTTGCCTTATTAGATGCTTGGAATGGATCTTTTGGGTGAGATCAGGCTCTTTCTTTTGTTTTGATCTGGGAGTTCAAGTCTCTTCCAGTTAAAGAGCTCACTCATTCTTGAATATTCTTTGGCATATTCTAATCTAAGAATCTAAATTGAAAGTATAAACTAAGGGTCATTCTTCACTTTACAAATGGTTAAATAAAGTGTGGTTGAGCCTGAGTGACTCAACACTTCATGCCTCTAGATAAGAGATGTTTGACAGGGCATAAATATATACCTCTAGCCTGTACCCTTCTTAGAGATAAGTGAGGGAAGAAGCCCAGTCATGGTATTTTTCTTGATCTCCTCAAAGCAGAAACATGTCTGTCCTTTCTTTTGACAAGGGGTAGGTTAGATTTTAGAGATATCTATCTCTGCTATTTATCTTAGATGGACACACTTATTCCAGACAGGTATAAGAAAAATTATTCTGTAAGAATTAGTTGGTTTAGAACAGAGAATAGAGATAGGAATAACTATACAAAATTTATTGTAGAAGTCCAGGAAGGCTATAATGAGGCACTCAAATATAGTGGTATTACCAGGACTAGAAAAGAAAGAGATATGAAAAATGAATCAATAATCAAATAATGAAAGGACCTGGTAATAGAGATGAGTATTTCAAAGACAACTCCAAAACAATGAATATATGAAAACAGAAATAGTAAAGTCAGAAGGAGAATCAAGTATTGGAGAAAGATGATAAGCACAGCTTTAGATATGGTAAGCATAAGATGCCAATATGTCATCACAAGTAATAAAGTAAGTGGCAATGTCTTATAGTTGAAGATTCTATATAGTTGAATGTCTATAATTCAAAAGTGATTTCAGACTAAAGATAAACCTTGCATTCTTTTATATCTGCATAATAAGTAAACACAAAATATATGCAAAGGAATACAAAGGACAAAAGAAAAAAATATTCAGGGGGATCAGGAAGGAAACATTTCTTAACTGCCTACTATATGCCAGAACTTCCAATCACTTTCCAAATTTTATTTCACTTAAGCCTCACAATCATTCTAAGAGTTGGTATTTTCCCAATTTTTCAGTTAAGGAAACTGAGGTAGACAGCATTTAAGTAATTTGCCCCCAGAGTCACACAGCTAATAAGTATCCTGGGGTTGGTTTTAATTCAGGAAAGGCTTTCTTTTAGGAGGGTTTTGCAGGAGGCTAGGAATTCTAGGAGGTAAAAGTATAGAGAGAGTATACGCCAGATACTATGGGACTCAGCTGTGCAAAATAATTGATTTGGGTTGTTTATGTAGAATTGTAAATCTGTTTAACTGGAAGGATAATACTAAATAAGAAAAAAAAAAAGGTAGGTGGGATCCAAATTGTGGAGAGTTTTAAATGTCAAACTAAGGATTTTTTAAGTTAATAAGTACTTAGTATGTGTCACTTTATTCTAAGCATAATAGGGTAATAAGTTCTTTCCAGTCAATTATTTATCTCTCCCCTTATAAAGCAGTCCTTTCTAAAATGCTATCATTTTATAGTCCAATTCCAAGGGATTGTGATCAACTAATCAGAAGTGGGGTCATATCTAATGCAAACTCACCTACTCTAATTACATTCTCTCCTGCCCTTTCTCTCCAGTATGCAAACTACTCTATTATGAGCTGGGAGTATCCTGTTGAGTTGACAACCTTGGTGGAATCTTCAACTCTTTGTTCCCATTCACTCTCCATATCCAATCAGGTGCCAGCTCTTGTTTTTACATCCAAAATATTTTTTGTATCTGTTCCCTTCTCTCTATCACATATCAAGCACCACCCTAGGTTAGGTCTTTTATCAATCACTGCTCATTTGGCCTCTTGCACTGTCTTTCTAATTAATACCCCTAAGTTTTTTCCTCTCCAATTTGTCCTCCATACAGCTATCAAAGTGATTTTCCTAAAATGAAGGTTACTTACTCTGTTTCTCTTTTACTCAGTAAACTCCTTTATGACAAATATTTCATCTTTAGCTCATTCTTATAAATTTCAATTTTAAAAGTTTTATGATATACATAACTATTAATGAACAAACATAATTTAGAAATAAGTTAATATACAGTAAATATGTTGAGAGTTCAAAAATGTTTCACTGAGAAGGATGGATTATTTTAAAAGTTTGGAGGTTACTGTTATAGAGTATGAATATGTCAACTATCATTTGTAATGACTTCTATTTAATTAATTTTCACTTGCTCACCTGGACATATATTCTGGACACCTTTTCCTGAAGAGAATGCAGATAAAGTTTTCAAAGGAACTAGCAGTACTCTATTTTTCTGATGATCTTAGGTGAAATAATGACTCAGAGTGGTTTGATTGTTGGACAAAAGACATAAGTGTAGTTGCTAGACCATAGGCAGACTTAAGAAGGAGGTCTCAATTGATGGGAATCATAAAGTAAGAGCTCCAAACTCAAGGCCTATTGTATGATCCATAAAGGAAAGCAGCCTGGTTTAAGTGCCAAGGACTGATTTTCACTGGCTCAAATGAGCAGACTAACATGACTAGAGGCAAATGGTCTATCATCCTTACATGCAATTTGTATTCTAAAACTCCCAATCTGACCACCTTCCCTGCACTTAAAATACCAACATTGAATCTGCCCCAGGGACTGATGCTTCTTCCCTCTCATCCTTCCCCTCATGCTCCTGCCCTCTGTAGAGTAGGTAAAGTGGACATTTTCCAGAACTAGTGTGGCCCTAGGCTAGCAAGGACTGAGCCCTATGATATCTCCTAATCTTGTTACAACCCCACATTGTCCATGGATGGGGCCGTGCTATCAATGACATTCTCACCTTTAGGAACCTCCCTGGACTCTTTTTCAGACCCTTTCCTGATGTTTCTTTCCTGCCTCTTTGGTTCTTAAGGGAGAGTTTAAAAAAATTTTTTTTTTTTAACATAAAGAAGGTTTTGAACTACCTCAACTAACCTCATTAAGAGATTGTGGGAAAGTCATTTAACTTCTCTGGTCTGTTTCCTATAATAAAATGGAAATAAGATAAAATTTGTGTATATTTGTGAAAACACAAAAATAGCATTTAAATTTCCTTAAAAGAAAAGAAAATGTATATGGTTTTGTCAAAAAATAACAAATCATCAATGACTATCTATGAAAAAGCATTCTAAATCATTAATGACAATAATATAATTCACAGTTTCAACTAATACCCTTAAAATAGATGATGAAAATGATGAAAAATAGAAGTAATCAATTTTGGAGGAATTATGGGAAGACCAGGCATACTTTTTCATCCTTAGTAGAGTTGTGAATTGTTTCAACAATTCTGGAAAACAGTTATGTTACTATATGAAAAAGATTACTTAATTCAGATCCTTTGAACCAGTATCATATTGTTGGGCATATGCTCCAAAGATGTTAATGAAAAAAAGAAAGGTCCTAGATGCAAAATCAGGGCTTCCAGATAGTTGTATTTTGTTGTGCTTTGAGATAGCTTCACATTATTACCAAACATCAGGGGCAGGCTATCCATTAGGGACCATGAAAAATTTAATTTTTATGGGGAAAACATCTTTGTTCCTAAGCAGAAAAATAAAAAGCACCTAGTCCACTTGTTGTAACCAATTATTTCTTAAATCTTTTGCCTTTTTCTTTTCCAGAATATTCCCACCTCCCCCACCCCCCACCCCCATATTAGTCACCTAGGGTTTAATATTTCTGAGCTGGGGTCAGAGAGCTTCCATTGACAGTATGACAGAGCCCAGCAGTTCACAGTGGCATTCTCTTTTGTGATTACAGACCCCATGATTATGGCACTGATTGGAATAGTTCTCAGAACCATAGATGTTGAGGCCCTGACAATCCTTGTGGTAGCATACCATCTGCTTACCACATTTTGTGCCAGTGGCTACAATTTCAAAAGGATTATGACTTTCGCTATGGGTTATAGCAAGATCACACCTTTCACCTTTCAAAATGAAGGTGCACAGAGCTCTGGAGATGGGACCTGTGCTTGCCCTGGAGCAGTACAAGTTTCCACACTTGTTGAAACCCCCTTTGGCAAGATAACTGGATAGTGCACATCTTCTGGGTAGCCCAAGCCAGAAGTATTTGTCATTGGACACTTGTGATCCTGTGCCCCAAAGTGCCTCACACTGCTGCTTATAAGTGGGGCAGGCCCCATTATAACAATAGCCCTCCCAGCATGGTGTGCCATTCTCTTTGTATACATTTTCTGGACATTTAGCCTGTCGGCCATTGCAGTACTCAGCCAGATCACAAACGTCCTGAGCATTCCGACATAGTTTTCCAGCTGCTGTAAGAAGACATGCCTGGCAGCATTCCCCTTCTACACAATCAGCTCCTGGGGCCCTCCTGCAGTTCATAGGGTTACAGCACTGGTTCACATATTCCTCTGGGGGGCCACAATCACACTCCTCCCCTCGTTCCACAAACCTGTTCCCACACACAGGCCCTCCCTCAATCTGCTTCAGGTCTGGGAAGTTGGTCAGGCACTTCACCTGGAAGATAGTCCCCCTAAGAAACTTGTGCAGATTGTCCTTGCTACAGCTGCTAAACTGCTTGGGATAGGCATTATCAACCCCCATGGATTGCATGATACACCCACCTTGCATCTTGCTGACCTCACAGTGGCAGCCCTTGATATTTTCATCATGGTCCATGCCAAGGTTGTGGCCCATTTCATGAGCTATGGTGGTTGCTAGTCCAAATGGATGTGACTCATAGTCCTGGTTCACACCCCTAGAAACTAATGTGCACATGGAACCCAATCTGGCTAGTCCCACAACGCCTTCTCCCAAATCCAATGCTGTGATCAGCTGGGCATTATCATGTTGTTTCTTCTTGATTAGATTATTTTCCCTCCATTTAAGGAAGTTGTTCAGGGAAGACTGTATGTCATTAGTAATTGCAGCCTTATTACCTTTGTCCCATATTTCCAGGCCAATTAGAACCACACAGAAATTGAGCAGTTGATAAAACTTATCCATTTGGTTCACGACCTCCTTCACCCTATTGCGTATATTCCATAGATTTCCATATTTCTTGAACTCTGTGTACTCCACCACCACATAGAGCTCTACATAGTGGGTTTCTTTTGAGATGGATCCAGGTACCCAGCTCTGGGGTATATAGACTGTAGCCATCTTTGTCTCCAGTTTTCCTCGTAGGGAGGCCCTACGGACACCACAAGATCTTTGTTTCTTCTTAAAATATTTTTCCCTACAGACAGCATGTTTCCCCTGGGCATTGCCATGTCTTTCCTGAATGCTGCCATATCTACCCTGGACTAGTGGCTCAATCAGATGGAAGATAGGCCCAATCTGGAAAAAGCCCCGGATACCATTACAAGTGCTGATGTTGACAGAGGAATCCTGTTGCCCCTCCACATAGCCCTGATAGAAACAGTGATTCTCTTCCTTTGGCTGCTCAGTCACCTCTTTGCCATTAGCCAAGGTGTAGGTTTCTGTGTAGTCTGACCCCACCAGGTACCTGTTTCTAAAGAGGTGGAGGGTGATGTTATTATCTCTAAGGCCTAGGTAGTAGCAGATGGTCTCAGGATACAGAGCTGTATCTGAAGACAGTTTTCTCAGAATCCCTAAAATGGGTAACTGGAGGGGTTCAACCACTTCATACTGTTGCACATGGGGAAGTGGGCCTATCAGTGGAACTTGTGACTCTGAGAAGTCCTGGTTCTTCTCAAGAGAGCTCCTCAGGAAGAAGAATAGGAAATAGAAACAGAAGCTGGGGTGACAGAGGAACATCATGTAGAGTGGAAAGTATCAACCACCTTCCTGGGGACCAGCACTACCCAACCACCTATAGTGGTAAGGATGTAACCATGCAGAGCATGCTGTGCCTCACTGTGCTGAGTTATGCCTTGCTGAAGTTCCCTCAGCTGTGCTTTTCTCCTGATCCCTCTGTCTTCTCCTCCAGAACCTCCTACTCTTCTCACTCTTACTTATGTGTGAGAATCACACTGACCTCACAAAGGGTTCTTCTCCCAGCAACCCTGTGATATATTCCAGGATTAGAACAAATTGAGACAATTATAGTCCATCCAACCTCTTAAAACAAAATAAATTTACTTAATAAAAGCGTGGAAGGTATACTAGCTTACATGTCCTCCTCCAGCCTCATGCTCAATTCAGTACAATTTCCTCAGGTTTTGTTTTATTAAATGCATAAAATTCTTAAGATCTATTAAGTTCTACTCAAGAATTATCATTATTAAAAAAAATAAAATTTTAAATTTTTTTTTAGTTGCCACTTTTCCTACAGTAGCATTCTCCTTAGTATCTTGTAACCTCTTTCATTTTTTGAGTATTTGCTTATTGTGTTCATGGAGAAAATGATTACAAGAATTTCCCTTTTTTCCATGTTTTCTTCTTCAATAAAACTCTTGCATCAGAGGCAAATATGATCATAGAATTAGGTAGTCTTAGATTTAGAGCTGAAAGGGATTTTGGATACTGTTAAGTCCAACCACTTACACCTAAATTCAGTGATATCATCAAGGTTGTGTAGGGCAGGAAGTCTACTTCCTGTGATCCAGCCTGCTTTGGACTATACTACCCTGACAGACAGTGTGCTAGCGTAGAACTCTGATTTTGATATTGTAAACTCAGAGTTCAAATTCTGTTTCTATGATTTTCTTAGCTGTTGAATGAATGGAAAGGCACTCTGCATCTCTTTGAAGCTCATTCTGTAAAGTGGGAGTAGAAATTTTTGTATTTTCCTTCATTTACAGACTCTTCTGAGACATAAAGTTATGTGATTATTTCAAGTTATTAAATTCAAACTTCCCACAGAAAATCCCCAATATACTAACTTAAAGTTATCTGAAGGAGGGCCACAACGCCCTATCCTGACATGTGATAAATCTACTTTCCTTTAAGTCCTGAGGGCTCTCCCACATATAATTGATCATTATCCCCATTTTCATCTCTAAGCAGTTGCCAGTCTTGTCATTTCTACCTTTATAATACCTCTGATATCTGGCGTTTTTTTCTCTCACCACTCAGGTACCATTCTTATAAATTTCTTGGATTATTTCAGTAGCCTTCTAATTGACCTCTCTGCCTCTTGAAACTCTCTCCAATTTATCTTCCCTGTAGCTGCCAGAATGATATTCCTAAATCATGTGTTTGACAATGTCACTTCCCTACTCAAAAAGCTCTAATGGTCCTCTATTGTTTTTAGGATAGAATACAAATATTTCAGCCTAGTTGTCATTTAAGGTCCTTTTCAATTCCAAACCTACTTTCTATTCCAGCACATTCCCACTATTGATACCTCCAATTTATCTTGTATAGAGCTCATTTGTACATAGTTGTTTGCATGTTATCTCTCCCATACTCTTGAGATCCTTGAGGAAAAGAACTATTTTCCTTATATTTCCCCAAAGCTTAGCACAAGAACTGGCACATAGTAGGTATTTAATAAATATTTACTGACTGATACAGTATCTGAGCTTCACTGACTATCTTAGCATTGTATAATCATATCAGTCTTCCAATTTTATACCTTCTTTTTTCAACTAACTTGGTATTATCCTCATTTAAAAATTTTTAATTATTGAAATATGCAAATTGTTCAGCTATATTCAAATCAGATAAAGTTTGTATATGGCACTCAATTGGTATGTGTATTGTGAATATTTCCTTGCTCTTTCTCCCTCCTGATAATTTTTTTTTTATTAAATAACTTTTTATTGACAGAACCCATGCCAGGGTAATTTTTTACAACATTATCCTTTGCACTCACTTCTGTTCCGATTTTTCTCCTCCCTCCCTCCACCCTCTCCCCAAGATGGCAAGCAGTCCTATACATGTTACATAGATTACAGTAAATCTTGGATATAATATATGTGTGCAGAACCGAACAGTTTTCTTTTGCTCAGGGAGAATTGGATTTAGAAGGTATAAATAATTTGGGAAGAAGAACAAAAATACAAGCAGTTTACATTCATTTCCTAGTGTTCTTTCTTTGGGTGTAGCTGCTTCTGTCCATCCTTGATCAATTGAAACTAAGTTAGATCTTGTCTTTGTTGAAGAAATCCACTTCCATCAGAATACATCCTCATACAGCATCGTTGTTGAGGTATATAATGATTTCCTGGTTCTGCTCATTTCGCTCAGCATCAGTTCATGTAAGTCTCGCCGATCTTCTCTGTATTTGTCCTGCTGGTCATTTCTTACAGAACAATAATATTGCATAACATTCATATACCACAATTTACTCAACCATTCTCCAATTGATGGGCATCCATTCATTTTCCAGCTTCTGGCCACTACAAACTCCCTCCTGATAAATTAACATAGATTTCTTCTTATTGCCTTTCACACACATTTTACTCATTAAGGAATATTCTAAATCTATAGAAGACTCAGTGAATGTTGGATCTATACACTGTCTAGTTACATAGAATTGATCTGAAAGAGAAAATGTCTTGACCAATATGCCTTATGAAAAGCCTTCTGACAATTGAGTGTCATTTTCCTTGTCATAGTGTCAATTGTTCCAGTTTCATAGGATCATATATTAAAACCAAAAGAGATGGTTCTTTCCTGTTGACCTCTGTTGTGGGCCAGGTCTAACACAGAATGTTCTGGCGGTTTGAGTTCAGAATTGGAACAAAATAAGACAACTGTAGTCAATCCAACTGTTATTTAAAAAAAAAAAAAAAAAGGACATTTACTTAATATAGAAAGCATGCTCTACAGGAAGACAAAAATGATATAGATAGATGTAGTTTCACCTGCTTTGTTTCAGAACTCCAGGAACCAAAGGACTTTTCAATATGACATATTTGAAATCTTCTATATTGTTGTTTCTCTCATAAGAATACAAACTCCCAAGAACAGGGAGTGTCTTACGTTTCTATTTACCAAATCCTTATTACTTAACAAAATATTTTGCACATTTTAAGCATTAATAAATACTTTATATATATCATTCATTTATATATAGATCTGCGAATCATTTACAAACAGATGAGATAATTAAATTCATGTGAGTAGATGAAGTCACCATGTGCAACAATACAAGAGGAGAAAATAACACAGCACAAAGCCTTCGGGTACTACTGAAAATTTTGTTGACTTAGTGACTCTTTGTTCTGAGCCCTTGGAATATCATTGTTGTCAATCAGTGTTGGAGAATGTGACACCAAGTCTGCAGATTTTTGCATTACCTAATCTTTGTCACATATATACCCACCTATGACCTTTGTACTTTTACTTGAAAATTGTCACATTCTTGCCATCTTGGGGATGAACTGAGATACAACCTCTTTTGCTGAGGTGAACTCATCTTAATTGTCTTAAACTGTCCTATAAAAGTTGGCCCACCTTGAAGCCATTGCTGATCTTCAGTGATCAGTCTGTCAATATATTACTACCTCAATGTACTGTAATAAAGTACTTCTAATTCTCTTTCTCCTGAGTTCTACCTCATTAATTAGGGTAAAAAACCAAATAAAGAATTTTCCTCTCAACAATAGTCATAATTAATGGGCAAGAAATTGATGATCTAGGAAAGAAAACTGAGGTAGGAGAAACAGAACAATGTCATACAAACCCAGAGAGCAGAGTATCCAAGAGAGGAATGTGGATTAACAGAATGAAATTATAGTGAGAGTTTGAATAGAATGGATGATTGAAAGAATTACATAATATCATAGAGTTCTTGACTTGGAATGAGGAAGACAGCTTTTTAAATCCTGTAAGACCCCAGGCAAGATGCTTAGCTTTTCTCATTTTAGTTTCTTCATCTGTAAAATGAGGGAGTTAGAGATGATGACCTCTAAAAGTCTTTCCTGCCCAAAGTTCTTATGATCTTATGACTTGGTAATTAAGAGATAATTGACAACTTTAGAGATAGAAGTTTCACTTGGGTGAAACGTTGAGAAGCCAGATTGTAAAAGATTGAGAAATGAGAGAACAGGAAATAGAGGGTTTTTTCTTTTCCTTTTCTTTTTTTTTTTTTTTTTTTTTTTTTTGTTGTTGTTGTTGTTGTTGTTGCCAGTCTTTTAATACTTATCACTGTCTGAAGCAGGGGTAAGATGACAGAATGAAAGCAGGGATTCACCTGAACTATTCCTCAAACCTTTCCAGATAACTTTAAATAATGACTCTGAATAAGTTCTAATACAGCAGAACCCACAAAAAAGGCAAATGAAACAATTTTCCACCCCAATGTCAACAGGAAAGGTCTGTTGCATCATGGTAAGTTGTGGAAGACAGTCCAGTGTTGACCTTGGCAACACAGCCTGGGTCCCAGAAAATCAGGAGCAGGCCTTGAATCAGCCACAGCAGGCGTGATTTGCAGACATCTCAGACTACTGAATCAACAAAGGTAACAACTACTTTCAGAGTTCTCAACCCACAAATGGTAAGGGGATCAAAAACTAGTCAGAAGATTACAGGGGTCTCTTTGCTAGCACTGAGGAAGGACTCTGTTGCTTTGCCCATACTTAGGTCCTGATCAAAATTCTGGGTGGCAGTGCCCAGGGTAAGGAAGAGCACTATCACACCAAAACTTACAGGTTTCAGTAGAGTGGGGCTCCTTATCACAGTTACAGGGCAGAAAAGGGTGCTTCTGATCACTCACCAACCAAAGCACTGGCCAGGAGAGTAGTAGACACAATTTTCCTTAGGTTATTGTGCCGGATGGTCCATGTACACTATTCTATACTGCCAGGGTCATACATACCAGTCTTTGGGATACCACCAGATACACGCGAAGAAGAGCGGATCTTAAGGTACAAAACAGCCTTTCTTTATTAGTAATCTCAGTAGGGGTTAGCAGGAAGCAAGAGCAAGAAAGTACAAGAGCAAGTGTATATGTGTGTATGCCTGCATGTCTGTCTGTCTGTCTGTCTGTCTCTGTCTCTCTCTCTCTCTTTCTCTCTCTGCATCTCATCTCTATGAACTCAACTGGTTATTTATATTTACTCTCCTCTGGGATTATCCCGTGCCTACCCCACTACATAGGTGGATCTACAAAAGGGAGACACCTGGAGTTAGTGCTGTGTCCTAGGTGGAGATAGAACAACAGGGCACACCCCCCTCCATCTCAAGGAATCTATTAGCAATTCCTTTAACACCTGCAAAACACAACTTCCTGCCTCAGAGGTCGAGCCCCTTTTTACTTCCTAGGCCCACCCTACCAGCTGATATGGCACACATGGCAATTCTTAGAGAAGGAGAAAGGTCCATAACAGATTACATCACCTTGGAAGAATGGAAAAAATTACAAGTCTTAGGAGTATCTCTGAAAACAGTTGCACAAAACCCCTAGAGCTTGGGAAACTGTACCCTCTAACAATGGAAGCAAAGTGCCCCTTTAACAAAGAATTAAAAGTCAAGAAATGGGCTAGAAAAATGAGAAAACAGAAAAAAAAATTGACCATAGAAAGTTATTATAGTGACAAGGAAGATCAAAACACTCAAAAAAAGATAAGAGAAATTCCTACATCCAAAACCTTCAAGAAAAATATGAATTGATCTCAAACCATGAAAGAGTAAAAAGGATTTTGAAAATCAAGGAAGATAAATAGAGGAAAAAATGAGAGTGATGCAAGAAAATCATGAAAAATTAATCAAGAACTTCATGAAGAAGACACACTAAAAAAAAAAATACTAAAGAAAATATCACCTTTAAAAACAGACTATACCACATGGTAAAGGAGAAACAAAAAGCCAATGAGGAGAATACCTTAAAAAATAGAATTGGCCAAATGGAAAGAAAAGCACAAAAATTCAATGAAGAAAAAAACTCTATAAAAATCTATAAACTCTACTTTTTAAAAATAAGAACTGGCCAAATGGAAAAAGAAGGTACAAAAGCTCACTGAAGAAAATAATTACTTAAAAATTAGAATTGAGCAAGTGTAAGTTAATTTAAAAGAAATTAAGAAACAATAAAACAAAACCAAAGGAATAAAAAAATAGACAATGTGAAATACATGGAAAAATAACTGACTTCAAAATAGATTCAGAAAAGATAATTTTAAAAATTAGTGGACTATCTGAAAGCCATGATCAAAGAGGAAGCCTAGATATAATCTTTCAAAACATTATTAGGGAAAATTGCTCTAATGTTCTAAAACTGAGTGATGTTCAGTAAAATAGAAATGAAAGATCCACCAAAGGACACACATTTGCAAAAATGTTTGTACCAACTCTTTTTATCATGGCAAGGAATTGGAAAATGAATGGATACCCATCAATTTGGGAATGAGGAATAAGTTATAGTATATAAATGTAATGGAATATTATTGTTCTTTAAGAAATGACGAACAGGCTGATTTCAGAAAAGCCCAGAAAGACTTACAAGAACTGATGCTGAATGAAATGAGCAGAACCAGTACTGTACACAGTAACAATAAGATCGATCTGTATCTAGAGACAGAATTTTGGAGACTGAATATGGGTCATAGCATGTTATGATTCTTACAAGGTACTAAGACAGTAGAATTGATTTGATCCTATAAGAAGATGTTATGGGCCAGAACTTGAAACAAGGTACTAAATGGAATTGAGGAGACAATGGTTAAATCTAATTTAGCATTGATTTAATCCTACAATAAATAATGGTTTCCTAGTGATATAATGATTTATGTATACTCAGTGTACAGAATATAAGCAAGAAGCTCGCAGGGCCAGACACCGAAGCCCACTAGAAGCTTTCAGAGGAGGAAGCAGATTCATTCCAACTTCTACCTTTCTGCTGGCTGGAGCTTTTGGATTCAAAAGAGCTACAGGCTGAAGGACAAATCTTTGGATTTGGAGACATTCAGAGGGAGCTCTTGGAACCAAGGAGAGAGATAGGCCTCTAAGAAAGCTAACTGGGCCCAAGGAAAGAGACAAGACTTGGAAGGAGAAAATAAAGGATCGTAACTTTTAACAGCTGGCTGCATTTGAGGTGATTATTACTTTAAACTGAAACTAAGGCTGTCTCCAGAAGCCCCGAAAGAAATCTGCTCACAGAGAACGATTATAATTTAGAGAAGAGAACATTACATTTTGGCGCCCAACATGGAGCAGACATGATCCTGATTTCAGTGGAAAAGTCTCTGATCTTGATACAGTGGAAAAGTCTCCTCAACCCAGAAATTAGGATGAGTACAATAAGGAAACTTTCACTTTCTTATTTTTTTGGTTTGCTTTTTTGTGTGTATTTTCACTTTTGTTCTAATTTTTTCTTTCACAAAATGACTAATATGGAAAATGTTTAGAATGATTATATAACCTTTATCATATTCCTTGCTGTCTTAAGAAGGAAAGGAGGGAGAAAAAAAATGAAACTGAAAATCTTACAAAAATTAATGTTGGAAATTATCTTTAAATGTAATTGGAAAAATAAAATAATATTGAATTAAAAATTAGAAATAACTTACTGATCGTCTCTTGAAAGAGATCCAAAAATAAAAATTTCCAGGAATATCATAATTATTTCCCGGGTCAAGAAGAAAATAATGCAAGCAGTCAAAAAGAAATAATTAAAGCAACTTGCAGTCACTGTCAGGATAACACAAGATTAGTAGCTTTTACATTAAATAATTAGAAGGCTTGGATTATGATATTTTGAAGAAATAGGATTATCACCAAGAATCACCTATCCAGCAAAACTGAATATAATCCTTCAAGAGAAAAAAATGGGTATTCAATGAAATAGAAGACCTTTAAGCATTCTTGAAAAAAAGACCAGACCTGATTAGAAAATCCAATTTAAGGGCAGCTAGGTGGCTCAGTGGATAGAGTACCAGCCCTGAAGTCAGGAGGACCTGAGTTCAAATCTGATCTGACACCACTTCCTAACTGTATGATCCTGGGCAAGTCACTTAACCCCAGTTGCCTCAGAAAACAAACAAACAAAATAAAGAAAATCTGATTTACACATACAGGACTCAAGAGAAGAGGATGTGGAAGATCAAAATCTTTTGAAAGTCAGTATGTAGAAGAGCCAGCACCTCAAGCATATTCCTGTTTCTACTTGCCAAGCTAGAAATTTTGGAGAATTTCTCTATGGGTAAGAATAGGGATGGTCTTATAGTTGAGTTAAGATATGTCATTCCCAGTGAGAGCTCAGTCACTCTGTACACTATCTGGTGTATATTTTTTTCATTGACCTTTTTTTTTTCATTTAATTGCATTTTTTTCCAATTGTAAAGATAGTTTTTAACAGTCATTTTTATAAGATTCTAAGTTCCAAATTTTTCTCCCGTTCTCCTTTCCCTCCTTCCTTCTAAAAATATCAATCAATCTGATAGAGGTTATACACATACAATCATTTAAAATATTTCCATATTAGTCATGTTGTAAAAGAAAAATCAGAACAAAAGGGGAAAACCATGAGAAAAAAAAAACAACAAAAAAGTGAAAACAGTGTCTCTATCTATCTTCAGTGTCCATCAATTTCTTTTCTAGATGTGGATGGGATTTTTTTCATCACAAGTCTAATGGAATTATCTTGGATCACTGAGATCTAAAAATCTGTCACAAGTGATTATCACACAATTTTGCTATTACTGGGTACAACATTTTCTTGGTTCTGCTTACTTCACTCAGTTTCAGTTTATGTAAATCTCTTCTGTCTGGTATATTCTAACCTCTAATTTCTTTGATTTCTGTTTGCTGTCTTCTTAGATAAATGTTTATTTACTCTTCAATATTTTGATGGTCTTTATAATTTGTCTTTAATATAAAGAAAGTCAGTTTTTTAAATATTGCATGGAGCATTGCTATTACAAGGAACAGCAAACAGGAAAAAAAGGGGATGACTCCCAAACTCATTGGCAATAAACTAACAATATTTGTGGGGGCAGAGAGGGGAAGACAAATATATAACATTCTATGTCTTAGCATAGCCAACCATACTAGCTCCTTTCCAAGTAGAAATTAATTTCTCATGGAGACAGGTGGATAAGATTTGAGAGATATCTAGTCACACTTACTTTTGGGCTGAATTTAGACAAAATCATGTAGGCAAATATAAGCTACATGGATAACACATGTACATGCCTTACACATGACATAACTGCACATATAACATGTTTATCAAGTTTTCAGATGTGACTGAAAACTTGGGAGGGATAGCTAACTCAAAAAGATGGAGTCAAGATCCACAAATATCTTGTAAGATAAAATTCAACAGAGATAAATATAAAATTTTACACCTGGCTATAAAAAATCAATTTCACAAGTAAAAGGTAAGAGAAGCAGGGTTTGAAAGTTATTGTTCTTTTTAAAAAGATCAGGAGGTCCTAGTGGACTAAAACAGTTTGAGGTAGCAGCCCAAAAGTTAGTGCAATCTTAACCTTTATTTAGACAGGTGTTAGAATCCTAGTGTTAACTCAATGGAATTGATACAATGCTTATTGGTTCACACATTAGAGCAAATCCTTACAAGGTGCAAGGTGACTTGCACTAGTATTGATAGAAATAATGCTTAACTTAACACCTTTGAGAGTTCACACATTAGCTCACACATTAGTTCACACGTTTGGGAGATTTCAGGGTTCAGTATGAAATATCCAAATTCATACCTCCTATAATCCTACTCTCAGAGGAGGAGTCAACCTTTGAGTTTACACCTCTAAAGAGCATAAAAACAGCTGAGCTCAGTCAGGAGAATTCAGTTGAAAAGATTGAGAAGAGAGCATCAGTTGGAGACTGAGAAGCCATGAGTCAGAATTGAACTAGAGGCAGAAGCTAGAAGAGCTAAAAGACAAGCTGCAAGAGCTCTTGGAACCAAGAAGGGAGAGAGGCCTCTAAGAAAGCTAACCGGGCCCAAGTAAAGAGATAAGACTTTGAAGGAGAAAATAAACGTTTCGATTTTATCAGCTGGCTGCGTTTGAAGTGATTATTACATGGAATTGAAACTAAGGGTGCCTCCAGAAATTTCTCCAAGAAACATGCTCCCAGAGAACCATCACATTATACAAAAGAAGAAGAACATCACAGATAGGTTTTTCAGGAATATGGAAATGATCATGCCACTGTACTCTTCCCTCATCAGACATCATTTGGAGAAGTGTGTTTAGTTTTGAGAAACATGACAGGATGCTGATAATCTGGAGAATGTGGTATACTAAGCCTACAAAAGACTAATGAAAAATGGTAGCTGTTTCCAAGTAGTTGAAGAGCTGTCGTGTGGAGGACAGATTTGCCTTTTTCTATTTGGTCCTAGAGGCCAGATATAGGAGCAATGGATAAAAGTGATCATAAGACCAAGTTAGGCTTGACATTGGGAGAAGTGAAAGAAACCTTAACAATTAAGAACTGTGGTTCTTTGCCTCTTGCAAAGGATCTTAGTGACTCATCTAGTAAAAGATCATGAAATGATGAGAAAGATAATAAGTGTCTTCTCTGAAGCCATATAGCCCTGAGGAACAGGTTTCATTTTTTTTTCTTATTTAATAACTTTTTATTGACAGAACCCATGCCAGGGTAATTTTTTACAACATTATCCCTTGCACTCACTTCTGTTCTGATTTTTCCCCTCCCTCCCTCCACCCCCTCCCCAGATGGCAAGCAATATATGTGTGCAGAACCGAACAGTTCTCCTGTTGCACAGGGAGAATTGGATTCAAAAGGTAAAAATAACCCAGGAAGAAAAACAAAAATGCAAGCAGTTTACATTCATTTTCCAGTGTTCTTTCTTTTTGGGTGTAGCTGTTTCTGTCCATCCTTGATCAGTTGAAGCTGAGTTAGATCTCTTTGTCAAAGAAATCCACTTCCATCAGAATACAACTTCATACAATATCGTTGTTGAGGTATATAATGATCTCCTGTTTGTGCTCATTTCACTTAGCATCAGTTCATGTAAGTCTCGCCAATCCTCTCTGTATTCATCTTGCTGATCATTTCTTACAAAACAATAATATTCCATAACATTCATATACCACAATTTATTCAGCCATTCTTCAATTGATGGGCATCCATTCATTTTCCACCTTCTAGCCACTACAAACAGGGCTGCCACAAACATTTTAGCACATACAGGTAGGTCCCTTTCCCTTCTTTAGTATCTTTTTGGGGTATAAGCCTAGTAGAAACACTGCTGGATCAAAGGGTATGCACAGTTTGATAGCTTTTTGAGCATAGTTCCAAATTGCTCTCCAGAATGACTAGATGTGTACACAATTCCACCAACAATGTATCAGTGTCCCTGTTTCCCCACATCCCCTCCAATATTCCGCATTATCTTTCCCTGTCATTCTAGCCAATCTGACAGATGTGTAGTGGTATCTCAGAGTTGTCTTAATTTGCATTTTTCTGATTAATAATGATTTGGAGCATATTTTTATATGGCTAGAAATAGTTTTAATTTCTTCGTCTGAGAATTGTCTGTTCATATCCTTTGACCATTTATCAATTGGAGAATGGCTTGATTTCTTATAAATTAGAGTCAATTATCTATATATTTTGGAAATGAGGCCTTTATCAGAACCTTTGACTATAAAAATGTTTTCCCAGTTTATTGTTTCCCTTCTAATCTTGTCTGCAATAGTTTTGCTTGTACAAAAACTTTTCAATTTGATATAATCAAAATTTTCAATTTTGTAGTCAATAGTGATCTCTAGTTCTTCTTTGGTCATAAATTCCTTCCTCTTCCACAGGTCTGAGAGGTAAACTATCCTATGCTCTTCCAATTTATTTAGAATCTCATTCTTTATGCCTAAATCATGAACCCATTTTGACCTTATCTTGGTTACAATGTTAAGTGTGGGTCAATGCCTAGTTTCTGCCATACTAATTTCCAATTTTCCCAGCAATTTTTGTCAAATAATGCATTCTTATCCCAAAAACTGGGGTCTTTGGGTTTGTCAAACACTAGATTATTAAAATTATTGGCTGTTTTGTCCTTTGAACCTAACCTATTCCATTGATCAACTAGTCTATTTCTTAGCCAATACCAGATGGTTTTATTAACTGCTGCTTTATAATATAATTTTAGATCTGGTATAGCTAGGCCACCTTCATTTGATTTTTTTTTTTCATTAATTCCCTTGAAATTCTTGACCTTTTGTTTTTCCATATGAACTTTGTTGTTATTTTTTCTGGGTCATCAAAATAGTTTTTTGGGAGTTTGATTGTTATAGCACTAAATAAATAGATTAGTTTAGGTAGTATTGTCATCTTTATTATATTTGCTCTCCCAATCCAAGAGCATTTAATATTTTTCCAGTTGGTTACATCAGACTTAATTTGTGTGAAAAGTGTTTTGTAGTTTTGCTCATAAAGTTTCTGATTTTCCCTTGGCAGATAGATTGCTAAATATTTTATACAATCAGTGGTTACTTTAAATGGAATTTCTCTTTGTAACTCTAACTGTTGGGTTTTGTTAGTGATATATAAGAATGCTGATGACTTATGTGGCTTTATTTTGTATTCTGCAATTTTGCTAAAGGTATGGATTGTTTCTAATAAGTTTTTAGTAGAATATCTGGGGTTCTCCAAGTATACTATCATATCATCAGCAAAGAGTGATAATTTGGTTTTAAATAGTAACGGTGATAGTGGGCAACCTTGTTTCACTCCTGATCTTATTGGGAATGGTTGCAGTTTGTCCCCATTACATATGATGCTTACTGCTGGTTTTAAATAGATGCTACTGATTATTTTAAAGAAAAGTCCATTTATTCCTATACTCTCAAGTGTTTTTAATAGGAATGGATGTTGGATTTTATCAAATGCTTTTTCTGCATCTATTGAGATGATCATATGGTTTTTGTTAATTTGGTTATTAATATGGCCAATTATACTGATATTTTTCCTAATATTGAACCAGCCCTGTATTCCTGGTATAAATCCTACTTGCTCATGGTATATTATCCTGGGGATGATTTTCTGTAGTCTTTTTGCTAATATCTTATTTAAGATTTTAGCATCAATATTCATTAGGGAGATTGGTCTAAAATTTTCTTTCTCTGTTTTCAACCTACCTGGTTTAGGTATCAGTACCATGTCTATGTCATAAAAGGAATTTGGTAGGACTCCTTCATTCCCTATTTTTTCAAATAGTTTATAAAGCATTGGGGCTAATTATTCTTTGAATGTTTGGTAGAATTCACATCTAAATCCATCTGGTCCTGGGGATTTTTTTTTTTTAGGGAGTTGATTAATAGCTTGTTTTATTTCTTTTTCTGAAATGGGACTATTCAAGCAATTTACTTCCTCCTCTGTTAATCTGGGAAACTTTTTGGAGGCGCAGTCATCCATGTCGCTTAGGTTATCAAACTTATGGGCATAAAGTTGGACAAAATAACCCCTTATTATTTCTTTAATTTCCTCTTCATTGGTGGAAAATTCTCCCTTTTCATTTTTAAGACTACTAATTTGATTTTCCTCTTTCCTCTTTCTAATCAGATTTACCAAAGGTTTATCAATTTTATTGGTGTTTTTGTGAAACCAACTCTTAGTTTTATTTATTAGTTCAATAGTTTTTTTTTTTACTTTCAATATTATTAATTTCTCCTTTTAATTTTAGAATTTCAAGTTTATTAATTGATTGGGGGTTTTTAATTTGGTCTTTTTCTAGCTTTTTAAGTTGCAAGCCCAATTCATTGATCTTCTCTTTCTCTCCTTTATTCAAGTAACCCTGTAAGGATATAAAATTTCTCCTTATTACCGTTTTGGCTGCATCCCACAAATTTTGGTATGATGTCTCACCATTGTCATTATCTGGAGTGAAATTAATTGTGTCTATAATTTGCTGTTTCACCTAATCATTCTTTAAGATGAGATTATTTAATTTCCAATTACTTTTTGGTCTATTTCCACCTTACTTTTTGTTGAATGTAGTTTTTATTGCATTGTGATCTGAAAAGAAATTATTTACTATTTCTGCCTTCCTGCATTTAATTTTGAGGTCTTTATGTCCTAATATATGGTCAATTTTTCTGTAGGTTTCATGAATTGCTGAGAAGAAAGTATACTCCTTTCTATCACTATTCAGTTTTCTCCAGAGATCTATCATACCTAATTTTTCTAATATTCTGTTTACCTCTTTAATTTCTTTCTTATTTATTTTGTGATTTGATTTATCTAAATCTGAGAGTGCAAGATTGAGATCTCCCACTATTATAGTTTTGCTGTCTATTTCTTCTCGCAACTCTCTTAACTTCTCCTTTAGGAAGTTAGATGCTATACCACTTGGTGCATATATGTTTAATACTGATATTGCTTCATTGTCTATAGCACCCTTTAGCAAGATATAGTTCCCTTCCTTATCTCTTTTAATTAGATCAATTTTGGCTTTTGCTTGATCTGAGATAAGGATGGCTGCCCCTGCTTTTTTGCCTTCACCTGAAGCATAATAGATTCTGCTCTAGCCTTTTACCTTTACTCTGTATGTATCTCCCTGTTTTAAATGTGTTTCCTGTAAACAACATATTGTAGGGTTCTAACTTTTGATCCAGTCTGCTATCCGCCTCCTCTTTATGGGAGAGTTCATCCCATTCACATGTATGGTTAAAATGACTAATTCTGTATTTCCTGCCATCCTAACATCCGCAGATTATGCTTTTCTTTTTCTTGTCCTCTTTTCCCCCTTCCCTAGTATCAAACTTATTGGTCCCATTTGCGTCACCCAGCTCTCCCTCTTTAGTATCCCTCCCTTCTCCCTTTGAATCCCTTCCCCTTTCTTGTACCCTTCCCTTATTACTCTTTTTCCTTTTCCCTTTTCCTCTCCCATTTTTTAATGAGGTGAGAGAAGATTCTCTGTAAAACAAATATGTCAGTTATTTCCTCTTTGAGCCAACTCTGATGAGAGTAAGATTCACACCATGTTCTTCCCCCTCTCTAAGTTCCCTCAGATATGATAGGTTTCCTTTGCCTCATCGTCGCATGTAGTTTCCCTCTTTTTATCTTCCTTTTTCCCTTTTTTCTGACACTATCCCCTTTCCGTTTCTACTTCCCCTTTTTATGTTATATCAGTAAAATCAAATTATACATGTGATTTTTATGTATATCCACAACAGAAATACAGTTCCTCTTACTTTTTTCTACTTCTCTTGAGTCCTGTTTTTGGAGATCAAACTTTTTGTTTAAGTCTGATTTTTTCCTTAGAAACAAATGGAATTCTTCTGTTTCATTAAATGTCCATCTTCTTCCATGGGAAAAAATGCTCAGCTTAGCTGGGTAGTTTATTCTTGACTGCATTCCAAGTTCTTTTGCCTTTCAGAATATCAGATTCCAGGCCCTTCGATCCTTTGATGTTGAGGCAGCCAAATCTTGGGTGACCCTTATTGTGGCACCTCAGTATTTGAAATGTTTTTTCCTGGCTGCTTGTAAAATTTTTTCTTTAGTCTGTAAATTTTGAAATTTGGCCACAATATTCCTCGGAGTCTTTATTTTAGGGTCTTTTTCAGAAGGTGTTCGATGAATTCTTTCAATGCCTATTTTACCTTCTGGTTATATTACTTCTGGGCAGTTCTCTTTGATGATTTCCTGTAAAATAGTATCTAGGCTCTTTTTTTCATCATAATTTTCGGGTAGTCCAATGATCTCTAGGTTATCTCTCCTAGATCTATTTTCCAGGTCTGTTGTTTTTCCAAGTAAATATTAGACTTTTTTTCCAATCTTTCATTTTTTTGATTTTGCTTGACTGATTCTTGATGTCTCAATGAATCAGTCATTTCTATTTGTTCAGTTCTGATTTTTAGTGAGTATTTTCTTCATTAGCTTTTTTTACTTCTTTTTGTATATGTCCAATTGAGTTTTTAAATGAGTTGTTTTACTCTATGGAATTTTTTTCCATTTCAGTAATTTTTTTTTTTTAGTGAGTTATTGTCTTTTTCCAATTCACAAATTCTGTTTCCCTGCACTTCTTGGGAGTTTTTTACCTTTTCCAATTCACATTTCAAGAAGTTGGGTTTTTTTTTTTCCACTTTATCAAATTTTTTTTTTAGTGAGTTATATGCCTTTTCTGTACTCTCTTGCATAGCTTCTCTTTCCTTTCCCCATTTTTCTTCTAGTTCTCTTTTAAGGTTTTTAATAGTCTCTTCTAGGAGAGCTTTTTCTATTGGGGACCAACAATTGTCTGGAGACTGCTATTAATCTCTTTAGGGTTGAAAAGCTGTTCTCTTTCTGTATAGAAACCTAATCGTCCTTTTGATTTTTAAATTAATTTTGTTAAAGCCTGTAGGATCTGCCTTCAAGGCCAGGAAGTTACCAGCTTCCTCTGCAGAGCAGTGAAAGGTGTATGGACGGGTAGTGTAGTTGTCCTGCTAGCCGGCTACAAAAAGCAGTGAGGTACTGGAATGCTCTGGGAAAGAGTTTCCCACCCGGAAGTAACTCGGGCCTTCAGGGCCAAGCTGGGAAAGTACCCTGCAAAGAACCCTGCTGTGTGGGATAACGACTGCCCTGGGGCTAGACACTGAGCAGTGAGAGTTTCACTACCCCAACCCAAATCCCACCCTAGGGCTGTCAGTATTAGCAGCTGAGCAGTGAATGGACTTGCAGGGACTGGAAGTGTCTCTGCCCCAGGAAGTACAGTCCTGCTAGGGAAGTTCTATTGTCCCAGGCCAAGCCCCTCACTGTGCCTGTTAGAGGCTGCTCAGGCTGTGCCCCCTTGCCATGCTTTATAACTGTCCTGACAAAATCCCTGAATTGTAGGATGTGGCTGCAGGGCTGTGTTACAGTCTGCCTGAGTCACTTCCGGGTTTGAGTGGTTACAGCCAGATCTTGTTAGGTTCTGGTGTTTTTTGGAGTACCCTCTGTTTTAGGCTTTAATTTCTCTACCAGTTTACTGCTTTGTAATCAAGGCAGAGCAGTTAGCCTATAGCAGAGTCGAATCTATAATTTCTCTAGCTACAGAGATCACTCCCGCCCCTGGTCTGCTCAGGACGCTAGTCTCTCACTACCTGCGCTAGTCTGTTCCTGGCCCCTCAGGACAAACCTTTCCTGGCAATCTTCCAGATTGTCTTTGGCTGGTAAGTTGTATGCTTCTGATCTTCATGAATTTAAGCAGTGAAGAGCTATTTTTGAGGCTGAATTAAATAGTTGGTTATGAGGGGAATGAGAGGAGTTTAGAAAGTTGCGTGTGCCTTCTCTGCCATCTTGGCTCTGCCCCAGGCTTCACTCTTTTGATTTATTCTTTTCCTTCTAGGTGAAGACAAAAGAACCTTATCACCTAGAAAATTAGGAATGTCATCAAGAGGATTCTCTGTGTCCTGAAATTCCAGGATCTGGGTTCTAGACTGTATGTAAGAGCAAAAAGTGATCTTAGGGAGTGATTTTTGGGACTTCAGCTTAATGGAAGGATGTAGAGGGCAGTCAGTGGGGGAAACTCTTGGTAAGATATAAGACCCTTCAGCCCAGAGGGAACTTGCAAAGGTAATGTCTGGTTCGGCTCCCCATTTCCCCCAAGGGCTCTTGGCCTTCCTGAGAAGTCAAGGGGCGGTGACAACCTGTGTTGAGATTGAAGCAGAGTGATAGCAGGTGGAAGAATGATACTATGTACAATAGCAAGTTGTTTATGTGGTCCCACGTGCTCAGTGTTGTTTTTGTTATATTATAAAAAGGGGAAAGCCCTTGAAATAAACAGACTCCATTTTTCCACCATCCTCAGGAGTCCCGCTTCATCACTTTTCCACTAGGAAGGTGTATTTTAATTACCCTGGTGTGGGGGCTCTAGAAAGCAACAGTACATTTTGTCACCCCAACTTGGGGGCTCTAGAAAGTAGAACACAATAGAAGGACTCATCTTCCAGTCACATCACATTTGGGCATAAACTTGGGTGGGATTAATACTAGGGAGAAGCTAAACTGAATTATGAGCCTAATCCCTCTTCTCTTCTCCAACCCCCAAATAAAAGACCAAGGCAGTGTAAGAGAGATTAAGTCCTTGAAGTGTTGAAGTTCTTTCTATATCTTTGAAGAACATCCTTTATAAAAACCAAACAAAACAAAAAAAAAGAAGAACTTTCCAATTAGAATATATTATCTAGTAAAATGGGCTCCCTTTCATTAAAGGACTTCAAGCAGAAAATGAATAACATCTGCCGAATTTGTTGTAGTGGGGAGTCTTTTCTATGTAAATTAGACTAGATAGCCACTGAGGTACCTTCCAACCAAGGATGTACTGGAGCTATTTTGAACAAGCTTTCAGTGAGAAATTGGCAAATGATATAAATCATGGCTTGATTTATTGTTTTATTGACAATTAGACCACATATGGTAAACAGCAAATAAACCCATTTATCCAAGCTAATGGCAAACAGAAATTAGAGAAATTATTCAATTAGAATTTGCCAGACAAAAACAGAATTAATGAGTTCTTTAACTGGGAGAAAGGTTTCTCAGTTCAAAGAGAGAGTCCCTGATCTTCCTCACTCAGAAGAAATCCCTCAAAATTTTTGGATGGTAAGTTGGAGATAGGAACATGATTGAAGCACTAGCCCTTCTCCATGTTCACTTCTTCCTGGAATCTTTCCCTCCCTTCAGGGATTTTTCTCTGAAGAGAATCTGGAACCGCATGTCTCCTCTTTCAAAACTGGAAATCAGAGGAACAAGAATTTCTCCTCTTGCAAGCTCTCAATAACTCTGCCTCTCACTTAGGCATGGTGCATGGAGTAACCATTCTCTACCAATGAGGAAAGGTCTACTTACTTAACATTGATTATTTGTACTATTTCTTTTCACTTCTATCTTTTTAAGTTCTTCAATGAGGGTATAAGCCTCTTGACTAGTGGAAAGTTCTTGCCAACACATAGCCATATACAGGACATACCAAAAATCTTGGTGCAATTTTAAGCTATAAGTTAAAATATATAGTATTTAATACTATATAGTGAATATATAAATAATGTAGTAAATATGTGATATTTAAACTATAGCTTAAACATAATTTTTTACCACTTTTACTCCACTAACTTATAATTGTACTAATTGCATTTTCAGAATGTCCTGTAGACAGCTGTAGAGAATTATATGCAGTATTGAAGAGTTGGAGCTTACCCAATGGTAGACTGAGATGAACAATCTGCACCCTTGAGTGCAGATCCTGTCTCTAATACTTCAGCCATCACTTGAAGCTCTTTTCCCTTTATGTAAAATGGGAATAATATTTCCTCAGTCTCTATCATGGTGTTCTTGTGAAATTTGTAAACCTTAAAGTACTATAGAATTGTAAAATATAATAATTATAATGATAATAATAATAAATGTCTAGAGCCTGGCTGAGTTAGAAAAATCTAAAACATAAGAAAAAAGCAGATGATTTTGGAATAGATTTTTTTTAAAGTAAGAAAGAGAATCAGAATTACCTAGTGAAAAGAGAGTTGACCTTGGAGTTAATTCCTGCCTTTGGCATATACTGGCCATAGGACATCTGGGCAAGTCATTTAACATTTCAGTGATCCAAGCAAATCTTATGACTATAAGTTGCCGAACAAATACTGATTTAAATAGGCAGAGAGAATTTCCTCACCAGGAGTTCTCACATGAATAATTATCACAAATCTGGATTTTTTTTTTAAGGTATATAGTAAGGAGACAAAAGAACAGGATATGTGAAATAATAAATATGAGACTCAAGTGATAGAAGTATATTATATGGAGGCTAATGGTAAGAAAGCTTTGCTTAACTATGGGAAAAATTCATGAGGATCATAAATTTGGAGCTAAAAGAAACCTCAGAAGCCATCTAGTCTGACTCTTTCATTTTACAGATGAGATAAGTAATGACCAGGGTGTTATGGAACATGCCTAAGCAAAGGGGCAGGTCAGTTCTAGAACCTCTGCAGCTGTGGATCATAATACTTGAAGTTGCTAAGCAGTGCTGACAAAGGTGTTCCTTATGGATCAGGAATGAAATAAATTGGAGGTAGAGGGAAGAGGAGAGAGGTAACAGAACAGCAACTGCCTCTCAGTCTCCTTGTATCATCCTGGTCATCCTCTCACATAAGAGATTGCATTCTACAGGTCTGAGTTAGACCTCCAGCAGCCACTGGCAGGTGACTCTCGTATCACAACATACCACCACCAACTGTAAAATATAATGATACTCCCGTATCCCAACATATCACACCAGACGCTCAAACATGGGACATAAGAAACACAAAAAACAAAGAAGAAGCAGCACTTGAGAGCTGTTCGTGAGTAGGATCCTCCCAGATTTCCTTCAGTAACCCTCGGGAAATGAACAGGCATTTTTCATAAGTCTCTCATCAGTCTCCTGACTCGGCCCTTTAATGTGTTGGCCCATTTAATTATTCAAACTAAAAAAGGCTTACTGGGTCTCTTCTACCTTTCCTTCCCCACTGCTTATTGAAGGAACTCTGGGAGGATCTTACTCACGAACAGCTCTTGGGCGGTGCTGCTTTTTTGTTTCTTGTGATTCTTGTGTCCCACATTCCGGTGTCATACATTGTGATACAGGAGCCACCTGCAAGTGGCTGCTGGATGTCTAACTCAGACCTGTAGAATAGATCTCTTCATGTGAGAGGATAACAAGGATGATACAAGGAGACTGAGAGACAGTTGCTGTTCTCTAACCTCTTCACTGAGAGGCAATTTCGTGGTCTGATCTCTCTCCTTTTCCCTCTTGCCTCCAATTTACTTCATTCCCAATCCACAAGGAACATCTGCCAAGGCTGCTTTGCAAAATTCCTTCAAGTTAATGATTCACAGCTGTGGAGGCTCTGGAAGAATTGACCTGTCCCTTCACCTAGGCATGGTCCTTAATACCAGGGAAGTTAAGTGATTTGTCCAAGATCACAAAGCATGAGGCGCAAGACCTGAACCCAGGTTTTTTGAGTCTTAAAACAGTGAGCTTAAGACTCCATTCATCAATTGGGCATAACAAGGGATAAGAATTATTTGGTGGAGGGGGATCAAAAGTAAAGTGGCTTTGAAGTCCATCACCTGGAATTTAGCTGTAACATACAAGATAATTAAAGGATTTCGAAAAATGATAATATTTAAACAACATTAATGAAATAATGATTACTTTGCTGTAAGACATCCTTGAGAAGAAGCATTTTTTGGTTATGTCGTAGTCCAGGCATCAAATATTTAGAATTTAAACAGTAGCTGAAATTAATTGAAGTTGCTAAGGGGAAAAAAATACTTTTTTTAAATGCAAAAAAATGTGAAAATTAGAAATAAGAATAGAATAGGGAATATAATTGAAATAGAACTATAGAACCCCAACTAAGCACACACTGAACATGAATCAGCCACACTGTAATGTTAAAGTTATGATGATATAAAAGAAGCAGGAAGTGATCCAGATGTTATGCACCTATTGTTTATACCCTTGAATTCTTATTTCTTAGTACTGCTTGGTGATGGTTGACCTATTAAACAACTAACTCTGGGATTTTGTGACTTTTTACTTTTTTTCAACAAAGCAACCACAAACAGAATATTTACTTAGGTGCCCAGGATACTTAGACAACTGTATGATTTATGGGAAAAACAAGGACACTGAAATCACAAGATTTGGGGAGGTAAGTCATAAAATACAAAGGTAAAGTAATATAAGTATATAAATATTATATTTGATTAAATGCCATTTAAGTGGATTCCATAGCTTTAGTAATATGTCAGGCATATGGTTCATCCTGCTTTCAGTACTGGAAATAGCTGAGATAAATGAGAATTTGTTCTATTAAAATCCTATTCAATTTTACTTCAGTATTTCAAAAGATCCATGATTATCACTGTGGATCACTAATAAATCAAAACAAGTCAAAAGAGCCAAAAGCCTTTGGAGATAGATTTTTTTTTTTTTTTTAGTGCAAAAAATATAACATGATTTTGGCGGCTAGTTTCTTGATTATGAATATAAAAACTAAAGGTATGGGGCAGCTAGGTGGCACAGTGGAAAGAGCACTGTGTCTCCCTGAAGTCAGGAGGACCTGAGTTCAAAAGTGGTCTCAGACACTTGGGGTTATGGTCATTAAGAACCTTTTAAAATCTCACCTTCCCAAATAATAATATAAAGGAATATATCATTATCACTGGACTTATTTGTGGCTTGTAGATATTCAAAGAAAATGGCAAACATCTTGCAAATTATATGGTGAAATATAACCAAGACTGTAGTAATGTTGGTTGATTTCAAAACAAGTTGAATAAAAGGACACAAAAAATAAGGATTAGAAGGTCAGCAATTCTTCCTAATATTAAAATTTTTAAAATTTAAAAACTAGAATAGGATGTCTTAAGAAGTGGTGGGTTCCCCTGCATTAGAACACTCTAAGAAAAGGCCAAATGACCACTATTAACTATTTTATAGTGAGGGAGTATATATTAAGTTAAATACTGAAACAAAATGACATACTTGTAGATCATTAAACAGTTAACAAAAGAGATTTATTTAACCAAAGCAGAAGACTATTCAACAAGGATAAGCATTAAGGACACCTCCAGTTGATTCAACTGAGGAAAGGTCACTTAGCTTGAATCAGTTACCAATTCATACCAGTCATGAATCCAAGCATTTTTGGAGTTCCCTGTGTGATGAGATAGTGATGTTAACAGTCTGAGTTTTTGATTCCCTGAGTCAACCAAGTCTTGAGGAAGGTCTCAATACTTTTTAAGAAAAAAAATTAGCCTGTGTTTTATAGGAGGGATTAGCATATCATTCCTATTACACTAGCAATGGCTGCTGGGTTATTTTCTAACTATGAAATTCTGTGATTCTAATAAAATGCCCCAGAAATGTCTCTTTAGTCCTGCACTGTTCAATCTCCCTCTTTCCAACTATCTCAGAAAGTCCAGGCATCTGGATTGAAATGATTGATCAAAAATAAACTAGAGATAAATAAATTACCAGTCTGAAAGAAGCATAGTATCTTTGGATCACTGGATGAAAGCAAATGATAACATACAGGAAATATCTTATTATTGGTTAAAAGAATTAGTTATGACTTGAGACCTATATTTATGAAACACAACAAATTAATTTAGAATCACACATTATATTACCAGTAAATTGAATGGTGGTTGGAGCCAGATTGAAAAACTCCTCAGGGAATTAACCCTTTGTGGAGGGAAGAGTGGTACTTGGCTTTAGAAAGAATTCTTTTTCATTTATGGGTTCATCATAGATGAATTGTGAAGTCCTTTTGAATTCTGAAAGTCATTGCTTCTTTAGTAATTATACATTTCAGTTAACATTAACTCCTTCAGTAGGGGAAATGATCATTTGGGAGATTTTAAATCGTGGGTCAAAACCCTGAACATTTTAATTATTTTAAGATTATCTGTTTTAAAAGTGTATGCTTTTTCTAGCCTGAATATTTGCAAAAAGTGTAGTAGAGGCAACATGACAGTAAATAGAAGTGATCTTGGATTTACGAAGACTTGGATTAAAATTATTCCTCAGATTCTCACATATGATTCTGGGCAATAGGATCTCTCTGAGACTTATCTTTAAAATGAGATTGTACTAGAGAATCTTTTTCAACTCTAAATCCATGAGCCTGTGATTTTTTAGAAATATGACTTCATTCCTAATACTAGTGTTTTTAAAGGTTCTAAAGGTTTCTAAAATGTAATGTGGGTAAATGGACTAATGGGAAGGATAGTCCTTGAGGAATACATAGATTTTCCTCTGCTTGGGTTTGGTCCAAGCAATTACCTAGAAGCCAAGGGTGAGTCTACTTCTAGTCATGATGACTCAGAGGTTTTGTACTATGTGATGACTAAGAATTCTATATTTATCTGTGGAACTGGAGGAATTTGATGACTCCAGAGTTGTTGAGCTAAAATTGAGTATAGATGCAAAAGTCTTCCTCCCTCCCTCTCTCTTCCTCCTCCTCTTTCTCCTCCTTCTCTTTCTCCTCTCCTTCTCTTCCTCCCCTTCCTATTCCTCCTCCTCCCCTTTCTCCTCCTCCCTCTCCCCTTCTTCCTCCTCCTCCCTTTTCTCCTCCTTCTCCTTCCCCATTTCTCTGCCCATTGAAAGGGGAAGACTGCATTGTTATCTCCAGAGCCAGATTGGGAAAGGTAGCTGCTCAGTCTCCTATCCAGTTGAATAGCAGCCATAAGTACATATCCTGCCTGAACAAGTCTGTGCCTGAGATGAATTTTGGGGTTCTTTTTTTTTCTCATGTAAATATTTTATTGAAAAAAGTGACAATGACATAAAAATATACTTATAAAAATTTGTAGGTACCATAAAGCTAGGCAGAATGACTAGTTCATTAAAAAATTCATTTTCAAAAAGGCTTTAACATGCTAGAGCAATGGACAACATTTATCAAGATGCAATTTAATAGGGAAAAACAAAATTCTTAATTTAAGTTTGAAAAACAAAGTTTTTAATTATTGCTCTGAAATTATGCATGATTCTGAGAGTCATGTATAAACAATAATTGAAAGATACATGATAGTTTTAATAGGCAGCTAAAGTAGAGAAAGAAATTATTATTATTATTAAATTATTAATAGCTTTTTATTTACAAATTATATGCATGGGTAATTTTACAGCATTGACAACTGCCAAACCTTTTGTTTCAATTTTTCCCCTCCTTCCCCCAACTTGGGATTCTTTTTTTATCTTAGATGAATGAGTATTCAGAGATGGGAGTGCCTTGGTAACTTTATAAGTCTGAAAGACTCAGAAGATAAGGACTGATAAGTTATCTGAGGGAAGACAGCACTAAGGAATAGGATACCACATTAGCTTTTAGGATATGAACATAGGAATGTACCCTTGGAGACCACGTTGGGCTGCCTATGTAGTAGCCTGTTACAACTAAGGGGAAGTTGGTGAAGATTATATGAAAGGGGGGGAAAAACTCTCAGTAGCAGGAATACTGAGAATTATCTTTTACTCTCTTTTCTACATCTGTACTTTGTTCTTTAAATTTAAACTCACTTTTCATAAGAATTCAGTTTGTATAAGAGAAAAGTGCACCACAGGTTTAGGGGGGGATGTTTTGAATCATCTCTTTTTAGTAAACCCCTTTTCTGAAAGTTAATGAAATTAAATTAATTGTTAATGAGGCACACAGGTTCGGGCTCAGTAATTGTAGTACTAAAAGTATGGTCACTTAGCATTCATTACCTACCCCTAGAACTCTTAAGAGTAGCTATACTCAACTGCCCTCTAGGAATCCCCAGCTCTGAAAAACTGCATAGGTGGGAGAGGCTACAAAGATATTCCTCTAAAATTACAGATATACTATTATGCCACCGTTTCCTTGAATTGTTCTACCTCAGTTTCCCTGAATTGTTCTGCCTCAATGGCAAGCCCCCTTTCTGATTAATAGAACTGATATAAATTAGGGCTGGCAACCCTAACCATTAGAATTCCATAAATCCATAAATTGCAGATATATTATTTAGAGATAGGTAAGCATATCTCCTATTTCAGACATCCTGGCTCCTAGGTCCTCCTAAGTTATCTTATGATTCTTATCCCCAACCTGTCAGAACCAAATTATGGTCTATTCCTGGAAGTTCTTGCTCACCAGTGCTCAACCCTCCCCACCTCTGTCTTTATTCTCCTGATCACTGGAGCCCTAAAGGAATCCCTGGAATTCTTCACTCATTGCTGGATACAAAAGAAATACAAATTAAGACAATTCTAAGATATCACTGCATACCTCTCAGATTGGCTGAGATGACAGGAAAAGATAATGATGAATTTTGGAGGAAATGGGGGAAAACTGGGACACTGATATGTTGTTGGTAGAGTTGAGAACTGATCCAACCTTTCTGGAGAGCAATATGGAACTATGCCCAAAGGGCTATCAAATTGTGCATATCCTTTGATCCAGCAGTATTTCTACTGGGCCTGTATCCCAACAAGATCATAAAAAGGGAAAAGGACCTATGTGTGCAAAAATGTTTATAGCAGCTCTTTTTGTAGTGCAAAGAAGTGGAAACTAAGTTAATGCCTATCAGTTGAAGAATGGCTGAGTAAGTTATACTATATGAATATTATGGAATATTATTATTCTATAAGAAACAATCAGCAGGATGACTTCAGAAAGGCTTGGAAAGACTTGCATGAACTAATGCTAAGTGAAGTGAGTAGAACTAGGAAAACATTGTGTATAGCAACAGAAAAATTCCAGTTCTGATGGAAGTGACTCTTCAACAATGAGGTGATTCAGGCCAGTTCCAATAGTCTTGTGATGGACAAAGCCATTTGCATCCAGACAGAGGACTTTGGGAACTGAATGTGGATCACAACACTGTATTTTCACCTTTTTTTTTGTTGTTTGCTTGCTTTTGGTTTTCTCTCATTTTTGTCCTTTTTTATCTGATTTTTCTTGTGCAACATAATAATTGTAGAAATATGTATAAAAGAATTGGATGTTTAACATATATTGGATTACTTGCTGACTAGGGAAGGAAGGGGAAAAGTTTTGGAACATAAGGTTTTACAAGAGTGAATGTTGAAAATTATTTCTGCATGTTTTGAAAATAAAAAGGCTTAAAAAAAAAAAAAAGCAATTCCTTAAACTCCTCTTTCATTAGTCTCTGATCAGTGCAATGACCAACCATGACTCCAGAAAACTCCTGATAAAAAAATGCTACCTACTTCCTAGCCATAAATTCCTCCCTTTTCCACACATCTGAGAGGTGCTTTTTCACCCTTTATGTCTAAATCATCTGTACCTATTTGGACCTTATTTTCCAATGTTCTTAATAGAAATGGATGGTGTTTTTTCAAAAGCTTTTTTTGACAATCATCTTGGTTTTATTATTTTTGCTATCAATATATCAATTGTTTTTTGTGGTTTTTCAAATATGGAAATGGCTCAAACTCAGAGTTAAGTGATCTCATTCAACTGGAGATCTCATAGTCAATAGTCCTCTGTTGTGTGGCTCAAACTGCCCCCCAGCCCCCAGGCCAAAGTATAACCGATATAACCAAGGGTTGGTCAAACCTATATTCCATAGACATTCTAATAGGACCTTGCCCACTGCTGAAGATATTTTCTTCTCAGTATAATCCACCTTTGCTTTGTTTCTTGCCCACTAAGAAGTCTGTCTTCCTAACAAGCTGGCTTCTTAGTATAATTAAATCCCATTCTCTGCCACATACCTCATGCCTGTATTCATTGGGGGTTGTGAATTCTTTTGCAAAGCCTTCTACTGGCCAAGGGGATTCCACTGCAGTTAGGGGATCTCTATCTCTTTTTCACCTCATCATTACAGCATTCACTACTTTCTCATTTATCTCATTTCTGAAAAAGATTTGATCTTTTTCTTGCCAAGACTAAACCCCTCTACTTTTGTCTCAATTTTAACTCCTCTCATCTTCACCCCTTGCTCCTTCTGCCATCCTTACCTTCCTTTATTGTTTATAGGCTCTTCTCCAGCATATGAATACATCTGAGTCTCCCATATCCTTTAGAAACAAAAAACAAAAACTTTTCCTTGTCTTTGCCATTCTCTGAAACTGCTTTCCTAAATCTCTATATCCTTTTACAGCTAAATTTCTAAAGAAAGTTAGCAACTGGGGCAGCTAGTTGGTACAGCTGATAAAGCTTTGGAGTAAGGAGGACCTGAATTTCAAACCAGGCCTCAAACACACTCAATCCTTACTAGCTATATGACCCAGAAAAGTCACATGATGCTATGATGGCCATGGGTGTGTGTGTGTGTGTGATGGGTCTATCTTTTTCCCCAAATTAATTAATCAGACACATCTTCAGGTACAAAGAGAAAGCTTTATTTAGTCCCTCCTGGGAGAGGCCCAACATACCCAGGAGGTATCCCAGCTCCCATCATGTGCTTGACCCAACCAAGTAGGAAGTAGAACACCTGGTTAAAAGCAAAAAACCCAACTCTTTTCATTGGATAGACTAAAGGGAAGTAACCATCCTTGACCAATCATCACCAATGTTGTCTGCTTCCTGGGAGGTCACTTCCTGTAACTTCCTGCCACTGACTTGGGTCTGATCCTTAGAGATCTAGGCCCAGAGAGACTTTCTGAAACCTGAGGCTTAAGACCTCATCTTCTGGCTCTGGGAATAGGGATCATGTGGCTTAGTCTCAAACTGAGAAAACTTCATCCAATCAGTTACATTCAGGGGGAGGGGGAAGAAAAAGCTATCTACATTCATCGCCTTCACTCACTTTTTAACTTTTTATGAACTTGGCTGAAGAGTCCACCAGTCTATTGATTTTACTGGTTAACTTTTATAAAAAATCTTTTCTCATTCAAATCAAAATGTATCAGTGAGCTTAAGTAAATTATATAAGAAAGTCTTTGGTCACTTTAAGCAGGCTTGATTCTGAGTCTGGGGGCCACATGACAAATATAATTCCTAATTGTAAGGACTTAGGCTTGCTTGATAGCACTGAGAAGCATAGGCTTGCCCACTACTGAGCCCTATTATCTCAAAATCAATCCTTGCACACAGTTTGTGCTTTTTTTAATAACACAGCTTTTCTTAGCACAAAACTCTCCCTGATTCCAATGTCTATTTTGGATGCCAATTGTCTAAGTGCAGGTTAGTTTTTTACTCATCATTTTTGTTAGCTGTATTATTACAAATATGTATGCATACATATGCTTGTGTGTGAATCAGCACATCTCTCAAAGGAAAGAAAAAATAAGTCTATAAACTAAAACTATGCTGTCTAAAATATTAGTAAATGGATCAAATCGGGTTAAATTATACTATTATTCTTTTCATCATTACTGGGCAAATTTAGCTTAGAAAGGGAAGGTAGCAAAAAATTGGAAGCAAAGTGGGCATCTGTGAGAAATGGATGGGCATTTTGGTTTCCACAGTTATGAAAATTAAATTGGAAAATTAAAACCCATAAGGACATCTGGTTGGTCAACCTTGATTATTCCTTGATGTCCTTATGGGTTTCAATTTTCCCTCCAAAAATTGTAAGCTACTTGGGGGCAGAGAAAGTGGTGGCATGAAATTTGAAAAGAATCTTTTGTTCTTTGTCCTAATCCCATTAGATTCTCCTTCTAGAATCTAAGCTGCTGGGGATCAGGGACTGGTTATGTAATAAGGGGTAGATATTCATGTCTTGTAACTTCTGTAACATCCAATTTTTTTCCCCTGAGGCAATTGGGGATCACACAGCTAGGAAGTGTTAAGTGTCAGAAACCAGATTTGAACTCGAGTCCTTCTGACTACAGGGGTTGTGGTCTATCCACTGCGCCATCTAGCTGCCCCTGTAACATCTAATTAATGGAGAATCAGGGGAGGCACTTGTGAAGAATTCACAGTGGACATTCTCTTTTGCAAAAGGTAAGCTTATTTAGGGAAGAAGTTACAGACAAAATGGAGGGGTACAATAGACACCAGGAATAGTAAATATGAAATAGAGTGGGGAGAGCAAGGGAAAGGGGAAGTTTCTTACTGGAACTTGCTATTTGCCAGGAGAAAGAAACACCCTATGAGGTTGGTACATGCCCCTATAGCTGGCAAACTGAATCCTCAAGGGGACCGCATCCTAAAAGAGTTGGCTATAAAGAGGAGCATAGTAGAGTTGGGAGAGATACCACATGGAGAAAGGGGAAAGCGATAAACATCACAGGGCAGAGTATCTTAGTGGACTGATCCAAAAGAAGGTAGCAGTCCTGGGATGGCCCATAAGTAGATTTTGTGGTGAAGCTTAACCTCAGGGCCATGACTAGAATTCCTGAGAGGATTCATGACAAGATGAAATTTTTCAAGACTTACAGAGGGTGGGTCTCAGAACTTTGACATAACTTGGATTTCAGACTAGACCATCTCCTCAAAGTGTGAGACCATAGAGCTGAACTCTATCTGTGTTTTCTCCCTGCCTGCCTCTGGGACTCTAAAGTGGAGTTACTCGGACAGGCAGGGGAGGTACACTTTAACCCTTGCTCTGGGGTCAATTCCTCTGGTTTGTGAACTTGCCAGGTTTGTAAAAAGCTTTATTCTGCATATAGAGCTCCAGTCTCTTCACCTTTAGGTTTCTGAAGGTTTTTTGATTGGGAATTTTTGGTAGTTAATCTGAAATTTAGGAATGAAAATTATATACTAGTCAGTTGCTTGATATGTTGGCTTGGGAAGGTGAAAGCTTAATCTGTCCTTCCCTCACTTGGTGTGGCTGCTCCTCAAAATTAAGAAAACAAATTCACTCACTGGCGCTTACCCTAACCTCTTCCCATCCTCTTACCAGTTAAAAGAAATTGCTTTAATATTAATTGCTTCAATTGTTTAAAGGAATAACTTACATTTACATGGTATTAATAACTGAATATTTGTTTTTATTTTTCAAGTCTGGTTGTTTTAAGCAAAGTCATTTCTGATGCTATTATCCAAGGTTTGACTGCTTAGGAATGCAAGGAACATCTAAAAGAAGTTTGTTAGATTTCTGGTCAACTGCAAATTCTCTAAAAATGGTTATTTCAAAATCCATTCAACAAATTAAGTTATTAGGTGCATCATGGTCCATTGTTTAATGAATATGATAACAAATGTGCTTTCTTGAAGTATTTAGAGCAGGATTTCAACCTGATAGTCCAAGCATCTAGTTTTGACTGTGTGTGCTCTGTAGCACATGGGATCTAAAAATCTTTGATTAATGAAACTTGTTATGGAGATGAAATCTCAGGATTATAATTGATATTCTTTTGAGTTTTGAATTTGGGAATAATTATCTGAATTAAGTTAGTAAACCATCATTTGAGAGAAATACCATTAAGTTATTCAAATGGATTACTGAGTTGGTATAGCCAACTGGTGACCCCTGATTTTTCCTCTCATAGCAAATTTCTATAATTAAAGTAATTAGTCAATCGTAGTCACAAGCACAGTTCAATATGCAATAGATTGCAGTTTTCGATCTGAAAATATATATCATTATATCTTATAATTAGGTAAATGAGTAATTTGGCTTAGTCATCTATATGTTGCTAGATATATATGTCTGTATGAAATAAGGTCCTTAAAGGCTTCATGTAAATATAAAAGAAACAATTGATATAGCTTTCTATGTAATCTGTTATTGATTATTGAAACCAAAGCTAAAATATCTTTCTGATGGTTTAGAGAAGAGTATTTTAGTATACTCAAGTTTTCTTAGAAGGATGTAAGTTATGGAATATTTTGTTATATCAATGGGGAAGTCACTTTAAATTTGTTACTAATGTGGGAATAACATTTGTTTGTACAGTGTGGTATACTACTTTCTTCTGAATAATTTATATTGAAAAGCTGCTGGTCAATCTATATTGGCCTTTCCCAATTCATCCAACAACAGACCAAGGTCTGTTTGCCTTAGCAAAATATGAGGTATATTTAAAAAAATAATAATAACTGTCAGAGAGGCTTTATACATATGCCTCATGTAAAAATTTGGGTTGATCTCTTCTAACACAATATCCTGTTTTTGATAGGTAAATGAGAACTGTTTATGAAGGATTTTGTGAATACTTTGGTTATTCTGATGAGAATCCCCTTTTCTGAAAATTGCTTTTGGGGTATAATGCAGTCTCTATTAAAATTGATGATGCCTAACTGGCTATTTACAGAATTTTCAGGAAAGGTGTAAGTATACCTCCCAAGAATAAGGGTTCTGCTCTTTGTACTTGCTCTTGCTCTTTCTAGTTCTCTTAGATTTGTTTTCCTCTAGACTTTGAGAAATTCACCTTCAAATAACCAGACTAGACAGTTGTTATTGATCAGCTTTAGGGGTCTGACTCAACCCACTGGATCTTCAATCAGCTCAAGCCCTTTCAAATGGGCTGAGGGATGACCCAGCTCAACATGAATTCTCAGCAGGAAGTAGATTCAGAAGATAAGATCATCGCCCCATACCTTTTGGGCTCCATTTGATGGGAAGGAATTGGAAATGGTTGGTGAATGGACCCTAAATTATTCAGTGTCTGAGTGGGTTCCTTGTAAGGAATCCATCAATCCTATGAAAGGGAAAGGTTATTGTTAAGGACCATACCTAAGTGAAGGGGCAGGTCAATTCTCCAAGAGCCTCCACAGCTGTGAATCATAACATCCAAAGGAGTTGCAAAGCAGCCTTTACTGACACAGGTGTTGCTTGTGGACTGGGAATGAAATAAATTGGAGGCAGAGGGAAGAGGAGAGAAGTTAGAAAACAGCAACTGCCTCTCAGTCTCCTTGTGTATCATCAAAATCCTCTCACATGAAGACAGGTCTGAGTTAGACTTCCAGCAGCCATTGGCAGGTGGCTCCCATATCACAACAGGTTATATAGGATTAATGCTACTCCCCTGCTGCAATAGTATTTGGGATTTAGGATAAGGACATTAGGTCAAGATTTGGGTTAATATTACTGGGAATAACACCAGACAAACAATTCAGTATTGTAGAATTGTAGAGTCCTGACTAGCCTTGACAAATAGGTACAATTGTACCTATACCTCCTAATAAAGAGGTTTTATGGAACTACCTGTCCAATTTGGAATAATGTTTGATTTGCTACAAGGGCTAAACATTTAAAAAATGCAGATCAAGGAGTTAAGTCAGTTATACATGTAATAGGTATAGATCTTTTAGGAAAACTTGGAATCAAGTTAAGGACTTAAGGCAAGTGAGAGACACCAATGGCTGGGTAGAATTGGGAAAGTACTCTGTAAAGAGTACTGAAGAGTCTGTACTGTAAAGAGTCTGAACAAAATGCAATTTCTGTCTGCTACTGGTTGCCTCATGACCATTTCCTTTAGGTGTGGAAAAACATGAGAGTGAATTCTTCCTGTTCCAAAAAGAACATTCCTGGGGAAGAATTGCAACACTTTATTTTACCTTTCCCTTCTGTGAGGGAATAAACCAGATTATACTAGTCCCTTAGTTCTGGAGATCAATCAGTTTGCCTCTCATGGCAGGGTGGAAGATTCCAAATTTAGGGATTGTAGTGGCATATACCCAAATCTGGAATATAACTAAGGGTAACTGGCAAATTTTCAGGGATGATCATTATCCCAAGCAAATCTTGGGTGATATTGTGAAGGTCGCACTCTCAAATCTACTTTGCCCAGGAACTGGCATTCGATGAAGTAAGAAAGACTGAATCAGGAAGAATTAACTCAAGGATAGTAACTGATGAATTCAAGACTAGAAATGTAGTTCTGGATTGGTGGCATTCCTACTCTGATGAGTAAATATTATTGGATAAGTTATACCAGAGAAGTAGGGAAGGGAATAACAGAATAGCTACTCACACTAGCGGAATGGCATGAGGAAATGGAATGACTCTAGAAAGGTTAATGGCAGGAAGAGGAGGAATGTATTACAAATTGGAAGTTTCGCTACTAAAACAGGCCTATCAGAAGAATTAGCAGAAAATTCAGAGATTAATTATCCACAGAGATCTGTGTTATAGGGGTTAATAAACTTTTATGAAGTGGGATGTAAAAATTAGCCAAATATGAGGGGTTAGAAAAAGATGTAGAAACCAAATTATTAAAAAGGAAAAAAAAAGGGAAATTTGTGAGAAATAGATGGACATTTTGGTTTCCACAGTTATGAAAATTGGAAAACTGGCACACACAAGGACAAAAAAAGATAATCAAAGGAAGAGGTCACCTTCCCTCCCAAAAAACTGTAAGCTCCTTGGGAGTCGGGACCGATTTTTATAATCAGGGGTGGTGACCTGAGATTTGAATAGAATATTTTGTTCTTTGTCCCAAGACTTCCATTGTTATCTTCCTCCTTCTAGAATGGAAGCTCCTTGGGAGCAGTGACAGGCTATGTAATGAGGAGTGGAGATTCCAATTAATGGGGAATCAAGAGGAATTTATGCTTCAGGATAAGAAATAAAATGCTGCCTTTGGCGTTTGAAAGACATATCTATTCACCTAAGCACCCATTCTTGCAACAATGTAGAATGAATCTTTCCTGCATTCATCAGTGAGTCAGTGGAGTTCGTGGTAAGATATTTTGTTTCTTACAGCACCCATCAACTGAGCCGAGATTTAACAAATTGAATACATGAATGTAATAACAAGCTGTTATAATAAATGCCAAATATGAGGAATTCTGAGGAATTCAGAGAAACAGAGACTGAAGAAACCAGAAGTACGGAAACAATACAGATGAATAATCACAGAAAAATAAAACTAAAAGACAGCAAAACTTAGGTCAATGTAATCTTAATTCCAAAAGACTAATGATGAAACATTTCCCTTTTCCTGATACAAAGGGAATAGATTACAGGTGTGGAATGCTATGTAAATTGTCACTCTGTTTAACTGTTTTTATTATAAAGCAGGGTTATGTGTATGGGAAGAAATGGAACAGGGATGCTTAGCTGTTAACAGCATTTTGTTATTGTTTTAAAAAAAGACAATTCCCAAACATTAAACATTTTTTTTTAAGTAGTGAATTTGTGGGTTGACAGGCTGACTTAAGATCCTTAAATTTTACATCTACAAAAAAAAAATTCAATTAACAAGCATTTATTCTGTTCCACCACCCACCCACCCAAAAATGGAAAAAAAAAAAAAACCCTCTTGTAATCAACATGCATAGTCAAGCAAAGCAAGTTCCTTCATTGGCTAAATCCAAAAAGATTTGTCTCTTACTATATTCTGAATCTTCTTATCTGTCAGAATATCTCATTATCAGTCCTTTGGAATCATGTTTTATTATTATATTGGTCAGAATTCTAAAGTTTTTTGAAGTTGCTTTTATTTATAATATTATTATTGTATAAATTATTCTTCTAGTTTAGCTTTATTTTGCATCACCTCATACAGGTTTTCCCAGTCTCCTCTCAAATGGTTCATTTTGTCATTTCTTATGGCACAATAATATTCCACTTTATTCATAAACCATACCTTAATTGATGGCTACTCCCTTCATTTCCAGGTTTTTTTCTATCACAAAAATAGCTGCTGTAAATATTTTTGTAAATATGAATCTTTTTTCACTTCCTTTAGTTTCTTTGGGGTATATAGCTAATAGTGGTATTGGTGGATCAAATGGAATAGTTTGGTGACTTTGTGGACATAGTTCCAATCTGCTTTCCAGAATGTTATCAACCCACCACTACATCATCAATGCATCATTAGTCATTTAGAGTGTTAGTTACAATATGTGCCTTTTTTCCATAGCAGCACCTACAACATGTTCTTTTCTTTTTGCCAATCTACTAGGAATGAGATGGAATCTCAGTTACTTTATTATTTCTCCATTAGTGATTTGTAGCATCTCCAAGTTCAAATCTAGGTGTCATTGCTCAGGGACCTTTACTAAGAGAAAGTCATAATTTGGGGGTTTGAGATACTGAATTTGATGAAGAAATCCCTTCCTCCCCAGAATGCTTCCCTCTTTTCAACAAGTCATTGTCTCCTTTTGTTTTGTTTTTGGTTTTTTGGTCTCTTATTTTTTAAGACCATAATGACAATATTTTTGAGCTAGCCCTAATTAGACTCCAGCAATTCTAATATACCTGGCAAGTTCTATATCCTTAACATCCCCTCAATCACTTAAGCATGACAATAAAAATAATTTAATCAACACCTTATACAATGCACAGTGTTCTTCATATTTCAAGGATCCATGATTTCATCAGCTGTGAATGGTTCATGCACTAATGCTGAGTGCAGGTCCTCTAAACCTTAGTCCTTTTTTTGGGTCCTTAAGTACATATTATCATGCCTGACAAAATTCATACTTGATGGACTTCCATTAGGTCCCTTAACATTGCAAGAATAATAATACAGTACATAAGGTATCCACTTATTATCCCTAACTCTGGCTTCAGTAGTCACCCCATCTCAAATTATCTTTTATGCTGCTTTTTGTATGGAATTAAATGGTATTAAGTTACTATGTTGAACATGTTTCTTGATTGTCTTTTGGGTATTCAACAATTTTGCATCCTTAATGAATGTAGTAATTCTGTTTCAAGGAAAAATTTGGAGTCATTGAAAACATTGTGCAACTTTTCAAATGCCACACAGCCTACTCTTTTTTTCTGTTCATCTGGGTCCTAATTCATTGTTTCATATACTGTTTAATCTGAGATATATTAGTAGAAGTCTAATAAACTTTCCAACAAAGAAATGTTTTTTCATTTTTCCTTGTGTCCCCATTCACCAATGTCTTACATATGACAGATGCTTAATAAGTGCTTATTGTCAATGGACAATAGATACATCACCTACATTAATGATCACAGCGATAAAATGCTTGAGGAATTTCTGAACATGTGATCTACATCCATAGGAAATAACCTCCATTTGGACTCTGTATTAATTGCATGAGAATAGCCAACAATGTTTGACTATTATAGTTTCCTTTTATAATCTTGGTATTGATAATTAGAAGAAAATTGAACAAACTTACTCTATTGAATAAACACCTGTTCTTTATAATTTTAACATATACATAGAAGACCTCTTGGTGAAGCCCAGCTTATAAAAGCAGAATTTTGTTCTGCCAAATTAAATGATTTTAAAAAATAATAGTAAACTCCATCCAACCTTTTTCCTCTGCAACTTTCGGACAATATGGAACTATGAGGTGGTTTTCTGAAATATATATTTTGAGAAATGTCAACTACACCTTCTAGCCTAGCTTCATTTTCAACTAAAATGTCATCTTCTGCAAGAAGCCTTCCCTCAAGTTATTTCCAATTTACCCTACATTTTTATATTTATATTACTTGTATACAGTTTTTAGTATAGTCTTCCCCTATTAGACTGTTGCTTCTTGAGAGCAGGGAGTCTTGGTAAGTGTCCAAAAAAAGTGTGTTAGGCTCAGAATAGGTAAGACTGAGTTCAAATCCCACCTCAAAACTCTCTTAGTAGCTGAGGGGCTCTGGGCAAATCACTTAAACTTTTGGCCTCAGTTACCCTATCTGTAAAATACAGAGGATATCATTACCCACCTCATGGTGTTGCTTTGAGGTTCAAATGATATTTAACAAATATCAAATGATATTTAACAAATTTAACATATCAAATGCTTTGCAAAATGCTATTAGCATTTTAGATGCTATATAAATCCTAATTATTGGCTATTGCTCTGCGCATACACAGTATGCGCTTAATAAGTGTTTATTGGCTGGATTTGGAGGAGCTCTGATAATAGGGAGTATTTCCTCAGCCGTTTCTGAGATGGAAAAAAAAAAAGTTAGCTTCCTTGTCCGGTAACAGGGGAAAGCAGAAGGTGACGTGGGCCGTATAATTTGGCCTCAGTCAATTCTCATTTTCAGGCCCAGGCAGTGGCTCTGGTCTCGTCCTTGTCTACACCTGCCCCGCGGAAAAAGATAAGTCGAAACAAAAAAAGCTAAGCGATCCCGGGCACGCCCATACTTAAGCATATGCGCGCGCTTTCTCCTTTTAGCTTCCAGGTTTCCACAAGGTTGAACTCCCTAAAAGGTAGGCCCAATTTGCAACTTCTTCTCAGCCCGCGGCTCACGTTTGTTCCTCCTACGTCACTAGCCGTTCCACCAATCAGCACCCGGCAGATCACCGCTCCTTAGCTGCGGGCCTACCACCGATCCGCCTCCCCGAGATCCTAGAGCCGAATTCAGCCCAGCGACTGAAAGCGTCCTGGATCGCGGCGCAGGCGCAGTAGCAGTCAGGGCCCCCTCCGAAAGCAGAACGTACGCTGCTTGGAAACAGAATGGTGCTGGAGAGCGTGGCCCGCATCGTAAAGGTGCAGCTCCCAGCCTACCTCAAACGTCTTCCAGTCCCGGAGAGCATTACCGGGTTCGCCCGGCTCACAGGTAAAAAACTGGAGGTCTATGTGTGTGTATTATCTGTGTGGGGGAGGGAGAGATGGAGAATAACTGTCTTAATTTAACATAGGCTTTATCCCCACTCTGCCACAGATGGACGGGGAAGAGGGAATGGAGCACGCTCGGGGGCGGGCTTTCTTCGCGAGACCATGTGACGTGCCGTAGAGCGCTGGGAAGTGGAGGGAGGGAGGAGAGATTTAAGGCTCTTGCGCCTGCGCGTATTGCTGCGTCATTGCCTATAGAGCCTATGTTTTCTTAGACCTCTACACTCCGAACCGGGGTCACCCTGGGGGGCTCCCTTTCCCCGAGCGTTGGCGAAGTACTTAGAGCTACCTACGCGTTCCCTTTGTGCCCGTTTCTTGAAAGGGGCGTTGCTTTTGACACTTTGAATTGCATCTATCAAACGCTTGTCGGAGGACGCAAACCAAGTTTCCCCCTGACAGGACCTTTGGGTGCCGGCTCTTCAAGCTGCCCCCACGGATTTGCCTGCCCCTCCCCTTTCCGCTGGCCTTGGCTAACCGCTGACTTAGATAATTTAAGGTTAAAAAGGTACACCACTAAAAAAAAGTTCAACTAGAATGACCTTCATTGGCTGTAGTATGGGGGTAATCCCGAACTCTGGTACAATCCTTGTGTGGATCTAAAAGTGAAAGTGTGAATTGGAATTCAAGTGGAAGGATTCTTAAACTCGATTTTTTTTTTCTTTTTGGTGGGGGTGGCAATTGTGTGGTTTAAAATGCTTTAGAAATGAACAAAGTTACAAAGAAACCAATTACATTGAAATTCAATTAGCACGTTTTTCTTTTTTTAAACTATGAAACTTTGTCTAGTGTGCATTTTCTTCATTTTGATGAAAGTATCCTATTTAATGGTTGAGAGGTTCTTCTAGTATAAAAATTCTTAATTCGTTTTGTATAATATACTTTGGCAGGCTAATAGACTCCTTATCAAAATAGTATTTTAAAATTTACTAGATACACAGGATTACAAAGAAAATCAGGTATAGTTTTTTTTTCAATTATATTATGTAAACATTAAAAAAACTCACAAAGTTAACCTTTTGTCATGAAACTCAAGATCACTTTAGTTTTTTAATAGGTTAATAAGTATTGTTTTTCTCAAAGTAAGATTCAGTTACTTCCTCTTTATAGTGTAACAAATAGTATTGAGGAATATTTTGTTTTGCTGATTTTGTTTTAGTTTTTAAAAATTGAAATTAAGGACTTGACTAGTCTGTTTACTTCAAAGTGTTTGATTAAATTGTAAAGTATTTTCTTGAGTTAATTTATAATAGATTAATTTTCCTGGTGGATAGGTAGTTTAAATTTTTTATTAAAACTTTTTTTGTTTTATATTGCCTTCATTTCTAAATACATCCCTTCTTCCCTACCTAGCAAGCCATTTTTTAAACTAAAATATTTACAAAGAAAACAAGAAAAAGCAGTTCAAACAAGCCCACACAGGAACATCATTTGACAATATGTGCAACATTTTACACAAATAGTAGCCAGAATTTTTATGGTCAAGTTCTACAAAGTATTCTACGTATCTTATCTCATTTGATCCTCATAATGATGAGGTTACTGGCAGTCAGAGAGTTGTTAAAATCCTCTTGTGGTCAGCGCAGAGGTTCTTCATGAAAGAATTCATGAAACCCTGAATTATTAATTGGCAAAAATGAAAGTTTACTGTTGGACAGGAAACCAGTTCTGCTAAGAGACTGACTTTGTTAGTGGCAAAGTCCTGTTAGGTAAATGGAGGCTGACACTGAGAAGAGAATGCATTCTCATTGGACAGGGTTCTAACGGCTGAGCAAGCTGCTTTGAACATTCTGCAAAGAGTGAGTTTAGAAACTGCCCTTTAAAAGGAGTCTTGAGGCTTCAGGAAGCCAAGATTCCCAGACCCTAGATGCTTATCAGTATCCCACCCAGATCTCCTATTGGAATTAACAACACTTCAAAGGGGTGCTTTTTGACCAAGATTTCTAATTGAATCAAAGAGTCTGGCATTCCCGAAAGATAATTTATCTTGGGGGGAGACTCCAAAAGGGAACACAGATCATAAGGGAACACAGTTTCAGAGTGATAATCTTAAAGGGAACAGTTTCCCTCCCCCTTCAATACCATTCTTTCTAGATAAGTGCTCACATCTTAGCAAAGAGGGGAGTATAATGCACTGACTATATATTGATCAGGATATTCTATTGCTCTCAAAAATTTTCAGCGACTGCTTCTATTTACAAAATATAGTTCAAACAACCTGGCATTCTGTGACCTCCACAAGTTGGCTCTAACCATTCTTTAATTCCTTATTTCATATTTTCCTTCTTCACATAATCTAAATAGCCATATACTGTTCTCTTAAACACTCTACACTTTGCCTAGGATGTCCTTCTGTTATTTCTGCCTGTTGAAATCTTAATTTCCATGAAACCTGACATCTCTTCTTCCTCATACTCTCATAACCATCTTTGTATTATTATTATTATTATTCTTTGTAGAGGCAGTTGGGGTTAAGTGACTTACCCAGGGTCACAGTTAGGAAGTGTTAAGTGTCTGAGGTCAGATTTGAACTCAGGTCCTCCCCACTTCAGGGCTACGCCACCTAGCTACCCCATCTTTGTATTTTTCACACACTTAATCATATTCCATCTTTCTTGAACACTTAAGTGTTTGAATTTCCCATTTGTTTAGTATCTGGAAATAGCCGTTGTTTTATGACCACTTTGATTTTCAAGTAGACAAATTAAAATAATTTTGGTAAAAAGACAGTTTTAACTGACTTTTTTGTACAATATCATCAAAGACTTATGTGAAGATCGTGTATTTTAAGATCAGCACGAGACAGGAATTCAGGTTAGGGGAAAGATCGTGTATTTTAAGATCAGCACGAGACAGGAATTCAGGTTAGGGGAAAATCGTCAGTCTTTATTCTCAGTGAAGAAGGATCGGAGGTGGAAGAGAATCGGCGATAGCAATGTGTGCAGCTGAGTCAAGAAGCTAGCTCGACCAGCAGCCACACAACCAGCAGCTCGGAGCCTCGAACCCAGCCCAATCTCTCCCAGCTTGTCTTCTCCCCTCTCTCTCTGCCTCCACCCACCAAAATCGTCATTTCCTATATAACACATCAGGACTTGCACGGAGAGTGGGCAGGGACCATTCTTTATCCAATCATGTATATTAATAGAGTATAGCCCAATTACTATCTAGCCTCATGTACTTGGGACCTCAGTGCATCAGCTCAAACCTCAGCCCATTACAGACTTAGAAATCTGTGTACCCTCTGTGAAACTTCTTCAATGTGGAGGTTACTTTGTGGTATTAATTTTGTGAATAAAGTGGACTTTGTCCAGCAACTTTTTTTCACCATTGAATTCTTTTAAAAATGTTCCAGAGACATAAATCCTGCTACATTTTCCATGTGTCCTTTTTTCTCATGTTAACATCACACAGTATTTTTCCAGTCACATGCTCTCTCACGATGATGCTGCATTTCCTAGTAAACATACTGGTATTCTTGATTACAAAGTGTATTTAAGTACTTAAACAGTACTTATCTGTATCCAGGAAGACTAGAATGAATTTATTGCTAGTAATAACTGGATTAATTTTTTTTTAATTGTCATCTGAATAGGTCCTCTAACACTTTTAAAAACATAGTTTTAACAGAATCTGGAAAACAGTATAGTGCTAGATTTAAAACATGGTGGTTAAACTGAGTATTGCTTCTTTGCAAAGATTTGTTGCCTTGAACCACAAAGTGAGGTAGACATTGTGTATCCCCAGGGTTTACAATAACAATCTAAGACCTTAATAGGTATGCTACTAGTTCCCTACACATTTTTCTTACGTGGATAGAGTGACACTCCTTGGGGCTGTCAATGTTCATATTTTGGTTTTTTATTTGTATTGTACTAAATGAGAGTTTTAACCAGTGAAATTATCTGTTGACAATTTAGTGCTGAATTATCTGATTGCGTCAAAACCAGGTAGGTAGGTGATCAGATGATGTTATTTCATCCATATAGTTTCTTCCTTTGTTAGTGTAGATTGTAATCTTTCTATATATTCTAATTCTATGCAAGTCTTATTCTAAGTTTTTTTTTTCCCCTGGAAATCATAGAACCACAGTATCATAGTATCATTAGAACTGGAAGGTATCTTAGAGGTCATCAAATCCAATGCCCTCATTTTACAAATGAAACTGAGGCCCAAAGAAGTTAAATGACTTGTAGCACAACTAGTGTCAGGCAATATCTGAACTCATAATTTCCCAACTTTTAATGCCAGTGAGGCATTCTTCTGTTTTCTTACATAATTGTTAACAATGTAACACTTGGATAGCCCATCTGTTTTCTCAGTTAAACCTGTCCAAATTCTCTTGTGCTACCATTTTTTAACTTCTTTCTGGTGAAGAAACTGTGTCCATTTGGTTTTAAGTTTTGGTTCTTTTTGTGGTGAAACTTATTTTTTCTCATTTAATTGAGAGTAGATTACTTGAAACCCATTCCTCTCACCTCCTTCTCTGTTTATTCTTAAATTAAGCCAACAAGCAGTTATTTCCCTTTCCTCTGGGCACCAAAGAATTATCTCTACTTCCCTAAGGTTAGATCATTTTTGGATCCTGTATTCTTTCACATTTTTTTTTTTAATCCTTTCACCTTCTCCAGCATTTTGTTCTGGGAGTCATTCCCTCTTCCCTAGTCATCAGTTTCTTTATGACTGCTGCCTCCCTACCATCTGCTTATAAATATATTTTAGACTCATGAATCCTAAAAAAAAAAGCCTTCTCTTGGCCCTTTCATCCCATTTACCTGTAGTTCCATCTTTCTATGTATCTAATGTTTCCCATTTTTTACTAATCATCTATTTTCTTCTAAAATTATACTCTCGATAGTTACCAATAACGTCATAATCACAAATTTCAGGGGCCATTTTTCAGATCTTTATTTTTGCTGCATTTGATCATCCTAATTTACTGGATATTTAAGATTCTGTTGCTTCAGAGACTTCACACACTTGGGCTATCTTCTTAGTTTTGTATTAAATAAAAACAACTATTTTTAATTTATGGAATAAAACATTTCTATAACAATATAATTAAAAAGATGATTGTATATGAAGCTGCAAATCTACTGTGTCCAAGTTGCTATTCCTTTTAAATAAATGACAAAGTTATCATGTGAATTTCTTTTTTTCTCTTTACTGTTACCACCTTTCACCCTAGAGATAGCCACCATTATACACAAATTGTGTATATGTGTAAAATTATGTGTATTTTTATTCCCATTTCTTTTTCTGGATACAGATAATGTTTTTCTTTGTGTCATTTATAGCTAATTTTGGTATTTATACTACTCAGAATGACTTGTTTGCTCAAAATCTTAATGTGGATATTCTTCAGGATAAAATAAGAGATCAGAAAGAGCCTCTTTTCCTCTTTACTTTCTTCTTTGGTAATTTCCTTTATTCCCACAGTTTCATATACCATCTGAGTATAAGTGACTTCTAAATCTGTATCTTTAATCCTATGCTTTTCTCTCCATTTTTGTTTTCCCCCCTCTTCTCTAAGTTTAAAAGCTCTGTCTCCAGCTTGTTTTAAGACATCAGTACCTGGACGTCTGACTCTTACCTTGCACTAATAGAGCGAACATTGTGTAGTATATAAGAATCAACTTTGAAGTCAAGATGGTTTAAAGTCTAGTCTCTTGCACATATTAGATTTGTAATCCTGAGCAAGTGACCTGATATTCTAATTCAACTTTTTAAGACTAAGAACTATTGAATGGTTGCTGATGTACATTAGTAAAAGGGGTTTACTTATCAGAGTTACATGTTGCTCAGTAGCTCCCTGCCCTAATGAAATTGGTCCCAACAAAAGCCAAGCAAATCTAAAACCCACAAACTTAACATTATCCATAATTTACCTTTATTTCCTCCCTAAACATGATGTTTCTGATTTCTCTATTTTTCTTTCAATTTCACAATTATAGAGTATCAGAATTCAAAGGAACTTCAGAGATAATCTAATCCATTCGGACTAATATTCGGAAAACTATTCCCTATCTATAACCAAAACATCTGAAAAATGGCTATTAAGGTTTTGTTTAAAGACTTCCCATGGAAGATGGTGGAGTACAATCAGGAACTCTCTTGAGCTTTCCCAAAATCCATCTTAATAATGACTTTAAATAATGACTTAACAAATTTTAGAGTGTCAAACAAGAAGACAGTGAAACAACTTTCTAGACTAAGGCAATTTAGGAGATTTGCAGAAAAGGTCTATTGCATCAGAGTGAGAGTGGAGTGCAGTCTATCACAAGCCTTGTTAACACAGCCCTGACCACACCAAACCAGTAGCAGGCTTTGGGGTGACTGAATAAGTAGCAGCAGTGGCAGTTTCCAGGCTTCTTAATCCACAGAGACAATAAGGGTATCAGACAACATGACAGAAGGAGATGTCCAGGCACCAGGAGCAGTATTCTTGCATTGCCTTTACTTGGATCTGGGTAGCAATCCTGAGTTTTAGTCCCAGTGCAAAGAGGAGTACTAGCATACAAGAGCTTGCAGCCACAGTTCCAGGGCAGAAAAGAGAGCTTGCGGTCACTCACAAGCCAGACCACAGTCCAGGAGAGTAATAAACATAACCTCTCCTTAGATCATATTACTTTGGGAAAAACTGAGGACTTACAGTCCATAGAAATATCTCAAAAAGAGCTGCACAGGACCCCTAAAGCTTGGAACATTGTATCCTCTACCCTGGAAGTAGAGTTCTACTTGAGCAAAGAGTTAAAAGTCAAGAAATAATCTGGGGAAATGAGTAAACAACAGAAAAAAGTCTGACCATAGGAAGTTACTTTGGTGACAAGATCATAACACATACTTGGAAGGAGATAAATTCAAAGCTCCTATTATCCAAAGTTCCAAAGAAAAATATAAATTGCTGTTAGGCTGTGGAAGAGCTCTAAAAGAATTTTGAAAATCAAGTAAGAGAGGTAAAAGAAAAATTGGGAAGAGAAATGGAAGGTGATACAAGAAAATCCTGAAAAATCAGTCTACAACATGGTAAAGGACACGCGCACACACACAGGCATACACAAAAATAACATCTTAAAAGACTAGGCCAAATAGTGGAGAGGGTATAAAAAGCCAGTGAAGAGAAGGATGACTAAAAAGCAAAATTGACTAAATGGAAGAGAGGAACAAAAACTTATTGAAGAAAATAATTCCTTAAAAATTGGAATAAAGCAAATGTAAGCTAACTATGAGAAATCAATAAACAATAAAACAAAAAAGAATGAAAATAGATGAGGATGTGAAATATCTCACTGGAAAAAAAAACACTGATCAGGAACTTAGATCTGGGGGAGAGAATTTAGTAATTAGTGGACTACTTGAAAGCCATGATCAAAAAAAGAACCAGGATATCATCTTTCAATAAATTATTGGAGAAAACTGTCTTGATGTTCTGGATCAAGAGGGTAAAGTAGAAGTTGAGGGGATCCAATTGATTAACTCTTGAAGGAGATCACAAAATGAAAAATTATCAGGAATATTATAGCCAGGTTTCAGAGCTTCCAGATTAAGGAAATCTCCTTAATCTGGAAGCTCTGAAACCTGCAACCAAAAAGAAACAATTCAAGTATTTTAGAACCATAACACAAGATTTAGCAGTTTTCATGTTAAAGGATCAGAGGGTTTGTGATATTCCAGAGAGCAAAGGAGCTAGAATTACAACCAATAATCACCTATCCAGCAAAACTGAGTATTATCCTTCAGCGAGATAGAGAATTTTACAAGCATTCTTTATGAAAAGACCAGAGCTGAATAGAAAATTTGACTTTTAAATACAAGATTGAAGAAGAATGGAAAGGGAAATCATAAGGAACTTAATATAGTTAAATTGTTTACATTCCTATGTGGGAAGATGATACTTGTAACTCCTAAGAATTTTCTCATTATTAAAGCAGTTAGAAGGAATATATATATATATGAAGGGATACAAGTGTGAATTGAATATGAAGGGATGATATCTAAAAAGATAAATTTAAGGGGTGAGAGGAATGTACTGGGGAAAGGCAGAGACAAAATGGGATAAATTATCTCATACTCAGTTGGGTATAGAAATCTATCTTGCCCTACAAGAAAGTAAGAGGGGGAGGGGATAACACTGGGGGTAGATTGTAAAGGGGGCAGATTGAGGGAGGAGCTAGTCAGAGGCAAAACACTTTTGAGTAAGAACTGGGTGAAAGGAGAGATAATAGAATAAATTGGGTGGATAGAAAATGATGATACAGTTAGCAATTGTAACTGGTAAAAAAAAAATTGAAGTTTCTCTTGATAGCTCATTTCTGAAACATGTAGAGAACACACACACACACACACACACACACACACACACACACACATATATATAGCTGCTCTTTTCTGCTGGCAAAAAAATTAGAAATTGAGGGGATGCCCTTCAATAGGGGAATGGCTAAACAAATTGTGGTATATGAATATGACGGAATATTATTGTGCCTAAGAAGGGAATAGAAGGATGAGAAAGGCAGATAAGTAGTGTACTTATATGCATGTATATATATATATGTATACATATGCTAAATCCATTAAGATAAAAGAATGTTAAGTTTAGAGATAAGTTAGTAGGCCAGTTGGATGAGAAGGTGTACAGTGTGAAAGGCAGTTATATGAAATAAAAATAGATTGGAACCAAATTATAGAGATTCTTAAATGTCAAACTGTGTGTGTGGGTTATATTTAATTCTGAAAGCAGTAGTGATTTACTGAAGGTTTATAAGCAGGGTGGTCACATGATCTGGAATGGACCTTATGAAGGTTTTTTTTTCTTCTTTTAAATAGCTTTGTGGAGGACAGGTTGGATAGAAAAGAGACAAAAGACAAAGTGACAAATTAAGAGGCTACTGCAACTTGGGGCCTCAACTAAGTGGTGGTCATGTGAATAGAGAAAAAAAACGGAAAGTAATCTGGGAGTTAAAAAAAACCTGATTTACAAGGAATTGGATATAGGGGTAAAAGAGAGGAAAACTGAGTCAAAGAAGGCTTTGTTTGAGATCAGCAACCTGTATTACTGTAAAGATGGTGCTATCTCAATAGAAATAGGGTTGCTTGAAGAAGAAATGGGCTTTCCGTGGAATAAAATACATTCTGTTTTGCACAAGTTGATTTTGAAGTGACAATTGGACATCCAGGTAGCGCTATCCAGTTAGCAGTTGTAGATGCAGAACTGCAGTTAAGGAAAGAAATTAGAACTAGAATTATGAATGCATAGATTTGGAGTTATCTACATAGCAAGCAGTAGGAATTATAAAGTGACTTGCCCAAGGTCACAAGTTAATAAGCCAAATTTGAACTTAGGTTTTCTTTATTAAAAGTCCAATGTTCTATATACTCTGCCACTAGAAAGTAATAAAGGATCAAGGGGAATAAGAACTAGCCAGTGATCTTAGAATTAAATAGTTGAAAACATTTTGTGATTGTTGGAGACTAGGTTCAGCAGAGATAACAGAATGCAAGAGATCAAGAAACAAGTAGTGAAATAGCAGAGACAAGTGTTGATAGTTTTTTTTTAATTATTTTATCTTTTTATATACAAAACATATGCATAGGTAATTTTTTCCACATTGACCTTTTCAAAATCTTCTGTTCAAAATTTTCCCCTCTTTCCCCCCAACTCCTAGATGGCAGGTAATCCAATGCATGTTAAATATGTTAAGTTATATGTTAAATCCAATATACATATATATATATATATATATATATTTATACAATTATCTTGCTACACAAGAAAAATCAGATCTAGAAAGAAAAAAAAAACCTGAGAAAGAAAACAAAAATGCAAGCAAACAATAACAGAAAGAGTGAAAATGCTATATTGTGGTCCACACTCAGTTCCCATAGTCCTCTCTCTGGATGTAGTCCTCTCTTCTTCATTATCGGACAATTGGAACTGGTTTGAATCAATTCATTGTTGGAGAGAACCATCTCCATCAGAATTGATCATTGTATAGTCTTATTGTTGCCGTATATAATGATCTCCTGGTTCTGCTCATTTCACTTAGCATCAATTCATGTAAGTCTGTCCAGGCCTTTCTGAAATCATCCTGCTGGTCATTTCTTACAGAACAATAATATTCCATAACATTCATATACCATAATTTATTCAGCCATTCTCCAATTGATGGGCATCCATTCACTTTCCAGTGAAAAGATGTAGGATGGTAGCCTGAGGGAATTTGTAAGGATCTCAGCATATTTAGGCAGATGTCAAGAGATTGGGTGAGAAGGACAGAGAGAATAAATGAGCAAAAAGAGTAAGTTCTCAAAAGAAACCAAAGGTAATAGCATCTAGGTCAAAAGTAGAAAAGGTTTCAACTTGTCAAGGAGAAAAGACCACATTTTCCCCAGGTAGAAACAAAGGACTGTTGAAGAATGTCAGTAGTTTTTGAGATGTGGAGTAGGGGAGAAAGAATGAGCTTATTTTCTTAGAAAAGTTGGTGAGGTAATCTGCTGAAACCAATAGAGGTAGTCTCTGACTTATAGTTGCCCTATGTTCATTGCTTCTTTGATATAACTTTGGGGGTTCCATATAATGTTAATATACACAGTGGTTAGGTTCTTGGACCAGCCCATAAACGTTTATTTAATGTAGTAAATGTTTGTGATGCTTTTATAGAATCTAACTCATTAATGCTTTTGACCAACTTTTTCTTTGTGGTCCACTGCAGAACAGAAGATATTTTAATTGTTTCTCTCCTACCTCTCTATGAAGAATTTGAGATTTTCCTCCAGGTTTTTGCCCCAGTTTGCAATGGGAATTCTCAGATCTTTAGGAATTCTAGTGCCACTGACAAGTTCTGTTGGAGGCTGGGCCAGAACTTGAAACAAGGTGCTAAGTCACTGGAATGATAGAGACAATGCTTAGTTCACACCCTTAGAGAGCATTTATAAGCTAGAAATTTCAACTAGAGACTTCGGGTGATTCACAAGTCAGAAGCCCACTAGAGACTTTTGGGAGATTCACAAGTCAGGATTCAGTCCAGGAGATTCACAAGTCAGAATCCCACAAGACCACTCTCGGAGGCAAGACAGATTCATTCCAACTTCCACCTTTGTGCTGGCTGGAGGCTTTGTATTGAGAGTTGAGTTGGAGGCTGAAGCTGACAGAGGCAAAGGACAAGTGGCAAGAGCTCTCAGAACCAAGGAGATAGATAGGCGTCTAAGAAAACTAGCCGGGGTATTTTGAAGGAGATAATAAAGGATTTGGATTTTTAACTCCTGGCTGCATTTGAGGTGATTATTGATCAGAACTAAAACGAAGGTTGCCTCCAGAATTCCCCTTAGAAACCTGCTCTTAGAGAACAATTATATTTTAGAGAAGAGAACATTACAGCTGGGGAAGTATAATGAGGGGTGAGACATGATTTTATAAACCAAAAATAAGTTGGGCCCACTTTCTAGCAAAATATATCATTATATAAATCCAGACAGTATATCAGTTAATTCCTTAATTAAATAAAATTATATTCTGCTATATATAATATCTCTGGATAATTGCAAATATATGTACCAAATTATATAACATATTCAAACTATCAAACTATCCAAAAGGATAATTTTCAGAGTGTCTATGAATTTGGATGGGAGAAAACATATTTTTACTGTCCATTAACTGTCCATTTTAACAGGCCACTAATTGGTATGCTGAATGGAGTACCATGCCTGATCTGAGTTCAAATTCAGCCTCATACACTGGCTAGCTCTGTGGTCCTGTGCAAGTCACTTAACCCCTATATTTGCCTCAGCTCCTCATCTGAAAACAGGAACACACTGGAGAAGGAAATGGCAAGCCACTCTAATATTTTTGCCAAGAAAACCCCATGGACAAAAATCCAGAGGGTCACATAGAGTCAGATATGACTAAATAACAACAAATTGGATTTTAGCAATTCTTTCAGTTATTTAAAAACATTATTCTAAAAGGAAACCCAGAAGCTTCTTGAGACTGTCAGAGAAATTATAACAGAAAAAAGGTTTAGAACTCTTATCCAAAAGATTAAAAAGATCTCACCTTCACCTTTTCACTTTGGAGAAATTGCACTTAGATATTGATGGGACATACGGATACATAAAAGACTAAAATAAGATTTACCTAAATTACAATAGAAAAGCCAGTAGGCTATTACCTAGCTAAGATTGGCTAAGAACATTTGAAAATAGGACTTCTTTTGTGTCATGGGGAATTTTTGGAATGAAAAGAGATGAGGATATGATGTTCAATTGCTGGGAGGATAGTAGGAACTTAATGTGTCATCTTTAATAAATATATAGTGAGAGGATGAGGGATTAGGGATCAACAAGCCCAGTTATTAATCTGAGAAACACATGGAGGCCTGGAAAATCCAAGTAACAGAAGCCAGAGAAAGAAATTATTGATGGCCAGCACAGCAGCATGCTGCCACAGAGATTTGCAGGAAGACAGAAGACCATAGGGAATGGGCATATTTGGATAGGACTCAAATCTACACACTCATGCCTCCCTCTTTTAAGTACCATAGAAATCCAAACTCTAAATGACAGAAATGTGCACACACTAGGGTAACAGAAAGTGTTAGTGCTGTGTATTGCTGGGCCAGAAGCCTGAGGAACATTGAGAACAGGGAAGGATATTGTGTATGTAGGGAACATAACATATGTAGAGAACTTTATGGCACTCAACTAAGCCTAAGGGAAAGGAGCCAGGAAAAAAAAATAGAGGATATATGGAGGGAAAGACTGAAAATATCAAAGTGGTCAGGGGAAAGAAGAATCAAAGACCTTGAGCACAAGCAGATAAACCAACAATAGAGACATGAACTGCAAAAGGAAATATGTTCTCTATATCTAGTAAATGAGTTGAGGCATCTATGAATAAAATATTATAAAACAAAAGAAAACCATCCAATATCAAACAAAATAGAGGATTTTGTGAGTTTTGAATAGAGCATTAAACTACACAACATTTCTGAATGGTTTGAAAGAAAATTAGGAATTATGAAAGCAGAATTTATGATCTGTATGTAAATTGCCTATATAATGGGCAGAATAGAAAAACTTTGAATCCATGGTGGCAAGTCTCATCAAAGAAATGAAATAATTTAGAATAACATAGAAGTAAAAGACACTCCAGAAGAAGATAAAATAAATTCTCTCTCTCTATTTCTTTCTCTCATATTCATATTTTCTATACAAGCAAAATGTAATTTCAAAGACTGGATACTTAATGACAACTTAAGGATGTTAGTTTTCCCAGAAGAACCTATAATTTTTACTCAGATCACAGAGCCTGAATACCAAAATTCAAGAAATAATACAAGAAAATTGTTGAATTGTGTTCAGAACTTCTCAACACAAAAAACAAAGTGCCAGTTGAAAGAATTTATAGATTTCTGAGTGTGGCAGAAGGGGTACCAAAAACAACTGAGAGCCATAAACTCCAAGACATATTGTAGTGGTGAAATTTAACAATCCCATTAAGAAATAAATTCTGCAAGTACCCAGAAAAATGACCTTCAAATACAAAGGAAGGGTTCAAATAGCACAAGACTTTTACATCTACCAGAGAATATAGGAGGGAATGAAATAATGTGTTCCAAAAAGCATTGGAACTCAGGATACATCTCATGGTGATTCACTTTTCAAATCTTAGCTTAATAATAAATGAAAAAAGATGAATGTTCATTAATAGAGAGGCATTTCTAGAAAGAAAATCAACCTGAAGTGATTATTCCCTTTGTGAATATCACCAACATCAGAAATGCAGGAAGGATGAATGAATGTAGTAGCCAAGAACAGCAGCAGAGTGAAAAGAGAGAGAGCATGAAGAAATTTCTTTCTGAAAGTATACGAAGAGATAAGATGGTGGTAGAAGTCAGATGAGATTATAGTGAAGAGGTAGGCCTTGGAGCATTATGGCTTGAATCTCACCACACCCTGCTACAAGTGAATCAATAGTTTTTGCAGAACTAAATTAATGAAAGAGTGAATAGAAGGAGAGAAGGAAGGAGGATAGAGAGGAGCATGTACTGTGCCTTGCTCAAATTAAGGGTTAGTGTAAAGTAAAAATGACTCCTCTCTTTTAGGAAGAAGAGAAACTGCAGAGAAGAAATAGTTGACTACAGATTTAGGAGGAAGTATCATTAATGAATGTTCATGGGTAAAGAGGCATTTTATGATAAGAGATGGGGATCTTGTGCTAGTACTTATTGTGGGGATTTGGTGTTTAGAGTAACCACTTGTCCTGCTTCAGGAAGAATGAAGTTAGAATTCCTAGAGTTAGCTGACATCTGTGGGACCCAGAGAAAAAGTTTAGAACGAATAGATAAGAAAGGTGATCAAGGGAGGACAAAAGTCAGTGATGAGCTGCATTATTAGGGATGTGGGGGAGTCATGCCATGGGAAAATGTCTTCTCTATAATAGCTTGAAGGAATTTTTCTGGGAGTGAAGCATAATGGAAAAGGCTAGACCAGACAGCAAACTCTAACAAAAGTGGCAGAAATTGCTTAGAGGGGAGAGCACAAAATAGATATCTCAAAAGTTTTAATTCTGTGAGAAAGGCATAGAATTGAATGGGATTAGATAAATATACTTATGAACTTATTATATGAACATACATAAACTAGAGAATGAGTGCCTAGAGAAGAGAGAAAAGTTGGATAGCAAAGAAAGAGAAAAGAAAATTCTGTCTAGAAAGTGACACAGAAAATGAAAGTTAAAAACCAACAAAGAAGACTTGTTGAGAAAGGAGGAGAGAAAAAGGGATATATATATATATATATATATATATATATATATATGTATATATTTTCAAGATATCTCTAGTCCCATCAGATCTCTTGTTTTCCCTCCCCAACTTCCTCTCTATTTGTTACATATATATATTAGTAACTGAAGAGCCACAGTTCTGTGTTTATACTAGAAGAAAGGAAAAATCATAACTTTTAAAAAAAATCCAACCTAGCTCATAATTTTAAATGTAAATGCTTTAAACAATCCAGAAGTTAAAAAGAGTAACAGATTAGGTAAGAAAACAAAACCCCAAAATCTGTTTCTTATCAGAAACATATTTTTAAAAATAGTCAGAATAAAACTGGGGCTGGAAGAAAAAATGTATTATGCATCAAATGAATTTTAAAAAGCAGGAGTTGTGCTCTTGCCAATTAACAATGCAAAAATTAACATTCAGAAATTTAAAAGAGATAAATAGAAACTACATTATGCTCAAAAAATTATAGACAACAAACTGGTATCAGAATTAAATTTGTAATATGGTCCAAATGTCCAAGCACCCAAATCAATAAAGGAAATAGCTACAGGAAGACAGTAAAACAATAATGACAGATTTCATTGTCCCTCTCAGTTTTGCAAAAATCTAACAAAAAGATAATGGGAAACTATGATATGAAGAAATTGCTGGAGAAACTAGATATCTTCTAAAGGATATTGCAGCAAAGTACACATATATATTTCTCAGCACCAGATGGATTTTTGCAAAAAATGACCACATTTTAGGGCACAGAGATGTTATAAACGAATATAGAGACAAAAATAGTGAGTTTATCCTTTACTGACCAGAATGTAATCAACAGTCTTTGGTTCAGGGACCACAAACAAAATAATTCAAATGGGGAACTTAACAATGAAATCTTAAATAATGAGTGGGTCAAAGAGTAAATCATAGAAACAGTATATATGAAAAAGTGATAATGGTGAAAAAAATGCTAAAATTTCTGGGATATAACCAAAGCCTGTCCTCAGGGTAGGAAATGCCATCTCTCTATACATTGATAAAATAAAAAAAAGAAAGGACTGAAGAACTGATTATGCATTTTTAAAAATTAGAAATCCATCAAACAAACCCAAAATAAGCAAAGAAGAGGAGATATTAAAAATTAGAGGAGAAACAAACTTGAAACCAATAAAACCATAGAAATAAAACTAAAAATTAGTTCTAGAAAAGATAATGAATTGATAAACCTTTAGCTAAACCTTTACCTAATCTAATTTTTTAGAAGAGATAAGAAAATCAAATCAACAAAATGCCAAATTATATCAAGGTAAAATCACAATAAAACCAGAAGAAAAAATTTTTTTTAAAGAAGAGCAACCAGAATGTATTATATGCTAACAACTGACAACGCAAAAAAAAGCTACACGTGAATCTTCAAAAATATAAAATACTCTCAGAAGACTAGGAAGAGATTTTAACCTAAATTCAGGAAAGGAAATAGAACTAAGTATAATGGAACTACCAAATAAAAGTAATAATAATAATAAAACCCAATTCTTTATCTTGATGAATTTGTTCAAGAATTCAATTTTAAAAACAGTAACTCATAATAGACAAATTATTTTTAAAAATTGAGCAAAAAAGCACCCCTATCAAATTTTTTTAATGAGATATGCCCTAATACCTAAACCAAGGTACTGTATATTAATGTTAATCAGTTTAATAATTTTAAGCAAAATCTTTTCACATAGATTATAGTAAGTTATCCAAAAGATGTTTCATTTGACCAAGTGGGATTTCTTGTGTGAGGATAGTTCATTAGGAGAATAATCAACATACTCATAATAAAAAACCCAAACATTTCAAGCCACATGATTATCTCAGTAATTGTGGAAAAAGCCTTTGACAGAGTACAATATGAATTAATTCTAGAAGTCCTACAAAGTATGGGCATAGTGAGATCTTTTTTTAGCATCATAAAAATCTATGCCCAAAGCCAAAATGAAGCATCAAATGCAGTGTATCATGTACTTTGTCAGTTTTTTCATTGAATTAGAGTGAAGCAAGAATGCCAATTCTCCTTATTATTAAATGTTAGCAACAGCAATTAGACAAGTAAAATAAATTAAAAACAAAGATAGGAAAGAGGAGATAAAACTGTCCTTATTTGCTGACGGTATTATGGAATCTTTGAAAAATTCTAGGAAATTAGCAAAAATGCTAATCAAGATAATAGCTCAGCAAAGTTGCAGGCTATAAAATAAACCTTCAAAAATCAACAATATTTCAAATTATGTATGGTAAGATCCATGAAGCAATTATACAATAATAAATCCCATTGCTAATAACTACAAAATACATAAAATATCTGGGAATCAGTCTATCATCAACAAAGACTTGTATGAATTAAATTACAAATTAAAGAATATTCATTACTTGTCATGGGGTTATGCTAATGTAATAATACACAATTACTACCAAGATTAATTTATACTTTTAATGCTATGCCAATCAAGTTGAAAAACTTGATAGAATAACACCACCATTCATTATCTAGGGAAATGAACAATTAAACATTTAAGACCAATAGCCATTCTTTAATATATAAATGGTCACAGGATATGTAAGAATAATTCTCAGAAGAATTGTAAACTAGTGAATTCACAATCATTGGAAAGAATCTTCCATATCACTAATAATAAGAGAAATGCAGGTCAAAACAACCCTGCGGTTTCACCTGGTATCCTGCAAATTGGTGAAGATGACAAAAAATGGCAAGTCAATTTTGGCGGGTTTGTGGATTTATTGAAATAATGCTTTGTTGATAGAATTATGAATTGGTAAAATCACTTTGGAATGAAGTTCAGTATTATGTTTTACATGATTAATTAAAATGTCCATACACTTTGACCTAGAGAGTCCATTACTGGACTTTTACCACAAGGAAGCCAAAAAATCCCTATATACCAAAATATTTATTATAGCGCTTTTTGTGTGGAAGCAAAGTAGATACCCATTAAGTGGGTAACAGTAAAACATAGTATGGCATGTGAATGTAATGGAATATAGACTGGAAGAAATTATTAATGTGATGAATACAGAGAAGAATAGAAAAATCTACATGAACTGATGAAAAATAAGGTATGCAGAGCCAAGAAAATAATATATACAAACATTACAAAAGACAATCACATATCAAAAACCAAAAGTGAATGTAGTAAAATTATAAAGCATGACTGGAATAAAGAAATTTGAAAAGACATCCCTAGTTCATGCCTTTGTGAAAGTGAGAAGCTCAGACACGTTTGCATATTACATATATTTAGACTTTCCATATGTTGATAAGTAATTTTTCCCATTTTCCTTTTTTTTTCCTTTATAAAATACTGTTTGTTACATAAGATGGTCCTTAGGCAAGAGAAAAGATACTGAAGAAAACTAGGATGGTAAATAATAAAAGACCAATAAAAACTCATTCTTTTAGAAATGGAGAATGCTTATGCTTTTGGATAGATTTGGTTTAGTATCATACTGGTGATAAAAAATGTGGATTCTTTTATAATCATATTTAATGGGCTTCCTTTTTACCTAAGAACATCAGAATGTCATTAATTACAAGTGACCTTGCTTTAGAACTCATTATGATGTTGTTATTCAATCTGAAGTTACAGTGATAGATGAATACAATGACTCATTAAAATAAAATCCTAAGTGTGGGGGATATGCTTTTATTAATTATGTAATAGTTTATAATTTACTTTTAAAGATAGAACACTGCAAATCTTAATAAATCTGTATGTATTTAGTTTCAGAATGGCTTCGTTTATTACCATTCCTGGGTGTACTTGCACTGCTAGGTTACCTTGCAGTTCGTCCATTCCTCCCAAAGAAGAAACAACAAAAAGATAGTTTGATTAATCTCAAGATTCAGAAGGAAAATCCAAAAGTAGTGAATGAAATAAACATTGAAGATTTGTGTCTCACTAAAGCTGCTTACTGTAGATGTTGGCGTTCTAAGACGGTAAGATGCCTAATTACATATAAACATGAGAATTCTTTCCAATTATAGCATTTTTACTTCCCTAAATCACAAGTCAGATTCTTTCCACATGATGGAAGATTTCTCATGATGTTTTAAAATTTCTCATTATGTATATATTTATGTTTTATATAGATACACTCTTGAAAAATAGAGCAATGGGAAAGATGTTGGGCCATTTTCAGTAAAAATTTGTGTAAACTGCTATACTTTGTTCAGAATCAAAATTTAAACTGAATTTTTTAGTTTAAATAAGAGTTAAACTAAAATTTTATCTTAGAATATCTAATAGCATTTTCTGTCACTTTAAAATATGTATATTTCTAAAATTCATATAAACAAGGAAATAGTTTGTTTGAAGTCATCAATATTACTTCCAGTTGACATTGATGAGGTTAGTGGCAATGCAGAGAATTGTGGAAATCCCCTTTTAGTCAATGCAGGTTCTTCGTGAAAGAATTCATGAAACCCGAAATATTATTTGGCAAAAATGGAAGTTGATTATTGGATAGGAAGCCACTGCTAAAAGACTGACTTCTTTAGTGGCAAAGTCCTATTAAGGAAATGGAGGCTGGCACTGAGAAGAGAATGCCTTCTCAGCAGGCAGGGTCCTGGCCACTATGTCAAAGAGGCAGAGCTGCTTTGAACCTTCTTCAAAGAATGAGTTCAGAAATTGCCCTTTAAAAAGGAATCTTGAGGCTCATGTTTCAGGTTGAAAAGAAAGCCAAAGTCCCAGGCCTAGATGCTTATCAATAGCCAGCCCAGATCTCTAATTGGAATTTCCTGAAAGAGTCTGGCATCCCCAAAAGATCAATGGGGTGCTTTTAGACCAAGATTTCTAATTGAATAACGACATTTGTCTGGGGAGATATGCTTTCCCACGAGGCCCTGAAACTCCAAAATCAAAAGGGAACACAGTTTCAGAGTGTTAATTTTACAGATCAAAAGGGAACACAGTTTCAGAGTGATTACAGAGTTCACTCAAGTCAATATCATGCCCTTTTGTTATTTGGACAGTGACTGTCAGGTGGTAGAAGTTTAATAAATGCATGCTGTTTGGTTGGAGCCACACAGCAACATAAATATGCTTCGAAATAAGTTTTTAATTTAAAGCTGCAAAATAATTAGGCATTTTCATTGATTTTCTGTAAGCCTGTCTTTGACTGATGTGAATCTTCTGAGATTTAAAAAAAAAATTCAACTAATAATGTCTTAATTGTTCATACGTTCGATTTGAAACATTAAAAAGAAAAGAAGGCTATATAGTAGTATCAGAAGCCATTTTCTATTGTGTCAGGTGCTAAATAAAATGAAGCAGTTTGGTCAAAAGTACTTGATAATCATTTTTCAAAATCAGTTTGCTTTTTATTTAGTTTAGTTAAATTTATTGGATCCTGTGTTTTGTACAACACTTTTAATTTTTTCTTTTCTAGTTTCCTGCCTGTGATGGATCACATAATAAACACAATGAATTAACTGGAGATAATGTTGGTCCACTAATATTGAAGAAGAAAGAAGTATAAGAGAGTTGGACTGATTACTTTTAATTTCTGTGGTATCAATTCATATTACATTGTATTTTTCAATTATTTGTGTCTACAAGTGCCTTTGAATGGCATAGATGATATCTTTAGTAGTCTTAATTACTGTTGTTGATTTGATCACTGTTTCTGCCATTTAGTTTTCTTACTACACTACTGTTTTGTATTTGATACTTTGTGTACTCAGAAGAATCATATTTATGTAGAACTTAAAAACTGAACAAGCCTTTTTATCATGAAACTATAAGTTCCTTTGTGTTTTAGCAATAAAATCATATTCCTGGTACTGATGTTTAACTGCGAGATTGTTAACCCAAGATTTCTGTAATACTCCTAAAATTATTTATCTGTATTTATCTATATGATAATAGTGTTTTCGGTATCTACATAACTCCTTTTATTTTCTACAGTGTAAAAATACATATTTTTCAAACACTTCTGTACTTTAAAATTACTTTTCTTCAATCTTGTTATCTTTATATGAATGTAGGATAGCAATATGTTAGGTAACTGGGATAAAGATAGATTTTCTGCTTTAAGGATCCTAGTGCAATATGGGTCCCAACTGGAGAAAGCTAGATGAACAGGATTTTTAAAAATCCAAATAACTTAAAGGGGTGCTTATTTGCATTACAACAAGGATTCTTTGGTTTACAGATTCTTCTAAAGGAACTTCTTTGAATAAAAATTTGTCTGACAATAGCATATTAAGACCTATTGGCTTAAAGATAAGGAAAGAACATTTGGAGATTTTTTAGTTTCAACTTGTGATTTTGGGGGTGATCATAAATAAAGTTAAAATTATCATGTAAGACCACACACAAAAAAATTCAATTCTAAAGAAGTTATGTAAGACCACACACAAAAAAATTCAATTCTAAAGAAGTTAATAAAGACAAGAAAGTTTTTTAAAATAAATATTTTATTGGGAAATTACAAAAAAAGCAACTATAACTTTATTAACAATAATTTGTTTTATTTCTTTGTACTTTGGGCTATTTCTCATTTTAAAAGAGTGTCTGGCAATAAATAGTGTTCAGTACATTCAGTTCATTTAGTTGTATGTGAAGAAAATGCTATTCATCAAGCATACATTTTAGTCTTGTTCTCAGGAGTATATATAATTCACACACATATATAGATATATCTCATGTATATGTGTGTGTGTATGTGTATTTAATAGGGATAATTTTTTACAAACATTTGTTATTTCTCCTTCCAATTCTATCCCTATAATTGAACATATATAAAAAGCAAAGCAAAGTAAAACTTTCATTATAAATATGCATAATACAAGAAAACAAATCCCACATTGGCTGTGTTATTTGCTTCTGCATTTTAAACACATCACCTCTCTACTAGAAGATGAGGAATAGGTTTCATTTCTGATTCACTAGAATTATGGTTTATAATTGTATTGTACTGAAGTCTTTTAAACTTGCTTTTTTGTTGTTGTTCCTGAATTGACTATTTTTTTTGTTTATTTTTAATACACATCGTTTTGTGAATTATGTTGGGAGAGAAAAATCAGAGCAAATGGGAAAAACCATGGGAAACATAAAAAAACAGAAAAAAGAAGTGAACATAGCATGTGTTGATTTATATTCAGTCTCCTTAGTTCTTTCTTAGGTTGTAGATGGCATTTTCTGTACAAGTTTCTTGGGATTCCATTGGATGACTGAACTACTGAAAAGAACCAAACCTTTCATGGTCGATCATGGTACATTCTTGCTGTTATTGTATACAGTGTATTCCTGGTTCTGCTCATTTTGCTCAGCATCATCAGTTCATGTAAATCTTTCCAGGTCTTTCTATCACCAGCTTTGTTCATCATTTTTTATAGAACAATAATATTTCTTTACTGTACCACAACTTGTTCAGCCATTCTCCAATTGAGGGACATCCACTCCTTTTCCAATTCTTTTCTATCACAAAAAGAGCTGCTAAAGACATTTTTGCACATGTGGGTTCTTTTTCCTTCTTTATGATTTCTTTGGTATAGAAACTGAGTAATGACACTTCTGGGTCAAAGGATATGCAAAGTTTTATAGTCCTTTGGGCAAAGTTCCAGATTGCTGTCCAGAATAGTTGGATCATTTCACAACTCAGCTAATAATGCATTAGTGTCCCAGTTTTCTCACCTCAAACATTTATCATTATCCTTTCCTGTTAGTTTAGCCAATCTGAGAGTTGTGAGTTGGTACCTCAGAGTTTTTTAAATTTGCATTTCTGTAATCAATAATGATTTAGAGCATTTTAACTACAAATGGCTTTAATTTCATCATCTGAAAATTGTTCATATCCTTTGACCTTTTATCAATTGAGGAATATGTGTATTCTTATAAATTTGACACAAGTCTTTAAATATTTTGGAAATGAGACCTTTTTCAGAAATATTAGCCATAAAGATTTTTTCCCAGCTTTGTACTTCCCCTTTAATCTTGTTTCTTTTGGTTTTATTTGTGCAAAACCTTTTAAATTTAATGTAATCGAAGTTGTCCATTTTGCCTTTTATAATGTTCTCTAATTCTTCTTTGGTCATAAATTTCTCCCTTCTTCAAAGATCTAATAGGTAAATTATCCCTTGTTCTTCCAATTTGTTTATGATATCGTCCTTTATACCCAAGTCATGTTTCCATTTTGACTTTATTTTGGTATGGGGTATGAGATGTAAGTCTGTGTGAGTTTCTGACATTATTATTTTCCAGTTTTTCCAGCAATTTCTGTCAAAGAGTGAGTTCTTATTCCAGAAACTGGAGTTTGGAGTCTTTTCAAATATTAGATTGCTATAGGCCTTGCTTATTGTATATGTATCTAATCTATTCCACTGATCCATCACTCTTATTTCTTAGCCAGTACCAAATGGTTTTGATGACTGCTGCTTTATAATATAGTTTTAGGTTTGGTACTGCTAAGCTACCATTCTTTGTGTTTGTTTTTGTTTTTGTTTTTTTGCTGAGGCAATTGGGATTAAGTGACTTGCCTAGGATCACACAGCTAGGAAGTGTTAAGTATCTGAGGCCAGATTTGAACTCGGGTCTTCCTGACTTCAGGGCTAGTGCTCTATACACTGTACCACCTAGCTGCCCCTTAAGCCACTATTCTTTGTATTTTTTCATTAATTTCCTTGATATTCTTGACTTTTGTTTTTCCAAATGAATTTTGTTATTATTTTTTCTAGTTCTATAAAATATTTTGGTAGTTTAATTGGTATGGCACTGAACAAGTAGACCAATTTAGGCAGAACTGTCATTTTTATTGTATTAGCTCGGCCTAGCCATGAACAATTGATATTGTTTAGATCTGATTTTATTTGTGTGAGAAATATTTTGTAATTGTGTTCATATAATTCTTGGGTTTGTCTTGGCTGGTAGAACCCCAAGTATTTTATTTTGTCTACAGTAAATTTTAAATGGAATTTCTCTTTCTATCTCTTGTTGATGGACTTTATCAGTAATATATAGAAATGCTGATGATTTTTTAATCATTCTTACATGTATTAATATTCTGTTACACTGACATATCACAATATACCCAATGACATATTTTTGAGAAAAGGTTTGGAATATAATTTGGTTGGAATCTTCAGTTATTTAATTTAGTAACAGTGGATAATTTGCCATTATAGTGGATCTGAGATAGCTTTTCCCCAGTACCTATCCTCCTCACATCTTAGAGCTTGGTATCGGGCTTTTTCTGAAGGTAGTCTGTTATTTGAAATAGACACATACCAAAAAATGGAATCGAGGAGCAGTAACATATAAGAAACATAGCATTGGCCTATTGAAGACTGATGTCAGAAGCACTAAAGCTCAGAGTGACCTGAGTAAGTAAACATAAAGCAATTTTTAAAGTTGTCTTTTGTTTTGTTTTTAGCTCATTTGGTGAAAGCAAACAAGGAAAATGGTCTTTCTCCCGAAAAGGACAAAAAAGAAATGACTAGTAGGGAATCAATAACCAAAATCAGTAAAAGAACTAAGAGTAGCCATCATTGAAGAGTTCTAGTCACCAGACTCTATTGAAACATATTCTTGTTTACTGAAATTGGGATAAGTGATTGGTGAACCATTGTTAGTATATTTGAAAGATCATGTTTCTTTTATTGATTTTGGTTATTGATTCCCTGTTAGCCATATTTTTTCCTTTAAAAAAATCAGAATAACTTCTCATACCTTCATTCTATAGCACCATGATAATGGAAAAGATAATGGAAGAGGAGCTATTAGAATGAAGGTATGGGAAGTTATTCTGATTTTTTTAAAGGAAAAAGTATGGAAACTGCCAAGTATAAACCTGTGAGCACGACTAAAGTTTTTCAAAAGTCTAGAATGTTTTATTGAATTTATTTTCTAATAATTATAGAAAAGGAATTGATCAAAAATATCCTTCATGGTTTCACTAAGAATAGGAAGTATCAGATTAACTTTTTTTGAAAAGTGGCTAGCTTAGTAGATCAGGAGAATGTTATAGATTTAAATTTTATCAAAAAATTAGTCATTCTTTCATCCTATTCTTATGTAAAAGATGGGAGAGTTGTATTTGTTAATACAAATGCTGGTGAATTTTGATCTGGCTGAATTAATTATCAGCCCCAAAGAGTTGTCATTAATTAATGTTTTGCTGTCAGTTTGAAAGGAAATTTCCAGTGGAACTATGCACAGATTTAACAGTTGACATTTTTATTAATTTTTTGTGCATTTTTATCAATATCTTGTATAAAGGCATATTTAGAAAATCTGAAGATGGCTTGAAGTTTGGAATAGCTAACATCAGATGAATGAGATAAGAGTCAACAAGATACATAGGTTAAATATAGTTCAAATCTGGTCTTAGGCACTTATTAGCAGTGTAAGCCTAGGCAACTCACTTAACCCTGTTTTCCTCAATTCTTCATCTATAAAATTAGCTGATAAAGGAAATGGCAAACTACTCCAGGATCTTTGCCAAGAAAACTCCAAATTGGGTCATGTAGAGGCAAACTACACTGAAATGACCTAACCACAAAATATAGGCTAAAACAATAAGCTAAGTCTTATTATCTAAAATTTAATAGGAATAAATGGATCCAAAAAAAATCAGCAAAGAAAAAGTAGATGTGGCTAACAAGCAGTTTTTTTCTGGAAAGATTTGAGGATTTTAGAGGAATGCAAACTTTCATAATGTGTTAAAGCTGCTAGGAAAAGAGATGTAATCTTGGGCTGTATTAAGCAACAGAATCATCCGGCAAATGAGTTGACAGTCACACTGTAACTCTGCCCTTATCAGATCCCATCGAGAGCATTGTTTTCAGTTAAAGGTACTATATTTTAGCTAGGACCCTGGAGATTATTTTAGAAAAGGGCACCTAGGATGGTGAAGGGCACATATGATTATCGGTTGATAGAAGTGGGGAAGGATATAAGACATCATTGCAAAGGTTACCTGTCCACAGAAAGTTGGTAATTTTCTGTTCCAACTAATTCTTTTTGATATATAGATGCTAATGTTCCTTTTTGTCAATATAAGAAATGGGATTACTGGGGTAGGGTGTGGAGTAGCACCTCTTATGTAAACATTTATTTTGGAGGAAGGAAGTGATAAGGTTTTAAACCACTTATTTTAGAGAAGGGAACTGCGGGAAGTCAATCCCCTCAAAATCCTTAAATTATCATGTTAGAATTAAAATGATTCATAATAATGGAATAATTCAACCTAACTTACAAAGGAGGAAACCCTTAGAGGAGACTGGCTACTTAGAGGAGTATGGCTACTTAAGGTCCCAGATCTCATGGAACTTTTACTGAAATTAGGACTAAGCCTACATTTCAGATCTCATAAATGCATAAATGCATAGAAGGATTCTTTGAGACTACACACACACACACACACACACACACATATACACATATATATTTACCACCACCAGTCCCATTCTGCAGTGAGATTTTTTTGTTTTACCAAATCTTGTCCACATTTTCCTCTATCTTTGCCTATATTTGCCCCATAGTAAAATGTGTATTTCAGAACTTCAATCTTAAAGTAAAAAAATTTGGGTTTTAGTCCTGGCTATAATACTTGCTAGTGGAATAACTTTGTGTCACTTAAGCCCTGAGTTTCAGTTTCCATTTCCATTACTATGGAAATAATGCTTTGCACTCTCTGCTCCATGAGGTGAAAAAAATATATTTTGTAAATCTTAAATTATAAGAATGTGAGTTAGAATAATGTTGCCTTACTTTCATGTACAATCCTATCTCTTGATCCTCCTCCCATGTTCTTCTGCAATTACCTGTCATAATTCCTGCATGAATCTTTCTTAAAAGAAGGGATTCCCAAATCAGTCTGATCTAAATTGATGATAGAATGGAAATAGATGCTTTGGGAAAAACTGTCTTGTATTACTAAGAAATTACTAAGTTTCTTAGTAACTTCACCCTGCCCTTGACCTATGGTCACCCCTTGGGGTTACTAACCCAAGGAATTACCTTTTACCTTACTCAGTGAATGAGCAGAACTATTGTATAAATACCAGGTAAATAAAGTGTTTAGTTTCCAAGCATGATGATTCAGATGAATAATTAGCCAGATTACATTAAAAAAAGGATATAATTCAGCTTGGAGTCCATTTCTTGGATGATGACTCAAGTGCCTTGGCATTTTGTAACTTAATTTTGTTTTTGTTAATTTGTTAATAACTTTACGGGAAGCTAATTAAGCTAGCTGTTCATCTGTATTCTTCCCTCCCTATAATTCTAGTAGGTGGTGCAGTACATAGAGTCCTGGGCTTTTAGTCTGGAAGACCTTGGTTCAAATCTAGCTTTAAACATTACCTGTATGACCCTGAACAATATATTTAACATGGTTTGCCTCAGTTTCTTCATCTGTAAAATGAGCTGGAGAAATGGCAAGTCCCCTCAGTATATTTGCCACGATAACCCCAAGTGATTTCTTGACAAAGAAGAATCAGACACAACTGATGAGTCAAACACTGTTGAGCAACAACAAAGTTAGTCCAGAATTATTATTAAGTTGTGCTTCTTAAGTTAAAGTAAAAAAAAAAAAAAAAAAAAAAAAAGGTGGCAATCATGATCTCAAATAAAGCAAAAACAAAAATAAACTTAATTAAGAGATAAATAGGAAAACCACATTTTATTAAAAGGTACCATAAGATAAAGTTTCTTAAACTATGGATCACAAACTGAATGTAGAGGGCACAGAAAATTTGGCAATAGTAAAAGGTTCTGAACTCAATAACCAAAAACTAATTCAAAAATCAAACACAATGAAATCTGAAATGTTTCTGGCAGTGCTTGCCCATGTTGTATCATACAACATCACCGTACCCTTGATTCTGAACACGTGTGCATTTTACACTATGCATGCACAAAACTGCCAAAAATACTTCAGCTCAAATTCGAAACAGAGTTGCCTAAAAATTTCTCAGGCAATAAGAGGTCATAGGTAGAAAAAGCTTAAAACTCCCTAGACAATAAATTGGTATCAATACTTATATATGTGATGGGGGTGAACTCTAAAACTGTCCTTGACTTTTGGGGTGAGCTCTGAAATTATCTTCTGACAGAGACCCACCTTTCAGAGCAGTTAAGTGGTTTCATTAAGATTAGCCCAGGACTACTCCCTATTTAACTGGAACTTAAGAATGGTCTCCTTCAATTGGAGATCTGAACCTGATATAACTTAAGTGATCTCAGTCAACTAGAAATCTAGGCCTAGGGACAGTGACAGCACTGAAGGAATCTCATTCAATTGAAACCCCAGTCTCAGATTTCTTATAAAAAGACAATTTTAAACTCTTAGTCCGAAGTAATATACTTTGCCAAGGGACCTCTTGGCACAGCTGCCGCACAGGATTCCTGCCTGCTGCGAAGAAATCTTCTTCTCAGTGATAATCTTTTGTTATTTCTCTGCCAGGACCTTGTCACTCAGAAGTCTGTCTTCCTAGCAAAACTGACTTCTCAGTGCCAACACAATGAACTTCCCTTTTGCCAGTTAGACTTTTTGGGTTCGTGAATTCTTTCACATTGGACCTGAGTTGACCAGAGGGGGTTCCCACAACTCTCTGCACTGTCACTAACCACATCATATGCACCAGATGGCATAGGATCTAAATTCAAAAAAGAAGTTAAATGAGTCACAAGAGGAAACAAACAATAAAACTATAATAGTGGGAGAACCTCAATTTTCTGCTCTTAGACCCAGGTAATTCTAACCATAAAATAAGCAAGAAAAAACTTAAAGTGACATAAAGAATTTTGGAAAAGTTAGATATATTAGATTGCTGGAAAATATCAAATGGGAATAGAGATATCATATCTCTTTCTCAACTGTGCATGCCACTTTCACAAAAATTGATTGTGTATTAGAGCATAAAAACCTCACAAACCAATGGAAAAAAGTAGAAATGTTAACTTTTTCTGACTATAAGGCAATAAAATTATATTTAATAAAAGCTCTTTGAAATATAGATTAAAAATTAGTTGTACTACAGAACTTAGCCCTTAAAAATGTGTGGGTCAAAGAATAAACCATAGAAACAGTTTCATTAAAGGTAAAGACAACAGTGACATAACACACCAAAATTTGTGGGGATTCAACCAAAGCAATACTTAGGGGAAAATCTGGATCTTTAAATGAGAGCAGATCAATGAATTGGTCTTGCAACTAAAAGAACTAGAAAACCACAAATTAAAAATTCTCAACTGAACACTAAAATAGAAATCCTGAATATTAAATGAAAAATTAACAAAAGTGAAAGTTAATCCCTCCACAAATCCTTAAATTAATAATCTAGCAACTGGTTTAAAAAAAAATAAAGTAGATAAACCATTGGGTAATTTGATTTTAAAAAAAGAAGAAAATGAAATTACCAACATAAAAAAAGATGAATTTACAACCAATAAAGATGAAATAAAAAATTGCCCAAATGTATGGCAATAAAGCTATTAATGAAAAGGATTAGTATTTGCAAAAATATAAATTGCTCCAGGTAATAGAACAGGATATAAAATATTTAACCTTATCTTAGAAAAAGAAATTGAACAAGCCATAAATGAGCTCTAAGAAAATTCTCCAGGATCCAACCAGAATAAAGGGAAAAACATACATATATTAAAGGGTTTCATACAGCCTTAGGGTAGGTAGCAAAAGTAACTTTTCTTATTTGGGATGTTAAGTTCTTTATCCTTCATTCTTGAAAAGGACTATGATATCAGGGAGATGATGTCATGATATGCAAATGAATTGGATTTCATTGAGGAAGGGCTGTGTAAGATCCCCAGCTTTACTTTCTCCTCCAGAGTCATTTGGGTCCAGATCAGGACAACTGGAGATGGCTCTAGTTACAGTGGAGACTTTGGCCTTTTTAAGCCCTACCTTAAAAACAGGTCTCAAATTTGAGGCCACATTCATTTAGTAATTAGTGCTAGGTAGCAACTGAGGCAAAGAATGGCCTCTTTCATCTTGTCAAAAAAAAATCAATAATTAATAAATTTGGGAGAGAGACCCTCAAAATTTATGGCCAAACAGAAATGAGTGCTATTTACATTCACTCTGAGACAGTCTGGACCCAAACTATGACCAATTGAGGCAATTAATGAGAGTGATTCACGTTTAAGGCATGGGCCTTTAAGAAGTCTAGCCAGTAAACCCCAGGGGTTCAATGATCAAAAAAAAAAAAAAAAAAATTAAGAGCAGGTAAAGGTATGTGAACAGAGAAAAGAGGAAGAAAGAGACTGAGGAAGGGAGGAAGGAAGATTGAGTAATACAGACACGATATCAGCTGATAGGGGAAGGGTGGGAATGTCTTAAGTTTGGTGTTGTGACCAATTATTCTTTTGGTTTTGTTATTTGTTAACCATGATGTCCCTTGCAGTTAAATTCATTAGTTTTCTTGGTGGGATAGTATCTACTTGTAAGAATGTCTAGAATGGTGGAACCTTCCCTTTAAGATAGAACCAGAATGGAAAGCATATTCAGAGTCTGTATTTACACAAACCTGAAAGCTTGATTTCTTTGACCCATAAAGTTACTTTAAGTTAGTAGTATTTCCAAATTTAGAATATTCCAGTTCATCTATTTCTTCTACTGTTGCAATGTTATTTTTTTTATTGTATTGGCACAGCTATCCACTGAATATTCTTCCAGATTTT